>NC_037348.1:13885160-14187993 GCF_002263795.3 Bos taurus
CTCCATCCAGAAGGCACGCACATGTATAAATGGGAGTGTCAGTAAAAGAATTTTGCTATAATTCTCTCTTTCCTCAACCTTGGGGCGTCTGAGTCTAGCACTACTTCAGAAGGACTTGACAAAATTGGAGAGAATTCAGCAGAATACCACAACAGGATTAAAGAATTGAAAAACGAGACTAACAATGGCCAGTTAAACACACCCGGAACCATCCTGCTGGTACAGAAGACTGAAGGGAGAATGAAAAACCATTTTCCATTGGAGGTAGCAATGAGAATGAAGATTCCTTGAGTAGCTACCTTGTGCTAGGTACTGTGTTTGGTATTATATCTGCTGCTAAGTCACTTCAGTTGTGTCCAACTCTGTGCGACCCCATAGACGGCAGCCCACCAGGCTCCCCTGGGATTCTCCAGGCAAGAACACTGGAGTGGGTTGCCATTCCCTTCTCCAATGCATGAAAGAGAAAAGTGAAAGTGAAGACATTCAGTCGTGCCTGACTCTTAGTGACCCCATGGACTGCAGCCCACCAGGCTCCTCCGTCCATGGGATTTTCCAGGCAAGAGTACTAGAGTGGGGTGCCATTGCCTTCTCCAGTATTATATCTACATTTTCTCAAATGACTTTCAGTAACACTTCACAGTCAGCTTGACTAAACTCCATTTTTCATGTAGGTCATGTTGTGTCCATGGGGTTTGAGAACTTGTTCCAGGCTACACAGCAGACACAGGAAGAGTCAGAAGGCACACCCCTGTCTCGTGGGCTCTGAGGCCCCTATTTTTTCTACTTGGAAGACTGCCTCCCATTGAGGTGGCAGTTTCTCCACTGTGGCACTGTTGACATTTAAGACCAGATAATCACTTTTCGGGGTGAGGGGGTGGTGCTGTCCCATGCACTCTAGGATGATCAGCAGCAAACCTGGCCTCCACTCACCAGATGCCAGCACCCCCAACCCTCACCAGCTGTGACAACCAAAAATATCTCTGGGCATGGCCAGATGTCCCCCAGCCACAAACTCAACTCGGGTTAAGAACCATTAAGACAGAAGTGGATGTCTCTGGTGGCTCAGTGTTAAGAATCCACCTGCCAATGCAGGGCACACTGGTTCAATCCCAGGTCCAAAAAGACCCCTTATGCCACAGAGCAACTAAGCTGGAGCGAGCCTGTGCTCTAGAGTCCACACGCCACATCTACGGGACCCCGTGCCCCTCTAGAGCCTGTGCTCCAAGAGAAGCCCCCACAGTGAAAAGCCCGTGCACTGCAACTAGCGAGGAGCCCCCACTCTCCACAGCTAGAAAAGCCCACATACAGCAGTGAAGACCCAGTGCAGCCAAAAGAAGTTTTTTTAGTTAATTTATTTACAGAAAAAAGACAGAGGCAGTTGATACTTTACCCAGGGTCTACCGTTCTCCATGACTTCGAGCAGTCATTTTGATCAGAAGTAAGCAAGAACATATGACCATGTAAGCTGTTAACTTCAGCACATCTTACCATACAAGGTGATGGGCTTCCTGAAAGCCGCAGGATGGACAAGAGGACCTATAAAACCCTTTCCCTCTCAAAGATAATTTTTTAAAATAAAGCTGCTGCTACTGCTAAGTCGCTTCAGTCGTGTCCGACTCCGTGCGACCCCAGAGACGGCAGCCCACCAGGCTCCCCCATTCCTGGCATTCTCCAGGCAAGAACACTGGAGTGGGTTGCCATTTCCTTCTCCAAAATAAAGCTAACACATATATATACCACTGAAACTATACTGTTATTGCTGTTCAGTTGCTAAGTCACATCCAACTCTTTGCAACTCCATGGACTACAGCACACCAGGCTTCCCTGTCCCTCACTATCTCTCAGAGTTTGTTCAAATTCTTGTCTATTGAGTCGGTGATGCCATCCAACCATCTCACCCTCTGTCTTCCTCTTCTCCTTTTGCCCTCAGTCTTTCCCAGCATCAGGATCTTTTCCCATAAGTTGGCTCTTCACATCAGGTGGCCAAAGTATTAGAGCTTCAGCTTCGGCATCAGTCCTTCCAATGAATATTCAGGGTTCATTTCCTTTAGGATTGACTGGTTTGATCTCCTTGCTCTCCAAGGGACTCTCAAGAGCCTTCTCCACAATTTGAAAGCATCAATTCTTCAGCACTCAGCCTTCTTTATGGTCCAACTCTCACATTCATACAAGACTACTGAAAAACCATAGCTTTGACTATATGGAAATTTGTTGGCAAAGTGATGCCTCTGCTTTTTAACATGGTGTCTAGATTTGTTATAGCTTTTCTTCCAAGGAGCAAGCGTACTATGTATAAGATAGATAACTAATGAGGACCTACTGCGTAGCACACAGAACTCTACTCAGTGCTCTGTGGTGACCTGAATGGAAAGGAAGTCCAAAAATGAAGTGATATATGTATACATATAGCTGATTCACGTTGCTGTATAGCAGAAACTAACACAACATTGTAAAGCAACTATAATAAAAATTTTTAATAAATATAATAATTTTTTAAATTAAATAGCTCTAATACTTACTGAACAACTGGATCCGGCTGGCACTATACTAGGTGCTGAGTATGTATTAACACATCTAATCATGATAACAGCCTATGAGGTAGGTAGTATGAGCATTCTCATTTTACAGATGAGGACACTGAGGCAAAAGGAACTAAGGAAATTGCCCAAGGTTTTAGAGCTAGTGATAAATATCTATGGGAGGAAGGAAGGCGGGAGGGGAAGAAAGGAGGGAATTGGTATTAGACCAACCAAGTGACTAGTGAAAACCAGAGGTTCCAATGACCCTCACATAAAACAGCTGATGAATCCCAAATGAGGGTTTTTCTCCAGCAGCAGAGGCTCTAGGGAGACCTGCCCCTGCACATTCCCAGCACTAATTGGGAGGTCTGAATTTTTTCTCTGCTTTTCTGAGATCTTACAGTGTTTAATGGGGGGCTTTATCGCTAGGCAATTGTATCATACAGGAGCATTTAAGACTGATTTGGGGATTTCTGCTCAGATGCCAAGATATATGCAAATGATCAGGGGCTTCCCTGGTGGCTCAGATGGTAAAGAATCACACGCAGGAGACCTGGGTTTGATCCCTGGGTCAGGAAGATCCCCTGGAGAAGGGAATGGCAAACCCACTCCAGTATTCTTGCCTGGAGAATCCCATGGACAGAGGAGCCTGGGGGGTAAAAGTTCATGGAGTCTCAAAGAGTTGGACACGACTTAGCAATTAACACCTTCCCTTTTTCACTTTCATAGTTGCTTTATGATGTTGCGTTAGTTCATTAGTTCCTGCTGAACAAAGAAGTGAATCGGCTATCTATATACATATATACCCGGCTCCCACCCCCACCCCACCCATCTAAGTTAGAAAGAGAAAAACAAGTATCAGATATTGACGCATACATGTGAAAGCTAGAAAAACGGTACTAATGAACCTACTTGCAGGGCGGGAATAGGGACACAGAGAAAGGATGTGCAGACACAGTGTTGGGGGGATGGGTAGGATGAACCTGGAGGTTGGGATTGATATGCATACACTACCAAGTGTGAAATAGCTAGCTACTGGGAGCCTGCCGTATAGCACAGGGAGCTCAGCGCTGTCCTCCGCGGTGAACCGTACTTTTTAAAAATGTTTTATTTTGTCCTGAGGTATAACTGATTAACAATGTCGTGCTAGTTTCTGGTGAACAAGGAAGGGACTCAGCCATACATATACAGGTATCCATTCGCCCCCAAACTCCGCTACCACCCAGGCTGGCACATAACAGTTGAGCAGAGTTCCCTGTGCTGTACAATAGAACCGCACAGTTTTTAACTACAAAAGGCAGAAAAGAAAGACACGGTCTGAGGCCGTCACGGCCCTGTGTGTACCAGGACCCGTAGCCTCCTCCTTGGGTCTCTCCCGGCCAGAATGTTCGTTCCTTCCCGACAGGGTCACGGGTCCCTCCTGCTTCACACGGAGGTGCGAGTTTGGGGTGGGGGAGGGTGGACTGGGCCGGAAGCCGCCCGACGGGAGCTTCGGGGAGCAGACCGTCCATGGCCGCGACCACTCTGAAAGGTACTCTTCTTTCCTCTCGGTTCAGAAGCCAGGGCTCCCTCTGAAGCCACCACACACATGGCAAACCTCTCCTCCCCGAGCCAGCCCAGCGTGGTTCCCTCCAGCGCGCCAGGCCCAGGGGCCTCTGTGTTTATGCCCTGACCCGTGGCTGGGGCCTATTTTCCCTCCCAGGCTGTGACCCGACCTCCCAGGATGCCTGCCCTGCATCTGTTGATTTTTCTCCTTCCTGTCTTCTCACATCTTCCCCATCTGCAAATGGCATTTCTGGGGATGCGAGAGCAGCCCCAGACCACAGGTATGAGTCCTGTCTTTGCTGGGCCGCAGCCCTTTGCAATCAAAGGCAGACGCCTGCGGTGCCCTGTCCCGGCGGGGTGCACGGCCTGTGTCCTGTCCTGGCGTGCAGTCAAAGGAAACTTTGTGCTTGGGGGGGCTCCTCCCTCCTTCCCTTTCACTGCTATGGGTTCAGAAAGACCACCTCCCCTGTCTGGGGGCTCCTGCCCTGCCCCGGGGAAACAAGGTAGTGCAGAGCTGGAACTCACCGGGTGAGCTGGAACTCAACAGCCCTGGGTTCGAATCCTACACGTCATTTCTTTCTTTTTGTTTTTTTAAACTTTTTATTTTGTGTTGGGATATAGCCCAATAGGGCTTCCCAGGTGGCACTAGTGGTAAAGAACCCACTGCCAATGCAAGAGACGTAAGAGACATGGGTTCGATCCCTGGGTGGGAAAGACCCCCTGGAGGAGGGCATGGCAACCCACTCCCGTATTCTTGACTGGAGAATCCCCATGGACAGAGGAGCCTGGTGGGCTACAGTCCATGAGGTTACAAACAGCCGAACACAACTGAAGCGACTTAGCACACGTGATCGCATAGCCCAATAACAATGTTGTGATAGTTTCAGATCAACAGTGAAGGGACTCAGCCATACATATACAGGTATCCATTGTCCCCCAGACTCCCTTCCCATCCAGGCTGCCACATGGCACTGAGCAGGGCTCCCTGTGCTGTACACTAGATCCTTGCTGGTTACCCACTTGAAATACAGCAGTGTGTACATGTCGATCTCAAACTCACTAACCTTCCCTCCATCCTTCCCCCCTCCCCACCCTCCCTGCTAACTGTAAGTTTGTTCTCTAAGTCTGTCGCACATCCTTTCTTAGCTGCCCCTAACTCCCCTCCTCTGGGAGGCAGCGAGGCTGCGTGTGGATGGCAGGGATGCAGGGCCGCCCTGGCGAGGCTCCAGTCAGGATGCACTGGCAGAGTCTTCGGGAAGTCCCAATCCCTGGGGAGCACCCCATCATGCCAACAGCCTTCCCGCCTCACCCCACAGGGCCTGGACCACCCTCAGGGCACACACGTATCAGGGACCCTGTCCCTTGTGCTCCCACATGACCTGCCACTCTCCAAGTGGAGCTCCATCCTGGGGAAGCTGCCCCAGAAAGGAGGCCCCACCTCAGTCGACATGAACCTCTGGTGACCCAGATTTCTGTTTCTTAACAGCATCACATTGTCACATTTTATGTTGAATAATAAGGGCCTCTTTTTTAAACAAGAAATAGAGATATAACAATTTGCAGATAGAAGTCAAGTTTCTGCCCAGACTAAGTATTTTCTACTTTCGGATTTGAAAGATTCAGAGTCAACAGGATCCACAAAGCCCCCACCTGCTCCTGTCTGCCAGGAAAACTAGACTAACATCCTCTGGATAGCCAGGAAGGGCCGCATCTTGTTGGTGATATGTGATCAAGGTGGGGTTGCATCAGTACTCCCCACCTCAAACATTCCCTCCTCTCCCCCCACAACTCCTCTTCCCCCCCTACACCCCACCAAGTGCATTTCATGATGCATCTGCCCCTAATACCTCTGAGAGGCTCCTACTGGTGGGAAAAGCCCCACTGTTTGAGTTCAAGCCCTCAGGTTCAAATTATAGCACAGTTCTTTACTGGCTGTGTGACTTAGGGAAGTTGTTTAACCTCTCTGAGCCTCAGCATCCCCATCTGCAAAATCAAGAGAGATGATGGCAACGTACTCCTCTCGGGGCTGATGGGAAGATGGGATGAGACGTGGCTCAGAAAGACTCTGGTACAGGGTTGGAACTGAGCAGAGGGTCACCTCCATCATCACACTCTGTGCTCTGTCCCAATTCCAAACCAACAGACGCTGCCAAGCCCAGCCCAGCCCCTCCAGCAGGGCAACCAATGTCCCAGGCAGCAGGACCCACTGGCTCCTCAGACGCTGTCTGTCCAGCCCTGCAGGCCTCCCCCCAGTTAGCCCAAGGCAGGACTAGCCAGGCTGGCCTGGGAAGGGCCGGGGAAGGTTACCCGGGAAGGACGGAGTGGACAGCAGAAGGAGATGGGGAAATAAGCTACAGACACAAATTCAAATTTTCATTAACTCTTCCCAATTTTAAAAGTAACGCTTTGTGGGAAATTCAAGGGGGTATTACAGAAGATCTACAAAGTACAAATGAAGTAAAATTAATGTTTAAAAGCTTATGATGTCCCCACACTGAGAGCAGCCTTGTGGGGGGCTGAATCCTTTCTCACATCTTGTTCACTAGTCAGTGACATCCCGTTGTCACTCAGCTTTACATCCTGACTTTGGACCTTGATGTTAAATGGTCCCAAGCAGGAGGTGATGTTATTAGTTTCCAATTCTGTTGATAAAGCTTTCTAGGCTCCAAAGAACTTGGCCAAGGTCACCAAATTCAAGGTCAGATGGAAGAGCCACTTATTCTATTCACCAGCTGCAGGCCTTGGTCTCCACCTCTGGAAAATAACCCCAAACCAAAAGCAATAGAATTAGCAGTTAACCCCTGGCTTTGGAAGAGAGCTTTACTCTTTGAGAAGGACTTTCGTGCTGCTGTTTCTTCCTGTCCTTCCAACACCTCTGCAAGGTAAATGGGGAGGCTACCATTATTCCCACTTCAAAGATGAGGCTCCAAGAAATCAGTGATTCCACTGCGGTTACAAAGATGGAGGTGGAGATGAAAGCAGATTCGGGTTGTCCCCTGGAAACTGTGGCAGCCCCGGGCTACCCCAGGATGCTTAGGCGGAGTGAAGGAGGGAGCAAAACAGGAAGAAGGCAGTGTCCTGAAAGAAAACGCAGGGTGAGGACCACGGATAATACATCTCTGCCCATAAATCTTCCTCGGCTGCAGAGTGCCCAGAGGGCTCCAGGTAATGTCCTCAACAAACTCTGAGCTCCCCGCTGCCAGAGCATAAGCAGCCCCGCGCCTCCCCTTTGGGCCAAATATGTCCCCATGAAGCCTTTTTCCAGGTTAATTGATTATAGGTCAGAACCTTAATCAAGCTCCCATTTCACAGGAACCATTGGTGATTTCAGTCCCATGCTGTAAGCCTCCCTTTAAACGCAGGGCGCCTTGACTTGTTTTTTCAATTTATTAGGCTGTGCAGGGTCTTAGCTGTGGGAACGTTTGGTTGCAGCATGCAGGATCTAGTTCCCTGACCAGGGATTGAACCCAGCCCCCTGCATTGGGAGTGCCGAGTCTTAGCCACTGGATCACCATGTAAGAACCATCTTGACTTTGAAATGACAGCTTCCAGGGCACTTTCCACCCATGCTGGCATGTCCTCGAATTCATGTTGTGTACCTGGCAGTGAACTTTGAGTTGTGTTCACACCTGACTCTGACCTCCAGCCAGAGATGCTATGGAAAGGATACACATCCGGTCCAGCACCAGGAGGAAGATCTCTCGAGAGCAGGCAGGCCACACGGGGCTCCTACGGGAAGAAGGCGGTGTCCTCCTCCCCTTGTTCCTGATCAGAAACCAGGCTAGGGAACTGCAGGGATGGGGCAGAGTCATGACTGGCCAAGAGACGCTCTCGTCCATGAAAAGAATTGCTAGCCTTCTCAGGCACTTAATCAGCCTGACATTCAGCTAAGAGCTTTACTTTTTTGCATCATATTCCTTCAACTATAACAGAAGCTATTGAGAAGTCATCGGCTCAGGTGACCTGAAGGCCCAGGGTTGGTCCCAAATGGCATGAACAGCCAATGGTGTCATCAGGCATTATCTCTCGTGCTCTCTCTGTCTCTTTCTCTCTCTGTCTCTGTTTCTCCTTCTTTCCCTCAGTCTGCCTTTCTCTGTGTCTCTGTCACTCTCCATCTCTCTCTCTCTCTGTCTCTGTATATCACTCTCTGAGTTTCTCTGTATCTCTCTGTGTCTCTGTTTCTCTCTCTGTCTCTCTCTCTCGTATGCTCAGAGGTATTTATGCTACGTGGATGTTTGCACAGTGCTTTCACATCTGAGTTATCATCTGGGATTTCTATCAGACTCCATCTGTTTCCAGAACTGTGTGCAAACAGCTCAGAAAAGGGGGGATATAAAGCATTTTAATTTGCTCTGACCTGAAAAACCGTAGGATCCAGAATGTGTGAAAGGAAACCAGAAAAGGGAAGGAAGAACAGATTGGTGGGCCTGTCACAGTCCATAGGAGCCTCTCATATCCAGTTGGACATAAAACCAGTCCCCAGCACACACCGTTGTGTGCAGCATGGCAGCTTTCTGAACCATTGCGCCTTCCCTCTTAGAAGCACACACTCACCTGGGGTGAAATTCTGTGTCTGCAGCTTTCTAGGGTGTGATCTTGTGCAAATGACTCTACTGCTCTGAGCCTCAATCCCCTCCCCTGAAAACAGGGCCAGTCGTTCCTACTGTGGAGGAGTGTTGCGAGGGTTACACCCACGTGAAGCCTTTAGCATGGGGTTTGGCATGTAACAAGGGCCCCCGTGAAGGGGATGGTAGTGGCAGGGGTTGATGAGATGGCCCTGGGGCTGGAGATGGAGATGGGGATGCTAGTGACAGTGCTGACGGCAGTGATGGTGGCCGTGTTAGAGATGATGATGAAATGGATCTGTTGGCGGTAGTGGTGATGGTGGTAACGTGTTGGCAAATGCAGGGGCAGAAGAGAGGTGGTTAAGATGGTGCTGGGGGCAGTGGTCCTGGAGGAATCTGCCTGTTCGTTCCTCTAGTTTCTACAATGCACTTGTGCGTTAGGAAGACCAGGTGTGTCTGTGACTAAGCCTTCTTGCCTTCAGACTCACTTCTCCCTAAGGGACTCCCAGAATCAGCAGCCAGTATGCCAGTCCCTTCAGCCCAGTTCCCACAGTCACTAAGCAGGAGTCACTCGGCTTGATAAGTACTAAGCTCGGCCTGGGCTGGGCCCTGGGAGGGCCAGTGTGAATGAAGACACTCTCTTGTCTCTCTGTCTCTCTCTCTCCCACTCTCCCTTTCTCTCTGTCTCTCCCCCCACTCTCTTTCTCTCTCTCTCTCTCTCTTTTTCTCCCTCTCTCTTTCTCCCTTTATTTCTCTCTCTCTCTCATCCCTGTGCTCACCATTTCCTGCCTCCTAGGCACTTAGCTTTCCAAGCACACTGTGGCATTTTTACCAGCTCCCACTACCTTTTGGCCCTGTATCCCTATCTGCCCTGAAGACCTAATTCTTAATTTCTTGCTGTGCTTGAGATTTCACACTAGGGGAATACAAAGTGAAGTCCCCCAGTACAGATTTTCCCCTCAGTACAAACCAAGAACTACCTCCTGTCCTGCCCCCAAAGTTATCGTGAGAAATTCCTCAACAGAGAACAAGCTCTGAGAACCTAGGTGAGCCTCAAAATGGCAAAACCAAATTGGATGTGAAACAGAAGCATCAAGAAATTAGTAGCCAATTGTAAGACACTATTGACCCAGGAGGCATTTTACACTTAAGCCATTGAAGGTTCTTGAGAGATGCTGTCCCAGCAAGCATTACAGAAAACACGTTGTCTAAGGGGATTTCAACAAAGTTGATAAAAGGGGAGGAAGCATCAGGCCTAGAACCAGAAGCCTAGGTTCAGGTCCTGACCCTCTCACTGTCTCCCCCAGGCCTTGATTTCTACATTGCAAATTGGAGATAAGCATGAAACTGACCTCCATCAGAGTGAAGGGACTGGCATTTAAACCATGAAGAGCTCTACAAAGATGAACCTTCTTTATCCTCCTAATCATTTGAACATCTTTCTACAACAACCCAACTTTCATCCTTCAGGGCTATGGCTCCCTACTCTCCCAGGGCAATTATCCCCAGTCTCATTCTGTTTTGAAACCCCTTCCCCAAAACCTAAATTGTAATGAGGGCAGTGATCAACTCCCTCACATGAGGGTTGGAGCTAAATTACACTCAATTGTGATCTGGGATGAGTGTTATTAACAGAAACCTCTGGTGCATTGAGGATGGAGATCAGCACATATTTTGCATCCACGTGCGTCTTCAGGGCCTGGGGAACTTTCCAGGAAGACAAAGGATAGAGTGATTTTTTTTTAATCTACTAAGCCATTTTCTAACAGTTCATTCCCACCAGCCTGGAAATTTGTATGGTATAAGGTAGCTTCCCAGGTGGCTCAGCAGTAAAGAATCCTGCCAATGCAGGGGATGTGGGTTTGATCCCTGGTCTGGGAAGATCCCCTGGAGAAGGGAATAGCAACCCACTCCAGTATTCTTGCCTGGGAAATCCCACAGACAGCGGAGCCTAGCGGGACTACAGTCCACAGGCTCGCCAAAGAGTCAGACATGACTTAGCAACTAAACAATAACAAAAGAGGCAAGAATAAGCTGAGTCACACGAAATATTTCATCTGAGGCCCACTTAGAGAACATCACTGTAACCCAGCATGAAGGGCAATGCCTGGTATGTCTTTTGAGAAACAGTTGAGTTAGCTGATTACTGAGTAACTAAACACCTGCCCCACTCTTCCCTCCACCTATAATTTCTACTGTCTTGACTGGTTACTTTTTTTTTTTTTTCCAAAGCTCAACTTAAGTTTTCCTTTTCTGGGAAGCCTCCAACCATCATCTTCCACTCCCATTCCCTCCAAATGGTCCCAGAACAGCTTGGATACATATCTCTAGACTCCTCTCCTGCTGTAATAGAATCATTGGTTAAGCAGTGTTCTGTCCGCCTGACTGTGAGATCCTTAAAAGTAAAGATGGTGCTTTCTTTTTTTTCTTTTTTTGGCTGCTCTGGGTCTTCATTGCTGCACGCAGGCTTTCTCTAGTTGCGGCAAGCGGGGAGTTTATCTCTAGCCGCAGTGCTCGGGCTTGTCATCGAGGTGGCCTCTCTTGCTGGAGAGCACAGATTCTAGGGCAGGTGGGCTTCGGTAGTTGTGGTTCCAGGCTAGACCACAGGCTCAGTAACTGTCGTTTACGGTTCTTAGTTGCCCCACAGCATGTGGAATCTTCCTGGACCAGGGATCAAACCCATGTCCCCTGCGTTGGCAGGCAGATTCTTAACCACTGGCTCACCAGGGAAGTCCAAAAACTGTGCTTTCTTTCCTTATGTTTCCATATCTCCAAATGTGAGGAAATTGGAATGAAGCTGCTAATTGGTGTCAAGGGCCCATTTAGAATCTGTTCTCTCCAAGTTCCAGCACCAGAGGTGACAATTCTGTCAATGGAGAGATAACCCAAAGCAAAGGTGGACATTTTGCCTGGAAATTTTTTAATTGAAGTCCAGAAATCAGTGGTGTCAAAGATATATAAAGTCTTCTATCCATGCATGAGGGACAGGGAGGCCTGGCATGCTGCAGTCCATGGGGTTGCAAAGAGTTGAACACAACTTAGTAACTAAACAACAACGATCCAGGCAATGGGCTTAAATACCATGAGCATCAAAGGAAATAAAGCTAAAGTCTCCCAAGGATCGAAGCCTGCAAAGGAGATGCTTCAGTGATCCTGGCTTTCTCAGCACCAGGGTGGTCTGCCTATGGTTGGGCTGGCTGAGACATTTGGCTTCCTCCTTCAACCCACTGATGATCTCTGACTCCTGAGAGGACTGTAGGGTTCTCAATGATGCAAACGGACATCTGCCCCAACCCCCATCTGTAGCTCACCACTTCTAAAAACACTGGCTTGCTTGCATTTCTAACACATGGGGAAATATCCTAAGCTTCTCATAGCCACGTGGTGTTCCCCAAATTCTCCCCCTATTCCACCCCATGTCTGCCACTGTTAGAAGCTGAGTCTGGTTGAGAGTCAAGAAATTCTCATGAATCCCAAACCAGAAAATTTTTTTTGCAACAATCTGAAAGTAGGAACGTTCTCTGCTGCGTGTTCATACTTTCCAATCCCAAGGCTTGGCCAGTGTGTGTCTGCCTGCAAAGCAGATGTCCATCTGCTGACTGAAGAAGAGAGTCTCTTTTAAAATCACAGCGTACTTACTTCCCTGATGGTCCAGTGGTTAAGAACTCACTTTGCAAAGCAGGAAATGCAGGTTTGATCCTGGCTGTGGAATTAAGACTCCAGTTGGAGCAACTGAGCCCATGTACTCGAACTGTACACCACAACGGAAGATCCCGCATGCTGCAAGTAAGACCCAAGACAGCCAAATAAATAAGTAAATATTTAAAAAATAAAATCACAGTACAGATTAACACAGCAGAGGAAAGTGGCTAAGTGGAACTGGGCAAGAGATTTAACCTCTCTCTGCTCAGTTTCTTCATTAATACAATAGGGGAGTTTGTGATACCTCCCTCAAAGGGTTGCCGTGGGGATTAAATGAGGCAGTTCAGGAAAAACACTTAGGACAATGCCAGGAACAAAGCAAGTTTCAACGAATGGTAGCTATCATTATCATAATCACTATCACTATTCAGCAATCTCAAAAGAACAGAGCAGCACAAGTTGAAGCAATGAGACGTGGACACCGCCTGCCTGTGAGCCTTGAGCTCTGCCAAAATAGCAGGTTCCCTATAGTGTCTCCACCACTGCTGAAACAAGAAAGTGCAAAGCAGAGATTAGTGATGGTCTTTTTTTTCCCTCCCAAACCTCCAGGAATGGAAGCAATGATCAAACATCTCCTGATCACCAAGTCTCGTGTTAGCATATAGTCTCCAGCATCCTAAAAGTGTTGCTATCTGTGCTGTTTGTGTTTCTCCATCACTCTGGCAGGGCAAGTGTGATCTCCTCATCAGCAGCTGGGAAACAAACTAGCTGCAGTCTCAAGTCTTTGGAAGGTCAGGTGGAGAAGCAGCATCTTCCTAGCAACAGTTGCCAAGGAAGATTATGAGGGTGGACTCAACTCCCAGTGGAGATGAAGACATGGAGGGCTCTGTAATTGGCATTTGTTTGAATGGGGCGGGTGCGGGAGACTTGCCACTGTGAAGGGCATATTCAATCTCTTCGGTTACTGCGCTGTTCATTCTTTTTGTTAAGAGTTCTGGCTGGGTGTTTTGTATCATTTGATGTTACTTCATTTTCCTAAAATATTAGAACAGAAAATTACCCGCTCCAAAGTGCGCTAATCCTGTGAGACTCAAGAACCTATTTTTATAACAAATATTTTGCAATATCTCCTTTGCTACACTTTTTTTTAATTTATTGACATATAACTGATTTACAATGTTGTGCCAATCTCTGCTGTATAGCAAAGTGACTCAGTTATACACATATGTATGTTCTTTTTTATATTCTTTTCCATTATGGTTTATCATAGGATATTCAATATAGTTCTCTGTGCTATACATTAGGACCTTGTTGTTTATCCATTCTAAATGCAATAATTTCCATTTACCATCCCCTTTCCTAGACTTAAATGGAAATATAGATGTATAACCAACCTGAGTACATAATTTTAAAAATAAATATAGCAATCTGTGCTATAAACAATAAGAAATAAAGCAATTTACAGCACAATAAAATGAATTTCAACCTTGGAATGTTTGTGAACAAATACACTTAGAAGGACAAATATGCTTGCTTCCCTGATGGCTTCAGACAGTAAAGAAACTGCCTGCAGTGTGGGAGACCCAGGTTCAATTCCTGGGTCGGGAAGATCCCCTGGAGAAGGGAATGGCTACTTATTCCAGTATTCTTGCCTGGAGAATTCCATGGACAGAGGAGCCTGGTGGGTTACAATCCATGGGATCGCAAAGAGTCATACACAACTGAACGACTAACTTCTCATTTCATTTTCATTTCACATTTAGAAGACATAAAGAACAAATCAGATGTTTATATCTAGTTTTGATATATTATCCACGTTCATTCTTTCTAGCTGACGTTTTCAAATAAGAGCTAAATAAGTATATTAACAGTCGGTATAGAATCACCACGAACTCAGAGCCTACGACTGCAGACAGTCTGATGCAGTATCGTCACATCAGACACTAGGAACAATGCTGTCATCAGTGGCATGATTTTTCAAAAATGGCGAACAATTCTTTGCAGAGCTACAAACAAAACAAAGTGTCAATATATGCTTTCTTCCATTGAGGTGATACTTGCCTTTCCTGAAAATTCACTGTAACCATGAAACAATGGCTTGAGTGTACATGCAAAACAGAGTTAGGTTCGAGGCCCAGGTGACTACAAACAAGATTTTTACCTACTTGAGGAAAAGTTGATTGGACCGACTCAGGAATGTCTTGTGCAGAATACCATCATTCTCTGGTCTCCACCCACCAAATGCCAGTAGACCCCAGGCCATCCCTGTGACAATCAGAAATGTCCCCACACACTTTCAGACTGTTCCCTAGAAGCGCCAGTGATCTAGCCCAATCCCTCCCATTATAAAGGGGGATAAACAGGTTCAGAGAGAAAAAGTGACTCATTCAAGGGACAGCCAAGATGAAATTGAGACCCAGCTAACTCTCAAGCGAGGTTTTAGGACAATTAGCTGAAATTTTGTGAATCTCCTTCACTCCTCGGATGTGTCATCATGAAGCTATGAGTTATACTGGCATTATTCATGGTTCTATTTATCTCCTCTTCTGTCCGTTTTCAAAGTTAATCTTGATTTCTTCTTGCTGGTAATTTCTTGTCCTATACTAAGCTGTGAGCAATTTTGAAGCTCCACTTTTGGCAGAAAAGCATTATTCTTTGGAGAAAGAGTCATTTCTCCACCTGGTGCTTATTTCACACGGATCAACAATAGAGTCTACCAACCCTCAGCCAATGGAAGACGATAGAATAAAGACCACACAGTTGGCCACAGTGAAGAGTTTTATTTCATTTTACATGTAAAGGAAAGATGTGATACTGTGATGTGATGAGCATTATGTATTTGACTTTCATCCCCAGTTCCTGGGCAAAGCTCCTGAGACCCTTAGAATTTCTGAGCGATGGGGAAAGAGAAGTGTCTTTTGTTATTCATAATAAGTCCCTTTCAGCCACACCTGAATTTATACTAATAGAATGATGCCTAGAGGATGCAGCCTGGTTGCAAGGGGAATGAACCGCAATATTAGAGGGTTAGAACTTTCAGCCCCACCCCTGACCTTCTAGGAGAGGAGAGAGGCTAAGGGTTGAGTTAATCACCAATGGTCAGTGATTCAGCCAGCCATGCCTGTGTAATGATGCCTCCATTGTTAAAAAAGAAACTATTTGCAGGACAGGAATAGGGGATAGAGAAGTAGACGTAGAGAATGGGCATGCGGACCTGGGGGCCGGGGATGGGAGGGTGGGATGACTTGGGAGATGAGGGTGACATTTATACACTGCCATGTGTAAAATAGCTAGCTGGTGGGAAGCCGCTGTACAGCACAGGGAGCTCAGCTCAATGCTCTGTGATGGCCTAGAGGGATGGGGCTGGGGACGGGGTGAGACGCAGGTCCAAGAGGAGGGGATATATGGATGCATAGAGCTGATTCACTACGCCACACAGCAGAAACTAACACAACAGTGTAAAGCAATTATATTCCAGTTCCAAAAAAGAAAGAAAAGAAAACCCTCACCTAAGGATTTTGGAGTCTAGATTGCTAAACATGTGAAGGAACTGGGAGAATGGTACCCCTGGAGAGGGCCGGGAAGCCTGGTGCCCTTTCCTTTATCTCTCCCTGTGCAGCTAGTCTTCTAGCTGTTCATGAGTTGTATCCTTTCATAGAAATTGGCAATACAGTAAGTAAACAGCTTTCTTGAGTTCTGTGAACCATTTTAATGAATTATCAAACCTGAGAAGGGGATCTTGGGAACATTTAACTTGTAGCCAAGGTGGACAAAAGCAAGCAGTACTTTCTGCATTTAAAGACATTGCCATGTTTTAAGAATAAGAGTTTGATTATCTGGCTTACTTTTTTTAAAATTATTGAAGTCATATAGTAATATAATCATTATTATTTAGAAAGCCTGGTACAAGTTCAAAGGCAACATCCATGATGTTAAGGAGCTGGAATCGAGGAGAAAGGAGAAGGCTGAGTTGCTGCTGTCGAGGCAAGACGGTGGGGTAGAAAGGGGGTCTCAGACCAAAAACTGTCCAAGAGACATCCATGCAGAGATACCCAGCAGGTCTCTAGTGATGCAGTCTGGGCTTTGCAGTGTAGGGGCTGGGCTAGGGTTTCAGATCTTGGGGTCAAACCCAAGGAAAGGAGAGTTGATACAGACTAAATTAGATCACCCCCAAAATATGTGCTGAGTAAAAACAAGACAGAAGGTCTGGGAAAGCCCACGTTTGAGGCATAGATAGAAACAATATGCCAAGAAAGGATGGTGAGAAAGAATAAACTGAAGAAAAATAGAGAGACTGATGTCAAAAAGAAAAGAAAAAGATAGCCACCAAAAACAAAGTCTTGGGCTAAGTGTTGAACAACACACCCCATCCTGTTTAATCCTCACAGCACTAACGATGAGATAGTATTATGATCCCCAATTTACACTTGAAGAAACCACAGCAAAGAAAAGGTAAGTCACGTGCCCCAAAACGCACAGCTAGGAAGTAAGAGGCTTAACTAGAATTTGAAACCAAATAGTCTGAGTGCAAAGACATGATTTCCAGCTAACTAAGAGAAAACCAAGGCATCAAATGTGTGCTTTGGGGCTTCCCTGGTGGCTCAGTGGTAAAGAATCTGCCTACTGATACAGGAGACCAGGTTGGATCCCTGGTCCAGGAAGATCCCACTTGCGGCGGAGCAACTAAATCCATCCACCACGACTATCGAGCCTGCGCTCTAGAGCCCGGGAACCGGAACTACTGAAGCCAATGTGCCCTAGAGGCTGTGCTCTGCAACAAGAGACGCCAACGCAGTGAGAGGCCCGTGCACCGCAGCTAGAGAGTAGACCCCGGTTCGCCACAACTAGACAAAAGCCCACGAGCAACAACGAAGACCCAGCACAGCCTAAAATAAATAAATAAAATAATTTTAAAAAAATGTTTAAGTATGCCTTGGCTCTAGATTTACAGCAAGATACTATTAATATAAATACGCAAACAAACATAAAAACCAAGGTTTCAGCTCAGTTGAGTTGGGGACTATGACACCTGCTCCCAGGAAGCCCTTCAGGCAAGGGGCAAAGTCAAGGACAGGACAGGCTCTGCCAGTCTTCATCACCATGCTTCTCACCCTCCCATAGTCCTCAGCAGAAGCGTGAAAATGGAAAATTTCTCATTATGGATTACACTGTCTTGTCAATAAAGAAAAAAATAGTCCCCAAAATAGATCTTCCCAAATGAGTAAATGGATGAACAAAGAAAACATGTTTCAGACTATTATATAGAGCAAATGAATTTGCTCTTAAAATGTGGAAAGCAAAATTGATTGAACCACAGACACTGATATAATTTCTCCCTCCTATTCTTAGCAGTCAGGCTTCCCTGGTGGCTCAGCAGTAGAGAATCCACCTGCAATACAGGAGACTCTGGCTTGATACCTGGGCTGGGGAGATGCCGTGGAGAAGGGAATGGCAACCCACTCCAGTACTTTTGCCTGGAGAATCTGACAGACTGAGGAGCCTGGCGAGCTACAGTCCATGGGGTCACAAAAGATTTGGACACAACTGAAGGGACTGAGCAGACACGCACGCATCCTTAGCAGTCAAGTCACCCACATGAAACAGCAATGCCTACACCCTCAGGAAGAGATAACCAAGCCTGGACTAATTTGGTCCAAGCCATCCTGTCTGTGATCCAAGCCATCCCACAAGAACGGTTTTCTGCCATATTGAATGAAGCTACTCTTAGAGCAGAGATGAAATCCATTGCTTGTCTTCGCCTTTGTGGGATACTTGGCTTTCCTGATCTCCTCCAGTAGAGGAAAAGGCAGGTGGTGCTCCAAACCAAAACGGTAGTCACAGCCCTACAGAGGTGGCAGTGATGCAGATTAAGCAAAGTAGACAGGTTTCGAGACAAAGTCCTTAAGGTGTAAAAGTCATAGACAGGTTTTGAGAGAAACGCCTTAAGAGGTGAAAGTCGCTGGGTCATGTCCAACTCTTGTAACCCCATGGACTTCTCCAGGCCAGAATACTGAGGTGGATGGCCTACTCCTTCTCCAGTGGATCTCCCCGACCCAGGAATCAGTTCGGGTCTCCTGCATTGCAGGCAGATTCTTTACCAACTGAGCTATCAGGGAAACCCAAGAATACTGGAGTGGGGAGCCTTTCCCTTCTCCAGGGGATCTTCCCAACTCAGGAACCCCGAGAGAAGGGGGAATGTTAAGGATGATATTGAGGTATTCCCCCTATAAACTGGGGTCAGTTACTGATTTGGGAAACCTGGAAATTGACAGATTGAAGCAAGACAGATCACAAGTGCGGTTTTGGACATTCTGATCTTGAGATGCCTTTGAGAGCTCTGAGAGGGGGTTGGCAATTGCTTAGTAGTTCTGCAGAGATAACCTACAAATGGCTGGGCTATACTCAGATAAGTGGTACTAGACTTACATGACTTCAGACTTAAGGCTTACAACTGGGGTGAATGAGACCTCCCAAAGATTAAGAAGAAGAGGAGAAAGAGCCTAGGACTCAATTCTTGAGGAGTTCTGACGTTTAATGCCAATAGAAAAGGGCAATCCTGCAAAACCGGGAAAGTGGAACATCAGGACAGTCAGAGTAAGAGAGTGTTTCAAGGAGGGAGGGATCATCATCCTTCAACCCTGATGAGAGGTCAAGAAAGAGGACAGAGAAATATCTGGTGTTTGCAGTGACAGAAGGTAATGAATGCTCTCAGCAAGAGCTGTTTCTGTGGTATAAGGGTGAGGGGGTAGTATGAAGAGAGGCAGTAAGAAAGTAAAGATTCCAGTACTACAAAGAGCCCCAAACATATCTTCTCCAGCATTTAGATGAATTCAGTACACAGCAAGTTTCCTGTGCACACACGCTTGGGTACAGGCAGGGCGTGGTCAGGCTCTGTTCCCTACAGCTATGCACCACTGCCCAGGGAAAGACCAGCACCCACCCCGGTATCCACCACCCTCCATCTGCTTCCTCCAGGGGTAGAGGAGAGGACAAGACAATATCTCATCTGGAGATGCATAAATGACAGGTAGTGGGAGCCACTTTCTGACCACCAAGCTGAGCCCAGCTGACAGGCAACAGACACTACACAGTTTTGCTTTCCAAACTGAAATTCATTGTGTTTTAATGAAAACCTTCACTGTGTTTTCTCATATGCCCACTGGTTTTAATATCAATAATGCTACTAATAATCCACCCTTGGAGCCACTGCTACTCAGACTAGGGCTCCCAAGCAGCGGCCCTGAATGACCAAGGAACTGGCTAGGGATGAAACCACAGACCCCCAGCCCAGACCTGCTGAATGAGAATGTATAGTTCAGCAAGACAGCCACGTGGTTCATGGGCACTTTCAAGGGTAAAAGCATCAGTTAGGAGAACTACTGAAAGTGAAAGTGTTAGTTTCTCAGTCGTATCCGACTCTTTGTGACCCCATGGACTGCAGCCCACCAGGCTCCTCTGTCTATGGGATTTCCCAGGCAAGAATACTGAGAGTGAGTTGCCATTCTCTCCTCCAGGGGATCTTCCCAACCCAGGGATCGAACCTGGGTCTCCTGCATCGCAGGCAGATTCTTTACCCTCTGAGCCACCAAATGTATTTACTCTTTATTCCTCGAGACAACCCTGCAATCTGGTGGATTGTCCCTGAGGATGAAGAATGCTGCCTGCCAGGTTAGTATACAAAAGATGCTGGAGCCATCAGCTGCTACAGATGCCCATGGTGAGCCCTGAGGGAACTCAGGATGGAAACAGAATGCCCACCAATTCACCAGTCACTGCAGCCACCAGCCCCCAGCGAGCGCCCTGAGGAGACTAGGGATGTGAAAACAGGGGACACTGCCCCTGGTAGCCGAGGTGCATATCAAAGGAATGACTTCATGAAGCACAGACTCTGGCATCTTCCCATGCATAGGAAAGTGCTAAATTCCTTAACCTGAGCTGCCTGGTTTTCTCTAATTAGAATCTTCTCATGTTCCAACTACCTAGTCTTTGTTGCAAAAACTCCTTTATGTCCTGGTTCCTCCCTGACCTCTTTGGAGCAGGCTCTCAGAGCTACCGAAAGCTGTGTCCCAGGCTTAAGTCCTCAGTTGTGGCCACCAAATAAAACGTAACTCATAGCTTTTAGGCTGTGTGTTTTTTTCAGTCCACATCCTCATGTATACTTGGGCAAGCACGTTCCTAGTGGTTGCGTCCACAGTGCTACAGAGCCAGAATGTAGAGGGGCCAGGAGTGAACCTTTTCTCTTAGTCACTGTACATTGCCATTCTTGCCTTACTCAGCTAGGAGCAGGGGCCAGCAGGCCATGAGCCATCCGGGAACTGGCTGTGCAGAGGAGCTGGCCTGCGGGGACGCCTGTTCCAGAGGGCACAGCTGTATCAACAGAGCTCTGCACTGATTCATACCCAGTCATCTCTGAGTATGCCTGCATGCTCAGTCGTGTCCGACTCTTTGCAGCCCCGTGGACCAGGCTTCTCAGTCCATGGGATTTCCCAGACAAGAAAACTGGAGTGGGTTGCTATTTCCTCCTCTGGGTGGTCTTCCCATCCCAGAGATCGAACCCAGGCCTCCTGCATTGCAGGCAGATTCTTTACCGTCTGAGCCACCAGGGAAGCCCTCATTTTAAGCTATAATCCTGGGTAAATTCTATGCAGGCAGTCCCCAGAAGGAGTCCTAAGAAACATAAATAACTGGGTGCACTTAGTGGCTGGCCTGTTGGGAAGAGGAAGGAGGAAGTTGTAGGAAATGAGAATGGAAATAAATGAGGCCTTTATTCCCAGGGGTTTAGAGATCAGGAGAGAGAAGGTCCAAAGAGTCTGAGTTCAGGCTGTGTCCCAGAAAAAGCAGGCTGATCACTGTCTGCTTCTCCCACCAAAACAGAAGCCCTGGGATCTGTTTTTGCTGCCACTGTACTGCTACCAGAGTGTTTAGCACACAGTAGGTGTAAAGTAAGTATTTCTGGAAGAGAGGGAGTTGGGAAGGAGGGAAGGAAGGGGGAGATGGAGGGGGAAGGGAAGAAGGAAGGGAGGGAAGAAGTGGGGAGGGAGAGGATGAGGCAAGGAGGAAGGAAGGAAGAGGGATGGCTGAACAAGGGCAGGGTAGGGAATGGTCTGGAAGGAGTCCAGGGGCTGGAAATCTCCAACCGTGGTCCAAGCCCAGGATAAGGGCCTGTCTATGGCCGGGAGGGGGAGTGGGGAGAAGGGGCAGAACTCACAATCACTCTGGCATTTTCGAGGCCATCGAGGCCTCACAGGTTCTCTTGGAAGCATTTCTATATTTCTGGCATATTCAGGAATGTCTATGAAACTGAAAGATTTATGAGTCGTAATCGGGACTGAAGTGCGCTGCGAAGCCGGTCCTTCTCCCCACCCCGACCCTGGGAAAGCTGCTTCTTCGTGCGCAGACAGCTGGGCAGGGCGCGGGGCTCCCACTGCATCCAGCCCGGAGCACACCCAGGCCAGGCGGCCGCCCTCCCAGCCCCTTCCAGCCAGAGGCTCCATTCTGGGTTTGGCAGGCATTTGGGGCTTTTTGTGTCCTGGAGACATTTAACTCTGTACTTAATTTATGTTTAATAGGCAGCTATTACGTTAAATAGAGACCAGCTGAACTGATTATTTAAGACGTCGTTATGGTTGCTTAACAACTGTGTGGTTTGACTGCTACATCTCAATAAAGATTTCCCAGTATTCGGCTATTATTATGGCTTTGCATCGGATAACTCTCTGCACCCGGCCACTGAGCTCTCTTTAAATATTGCCTGAGGGCCTGGAAGCTCCCAGCTCTGTCTCTTCCCCTGGTCCCCAGACTGCTGAGCCTCTGCGAATCCAGGAGAATCCACAGAGATCAGGAAACTGGAGCTGAGACCCTGGGTGTCTGTGCAGGAGGGCCTGGCCCTGCAGACAATGAACGGGATCATGGCCGCCAGCCAGCTCCGGTTCCAGCTCCTGTCAGCAGCGTTCGGGGCTTGCCTCTGATGGCAACGTGGCTTTGCAGGGAAACTCGGAGGACATAGCTGAGCCCAAGAGGTGACTAAGACCTAGGAGAAAAGAATCTGTGTGTTTACAAAAAAAAAAAAGGAGAACCAGAAAGAAAACTATAGGGGTACTAAATTTTCTAGAAGTTTCCTCTAGTGTAGTGTTACTTCAAATGTGATTCACAGACCAGTGCCTCTCTGAAACCTGTTCTTACTGGTCCACAAATTGAGAATGAGCCCTGTGCAACTTGTGTGGTGATTTGAAATTTCACAATATCCAAGCAGGAGATCAGTGGATCTGGCTGATGGATCCACACGTAGACTTGTTTGGGCATCACTGAACCCACGTACAGAGGCGCCGTGGTCCAGGCCACGACAAGCCATATGCCCTGGGACCACGTACCGGCCTACCAACGGTTGGACGTGTGAAAACGGGCCTTTCGGCTCAGGATCTTTGAAAACCACAGGCTTAGAGCTGTGTCTCTCAGCTCTAGTTTCTCCACCCTGCCCACACATTTGGGGGCACAAAGCAGGACTTTGAAAATTTTCCTCAGGTACATTTAGAACATCAAGAAAGACTGTAAATATAATAAAAATCACTGGGCTGCACACTTTAAAAGGGACCCCGAGTCCATCACCGACATTTACTCCCAAGCTCATGATTCGTATTTCTAACCTGCCCACTGAACACCGCTGCTGCTGCTGCTGCTAAGTCGCTTCAGTCGTGTCCGACTCTGTGCGACCCCATAGACAGCAGCCCACCAGGCTCCCCCGTCCCTGGGATTCTCCAGGCAAGAACATTGGAGTGGGTTGCCATTTCCTTCTCCAATGCATGAAAGTGAAAAGTGAAAGTGAAGTCACTCAGTCGTGTCCAACTCTTCGAGACCCCATGGACTGCAGCCTGCCAGGCTTCTCCATCCATGGGATTTTCCATGCAAGGGTACTGGAGTGGGGTGCCATTTGGAGATCCCATTAGTGCCTGAGAATGCCTCATACACAAGACTGAGGCCAGGAACCTGGGCGCTCACCCACCCCACCTTCCTTCATCTCCAAAGGCAGCCAGTGATCCAACCTCCCTTACCTTAAAACCCATCCAATTTTAAGATTGGATTTTAATTCGTTTATCTTAAAGAAAGTGAAAGAAAGAAAGTGAAGTCACTCAGTCGTGTCTGACTCTTTGCAACCCCATGGACTGCAGCCTACCAGGCTCCTCCATCCACGGGATTCTCCAGGCAAGAACACTGGAGTAGGTTGCCATTTCCTTCTCCAGGGGATCTTCCCAACCCAGGGACTGAACCCAGGTCTCCCACACTGCAGGCAGACGCTTTAACCTCTAAGCCACCAGGGAAGCCCTAAGCATTTATCTTAACTTCCATCCAATCTGAGGATCCAGATCTCATGGGGATTTGAATACACTGTATATGCTTGAACAGTGGGCCACCAATGGGAATATGGAACGCACAAAGAGATTTAAGCACTGGACCATTTTTTATCTTCTCTGTTCACTTCCAATTTTTTTTCCATTACAAGTATATTTTTAATTGTCTCATTTTAAAACTTGACACCATGTAACAAACCATGGTTAACAGCAGTCCCCACCATCAGCAATTCATTAAGGAGCAAGTACATTGACCCAATTCCATCAGTTAATAAGATATGAGACAAAGTTTTCTGGGGACTTTTGGAGAAATTTTCTTTGTCCATAAGGAAAATCAGACAATGAAGTGGTCCCTTTTTCTCCCACTAGAGGTGTATCTGGCACCAGTAACTCCTGGCCGCCCTCTTATAAGCACCCGAGGAAACAACCTTAGCAGGAAGCCAGCTAAACTGGTTTTCAATAGCTGTGTAACAAAATACCACAAACTTACAGTTGGTTGTTCAGACAGTAAAGAATCTGCCTGCAATGCAGGAGACCCAGGTTCGATCCCCGGGTCAGGAAGATCCCCTGGAGAAGGAAATGGCAACCCACTCCAGTATTCTTGCCTGGAGAATTCCATGGACAGAGGAACCTGGTGGGCTGCAGTCCATGCGGTCACAAAGAGTCGGACACAACTGAGCAACTAACACTTTCACTTTTCATTTTTCAGAGTGTAAAACAATACTTGCATTATCTCTTGGTTTCTTTAGTCTGATTATAGTGTGGTAGAATTCTCTGTTTAGGGTCTTACTACGGGAAAATCAAGACGATTCTAAACAGGCAAGTTCTTTGTTGTTTTTGATAGTAATACTAATGACAATAATAATAACAGCTAACACTAGAATCAGCTCTTTGGAGCAACGGTAAAGAACCCTAATAACAGCTAACACTAAAATCAACTCTTTGGCACAATGGTAAAGAATCTACCTGCCAATGAAGGAGACGTGGGTTCAATTCCTGGGTTGGGAAGATCCCCAGGAGTAGGAAATGGCAACCCACTCCAGTGTTCTTGCCTGGAAAATTCCATAGACAGAGGAGACTAGTGGGCTACAGTCCATGGGATCACAAAGAGCCAGATATGACTGAGCACGCATGCATGGGCAAAACTCTGGGTGCCTAGCCCTGTGCTGCACTTTTACCTATTTTAACTTATTTAATCCTGTGAGGTGAACATATTTCTACTCCATTTCACAGACGATAGAACTGAGACAGAGAAAATTTAGGCCACTTGCTGAAGGCAATACAGTTGTGTATGCTTGGACAGGGGGCCACCCCACTGTGGGTCTAATATATAAACCCAGCTAGTCTGGCTCCAGAAAATACACTCACTGCACCTCTTCACAGCTGGCAATATTCCATACCTGCCTTTTCCCCCTGTATCAGCCAATGCATCTCCTTATTGTTTAACCTGGCTCTTGATGAATTTTCTCTACTTGCAACCCAAAACATTTTAACTGATGCAAGTGCTATGAATAAAGTATTCATTATTTGAGGGATGCCCTGGTGGCACAATGGATAAGAATCCACCTGCCAATGCAGGGGAGTGACACGCATGCTCGGTCCTGTCCGACTCTGTGCGACCCCATGGACTGTAGTCCGCCAGGCTCCACTATCCACAGGATTCTCCAGGCAAGAATATGGAGCGAGTTGCCAGTATTTCCTTCTCCAGGGGATCTTCCTGACCCAGGGATGGAATCTCCAATTCCTGTGCCTCCTGCTGGAGTCCTTACCACTGCGCCACCTGGGAAGCTGCCAATGCAGGGGACACGGGTTCAATCCGTGGTCTGGGAAGATTTCACATGCTGTGGGGCAGCTGAGCCCCCACACCACAACTACTGAGCCTGCGTGCCCTACAGCCTGAGCTCTGCAGCAGGAGAAGTCACCGCAACGAGCAGCCCGCTCACTGCAACCAAGGGTGGCCCCCACTTGCTGCAACTAGACAAAGCCCGAACCTGAAGAAAGCCCTTACAAAGCAGCAAAGACCCAGTGCAGCCAAAAAATAAATTGTTCAGAGTATTCATTATTTGAAAGACAAATGCCATATGATTTCATTTACCTGTGGCATCTAAAAAACAAAACAAATGAACCAACATAACGAAACAGACTCAGAGATACAGAGAATAAACAGGTGGTTGCCAGGGGGTGGTGAGTGAAGTAGGTGGCAGAGATTAAGAAATAGAGATATCCAGTCGCAAAATAAATGCAAATGTTCTCAACAAGGGCAGAAACTCCTAAGAGGGGATTTGCAAGAAATGCGGGGAGGTTTTCACAGTCACACGATGGCCGTGCCCCAGGGATAGCATTCAGTGGCCAGGAGAGAGGGACGCCAGGCGTCTCCGTGCAGAGACAGTTGTGCAGAATCAAGAACGACCCCGTGTCCTGCACAGTTCTCTAATGTGCTTAGAGACAGTCACACAGGTGAAAACTCCATACAGTATCAGAGCTTGGAACCTAACTCCACTTTAGACATAAAAACAAGGAATTTTTTTAATATAGTTTTCCAGGAATGCAACTACTATTTGAAAAAAATGATTCTTTGCCTCATTTATAAGCAATTATGCCAAAAGTTGTTCACCATTTCAGAAAATCCTGTTCCCTACAGTATCATAGGATCCTGGTTGCCAATAAACACACCTGAATAGGTGCACATCCAAAGAAATTGTGTTATCCTACCAACGTGTATGAATATAAGAGTCCTGATTTTAAAAGGTCAAGTATTGTTAAAGTTTCAAAATTATTCAGTTGAATATTATGTTACATCTTAAAAACTTGAACTCATTCACTGAAACTCTTCTTCTTCATTATTCAATATAAAATATTTTCTTATAAATATCGTTTGCTATTTCTCCCTTATACAAAAGTGACAGCCTTACTTTTTTTTAGTTAGTGGGTGGGTAGATTATATAAATTGCAAGTTTCATTTCAGAAGAGTAAACAGGGTACAACTATATACTTGCCCTGGGAAGGGGGCAGGTCTGGTAGGTACCAGCTACCACTACCTCATGTACATCACTGCAGGGCCCAGCTGGGTAGGTTTCGTCTCTCTCTACATTACAGGAATATTATAAAAAGAAACAAGATGGTCAGTGAGTTCTTTAGCGGATTCACTGTACAGGAATTTGGTGAAACCATCTTTTCTTAGCTCTTTTTACAAATGAAGAAACGGAGGCTTTGAGAAGCCAGGCCAGGCACCACCTAGTGAGTCCCTGGTAGCCCCTTCTCTGTCCTCCCTGCACCTTGCAGCCTGGCCCAACTCCTGATGGCCCACCCAGGACCGCACTGGTGTGGGATAAATCCAAGTGAGGTACACAGCATCAGAACAACACAGCTCCCCAGGCTGGGGACAGATCATTCATTCTCTACTATGAGTCAGAATTCTCCAAAGAAGCAGAACCAATAGATGACCCCATGGGCTGCAGCCCACCAGGCTCTTCTGTCCATGGAATTCTCCAGGCAAGAATACTAGAGTGGGTATTCTAGTATTTCCCTCTCCAGAGGATCTTCCCGACCCAGGGATCAAACCGAGTTTTCCCTCATTCCAAGCAGATTCTTTACTGCCTGAGCCACCAAGGAAGCCCAATAGATACATGGATAAATAATAGAGATAGATTGATTAGATAGATGATAGACAGATAACAGGTAAGAGAGATAGATTATACAGATTTTTGTTGTTGTTGTCATTCCATTGCTAAGTCATGTTCCACTCTGCCACCCCACGGCTGGAGCACACCAGGCTCCTCTGTCCTCCACTATCTCCTGGTATTTGCTCAAATTCATGTCCACTGAGTCAGTGATGCTATCTAACTATCTCATCCTCTGCCACCCTCTTCTCCTTTTGCCTTCAATCTTCCCCAGCATTGGGGTCTTTTCCAGTTCTTTGCATCAGGTGGCCAAAGTATTGGAGCATCAGCTTCAGCAACAGTCCTTCCAATGAAGATTCTGGATTGATTTCCTTTAGGATTGACTGGTTTGATCTCCTTACAGTCCAAGGGGTTCTCAAGAGTCTTTTCCAACACCACAATTCGAATTATAGGGATCAGTTACAGATGCTGAGAAGCCCCAAAAGCTATCTGCAAGCTAGAGAAGCAGGAAAGCCCGCAGTGCAAGCCAGCCCAAGTTCACGGGACTGAGAATCAAGGGCCAGTGGTGAAACTTCCGGTCAGAATCCAAAGGCGGAAAACCCAAGAGTGCCAGAATCTAAAGGCAGGCGAAGCTGGATGTCTGGGCTCCAGCAGAGAGCAAATTCATTCCTCTCCAACCTTTGCATTCTTCAGGTCCTCAGCAGATAGGAAGATGCCCACAGCACCAGTGAGGGTCACTTTCTCACTCAGACCACTGACTCTAGCCCTTCTCTTCTGGACACACCGTCCCAGACACACCCAGAGAAACCATTTTCCCAGCAACCTGGGCATCCCTTTGCCCAGCCAAGTTGACAGAAAGTCACCCATCACACACTCACTCAGTCATGCAGCAACCATCTGTCAATTCTGACTGTTCCTCCCTCACCAGCCAGGATTCTGAAAACCGATCAGGAACACAGACCCTACCCTCTGGGATCAGTACATACCACCAAAAGAGAGAAATTGATAAAAAAAAAAAAAGATAACCAATAAGGACCTACTTTTAGCACAGGGAATTATATTTACTATTTTGTAATAGCCAGTAAGGGAAAAATCTGAAAAAGAATACATACATAAAACGGAATCACTTTGCTGTGCACCTGAAATTAACAGACCACTGTAAATCAACTGTACTCAATAAAAAAAAATAATAATAATATTGAAAGCTTAACCAGCCATATGAACAAAGAATACTGAAGAGGGAGTAATAAATGCTTACCTGGTTCACAGCAGGGACTCTACATGATCTCAGACAAAGAGGGACCAGTCCTCCTCTTCCAGTTAACACAGATACATCTGGACACAGCTTGGGGATATAACATTTTGACCTCAGGCGCTTTGTCTGGCTCCATCCATGAGCTGGAGAGTTAGCAATACTCCAGCCCAGAGCTTTGGGGCTCTGTTAACTTGGACTACAATGGGTTTGACGTGCTAAAGCCCGAGACCAATTTAGGGGAGAAAGTTCCCCCTGCGAGCCCATCACAGGCCAAGATACTGAGCATCAGAAACACATTTTTTAAATCTCAGGGAGAGCAACTTTTAAACAAGATAGCCCAGAAGAAGTTAGGGTAATGATGTTACAGCAGGGTCTTTTCATCCACAGTCCAAAAATAGATCCATAATCTCAACTGAATTGGATAGAACTGTGGACAAAATAGTTCAAAAGGTCTTCAGCAGAAGCTTCTCAGAATGAGGGCAATCAGACTTTGGGAAGCAAGTTCTAAAATGGTGTTTGTTCCCTTGACAGCGAGCTGGTAAAGCCTTGGGGGAAGTGTAGCTTTCTGAACCCCAGGGAACAAACTGGAGGTCACTTTGGAATTATTTACACTTCCCTGGTGGCTCTAGTGGTAAAGAACCCGCCTGTCAATGCAGGAGACCCAGCAGATGGCAGGTTCGATTCCTGGGTTAGGAATTCCTTGGAGGAGGGCATGGCAACCCACTCCAGTATTCTTGCCTGGAAAATCCCATGGACAGAGAAGCCTGGCGGGCTATAGTCCACAGTCGCAAACAGCTGTGCACAACTGAAGGACTGAGCACGCACGCACACTTATCAGGGCCAGTTTTAGCATGAATGATTTAAACCTAAAGACAGCCCCAGCATCCATTAATCTCCATCTCCACCACCCTTCTCCTGGCACATTTCTCAGAAGACCCATTTACAGACCCAACATCAGTTGCATCTTTGGTCCAGAAAAAAGCTCTCTGCCCAAAACCCTTATTTAAACTTTGTCCCAAATATCTCACTTTCTGTTTAAAAAAAAAAAAAAAAAAGTTGTTTTAGCTAAGACAATGTGTAACTGAAACCGCTATTTCTAATTTTTGCTAGAGAGTTATTGACTAATTGGTGCATCCAAAAGCTGGTTTTAGCCAGTTCTGGCCTCAGGGGGATGTGCCCCACCCCCACCTCTCTGTGTTCCAGGCACAGGACTGTTTCATCACCAACCCCAGGCTCTCGAAAGCCAAGCCTTCCCTATAAATTCTGAAAGAAAAGACTGGCCTGGGTGACTGTATCACCCCAGCCCGTGTTCCCAGACAACCCACAGGCATCTTGTTCTGCATATGTCTCCGCAAAGGCTCAACACTGAGGACCTGCCAACAGCTGAAAGTTATAAATAGGACAGTTAGGGAGGCTGGGGGTGGAGGAGCAAAATCTAATAAGCATTCAGATGCAAGGGGCCAAGAAGGCTCTTTGGAGGGACAAAGAAGGAAAATACCATAGTATGCTTCTAAAACCAAACAGAACGGTTCAAGCAAACTTCATCCATCTAATCTGTTGGTCTCAGGGAATTGACTGTTAAAGAGGGATTTCTCTAATGCAGTGATGTCACTTGGGGAATGTCACTTCCTCAACTAAGATCCTATTCGGCTAAGTGGCTGGGGGTGGGTGTGGGGGGCACCAATAAGCCCTCTAGAACAGGAGTTCTACAGTAAACTTGAACCTAAGCTTGAAGCAGGACCTTAAGGTGGTATGCCCATGGTAGGGCCAGTGATTAACATTGGGGTGACCGGTAAACATCTGTAGACCTCAGCTCCATCCCACCCTGCATGCTACCCCATCCCCAGTGCCAGCTACAGTGCCTGGTGTATCGTTGGTGCTCACCATTTTACACACTTCCTTCCTCCATCGTGTGTGTTTTCCTGTGGTTCAGATGGTAGAGTCTGCCTGCAATGCAGGAGACGTGAGTTCAATCCTGGGATTGGGACGATCCCCTGGAGAAGGAAACGGCAACCCACTCCAGTATTCTTGCCTGAGAAATCCCATGGACAGAGGAGCCTGGCGGGCTAGAGTCCATGGGGTCACAAAAAGTCAGACACGACTGAGCGACCAACACATGCCCAGGCTCCACCACATGTCCTCGTCACTCAGAGCTCTCACTGTGCTGAGATTCTGTGTCCCCTTCTGTTCCTCTTAGGCATTTTAAAGGTTGATCTTAGCTTCATAGCCCAGCTCCTCGCAGACCACCTGGCTCGCTCATGGAACAACTGAATTGCTCCCTAAGAAAGACACACACAATTTAAAGAAGATCCCTGTGATGATGCTTTTCTATTATGTACATTAACAATTGAGGATTTCTCTGTTTCTCCATGATGTCATATATTCCTTCCTTACCAGTATCTTCGGCTTGGGAAATATATGAGTCATCTGTTCCCTTTGTAAAAGGACCCGGGAGAGCTGAACTGCAGGAATAATAAGAAACTGTGAAGGAGAAGCAATCCTCTTGCATCTTTCTCAAATTGCTTCCTTAGGCATTGTCTCCTGACATATCAGGGTTGGGGGGTTTTCGTGCTTGTAAGCTTCTCCACTCTGGGACCACCCGCCACTTCCTCTTACAAGAATGAGAATCTCTGGGATCTTAGGATCCACCTTGAGGCCCAGGAAGCAGATTCTTCCTTTTGTCCCCTTACAATAGTGAGGCTCATTCTCAGACCCAGGCTGTGAGCGATCCCTGATTCCAAGCTTGCCCGCAATCCAGGGAACCAGTGCCCTGGATGTCAGTTCCTCTTGCTCCACGTGGCTGACCCGTGCCCTGGGGGAAGCCGAAACATCCAACACATGTAAAGTAACGCTGGCCTGCCAGCGCGCCCCCCAGGCCTGAAAAGACTAGAGGCTGTGACCAAGGAAAGGGGGGCAGATATGAATGCATCGGCCCCCCAAACAGAGGGCAGGAGGACCCACGGATTTCACCGGTGTTCTTCACATTACATTTTACGGTAAGGAATTCACCTTTAATCACCACCCAGTATATGCTCACACTTATTCTGATAGTTTTATGGGTCAGCTTGGCCAAGCTACAGTCCCCAGGGATTCAAACACAAGCTAGGGGTCCCTGTGAGGGTTTTCTGGAAATGAGATTAAAGTCTATCACCATTTTTTTAATTCACTTTATTTTTTCTCATTTAAATTAATTTATTTATTTACCTTAATTGGAGGCTAATTACTTTACAATATTGTGGTGGTTTTTGCCATCCACTGACATGAATCAGCCATGGGTGTACATGTGTTCCCCATCCCAAACCCCCCTCCCTCACTTTATTTTTTAATTGAAGTATAGTTGATTTACAATGTTGTGTTAGTTTCACATGTATATATATACTGGAATACAAGACACACACACACACACACACACATATATATATACTGGAATACAAGACACACACACATATATATATATACTGGTATACAAGAATACTGGAGTGGGTTGCCATTTCCTTCTCCAGACAGGAAATGGCAACCCACTCCAGTATTCTTGCCAGGCAGATCCCATGGCAGGCTACAGTCCACGGGGTTACAAAGAGTCAGACACAACTTAGTGACTAACCAACAAACAATACATTCTTTTCCAGCTTCTTTTCCCTTATAGGTTATTACAGAATATAGTTCCCTGGGATGCACAGTAGGTCTTTGCTGGTGATCTATTTTATATACAGTAGTGTGTGTCTGTTAATCCCAAGCTCCTAATTTCTCCCTCCTCCCTTTCCACTTTGGTAACTATAAGATTGTTTCTGTCTGTAGCTCTAGCTCTGTATATAAATTCATTTGTACCATTTTTTTTTAGATTCCACATATAAGTGATGCCATGTGATATCTGTCTTTGCTGCTGCTGCTGCTAAGTCGCTTCAGTCGTGTCCGACTCTGTGAGACCCCATAGACAGAAGCCCACCAGGCTGCCCCATCCCTGGGATTCTCCAGGCAAGAACACTGGAGTGGGTTGCCATCTCCTTCTCCAATGCAAGTGAAAAGTGAAAGGGAAGTCACTCAGTCATGTCCGACTCTTAGCGACCCCATGGACTACAGCCTACCAGGCTCCTCCATCCATGGGATTTTCCAGGCAAGAGTACTGGAGTGGGGTGCCATTGCCTTCTCCGGATATCTGTCTTTAAATAAGGATAATCTGAGTGGTCTGGATCCATCAGCTGAAAGGCCTTAAGGGCAGAGCTCAGACTTCCCTTCAAGAAACCTACTGCTGCAGGGAGAAGTCAATTCCGACTCCACGTTGAAACTGTTTCTTGGACTTATTTTCCGCTGCTCTTGTTAGTGTAATCACACATAAAGGTCTGCCTCAGAGGGTCCCACCCCTCTGCCTGACTTACACTGAAGTGCTTTTGTTCAGAACCCTGTCCACCTGCAGACGCAGGAAGGAAGAAACCAACACAGCCCCCTGCATGAGGCTTGCCGTCCTAGGAGATATTCGCCAGATTAATGGCCTTTTCTTCACTTTGTTTCCTCATTTCTGATCCATAAAAGAACTTGGCATCCAGATCCCAACAATGGTTATTTTGAGGCGTCGTTAGCCTGCCATCTCCCTGGTCAGCTGGCTATCTGAATAAGTCTATTCCTTGCTTCAGCACTTCGTCCATTGGATTCATTGGCCTGTCGTGCAACAAGCAGAGTGAGCTTGGCCTCTGTAACACTGCCTGTGTACAGAAGCTTCAGCTTGTGCCTGAGAGGTCCATCCTGTCCTGTGGATCTGAGAACTGCCTAGGCAGCCCCTACAGTTCTGTCAACCAGCTCTTCAAAATCAATCTGTAGATAAAGATGGGCTTCCCCAGTGGCTCAGTGGTATAGAATCCGCCCGCAATGCAGGAGACACAGGTTTGATCCCTGGCTCAGGAAGATCCCCTGGAGGAGGGCATGGCAACCTACCCAGTATTCTTGCCTGGAGAATTCCATGGACAGAGGAGCCTGGCAGGCTACAGTCCACAGGGTCACAAAAGAGTCAGACACAACTTAGCGACTAAACAACAAATATATATATATATATATGTGTGTGTGTGTGTATATATATATATATGAGGTTATTGATATTTCTCCCGGCAATCTTGATTCCAGTTTGTGTTTCTTCCAGTCCAGCATTTCTCATGAGGTACTCTGCATATAAGTTAAATAAGCAGGGTGACAATATACAGCCTTGACGAACTCCTTTTCCTATTTGGAACCAGTCTGTTGTTCCATGTCCAGTTCTAAGAATTGAAGAATTTTCCACAGTTTATTGTGATCCACACAGTCAAAGGCTTTGGCATAGTCAATAAAGCAGAAATAGATGTTTTTCTGGAACTCTCTTGCTTTTTCTATGATCCAGCGGATGTTGGCAATTTGATCTCTGGTTCCTCTGGAGAAATATCAATAACCTCAGATATGCAGATGACACCACCCTTATGGCAGAAAGTGAAGAGGAACTCAAAAGCCTCTTGATGAAAGTGAAAGTGGAGAGTGAAAAAGTTGGCTTAAAGCTCAACATTCAGAAAACGAAGATCATGGCATCCGGTCCCATCACTTCATGGGAAATAGATGGGGAAACAGTGGAAACAGTGTCAGACTTTATTTTTCTGGGCTCCAAAATCACTACAGATGGTGACTGCAGCCATGAAATTAAAAGACGCTTACTCCTTAGAAGGAAAGTTATGACCAACCTAGATAGCGTATTCAAAAGCAGAGACATTATTTGCCGACAAAGGTTCATCTAGTCAAGGCTATGGTTTTTCCAGTGGTCATGTATGGATGTGAGAGTTGGACTGTGAAGAAGGCTGAGCACCAAAGAATTGATGCTTTTGAACTGTGGTGTTGGAGAAGACTCTTGAGAGTCCCTTGGACTGCAAGGAGATCCAACCAGCCATTCTGAAGGAGATCAGCCCTGGGATTTCTTTAGAAGGAATGATGCTGAAGCTGAAACTCCAGTACTTTGGCCACCTCATGCGAAGAGTTAACTCATTGGAAAAGACTCTGATGCTGGGAGAGATTGGGGGCAGGAGGAGAAGGGGACGACAGAGGATGAGATGGCTGGATGGCATCATTGACTCGATGGACGTGAGTCTCAGTGAACTCCGGGAGTTGGTGATGGACAGGGAGGCCTGGCGTGCTGCGATTCATGGGGTCGCAAAGAGTCGGACACGACTGAGCGACTGATCTGATCTGATCTGATATATATATATACAGATACATATTTATATACAGATACTGTTATGTATGTTGTTTACAGATAGAAATCAATAGATAGACACACACATCTCCTACTGGTTCTGTTTCTCTCATGGACCCCTGATTGCTACCCACAGTTCTTGTGTGTGCCTAACATCATTTCCTTCTGCCTCGGATCATTTAATGCATGCATGCGTGCTAACTCGCTTCAGTCATGTCCAACTCTTTACAATCCTTTGGACTGTAGCCCACCAGGCTCTTCTGTCCATGGGTGTACAGACCTACAAATAAGTGGATACTCAAGACACTACTTATTCTTCCTATTTATAATGAACTTCTATACATTCGATGTTGGTCCAGACCTTGAAATCAATTTTATATATTATTAGAGGATCATAAGTTGCCATTTGAAAAACTATACTATAGTGAAACTCCATACACCCCCCTGGGAGGTCTGGGAATTAGAAAAGATAACTTCCTCAAAGGAGTTACCAAGGGAAAATGTACTCAGACTATAGCTATGGTCCCACCCACATCACATGAGCAAGGCTCTGCAGGGCAGCCTCTGGAAAAGGGGGATCCTATCTCCAGAGGAGGGGTGCCAGGGTTGCCCCAGAGACAGAGAGAGAGAGGCAGATGCACTGAAGGGCTCCAGGCCATCCTTCCCAGGAGCAGAGACCAGGCCAGCTGATTCTCGACAGAAGCAGTGGAGCCAGCGTGCTGCAGCCAGGGGACAAGGCGTTGGCAGTGGGGCAGTGCCCTGCTTGGTGGCGGGCTTCCCACTGAGACAAGGCCTCCAAGGGCCTCACCAGCGGGGTGGCTGGGCCCAGGGCAGGTAAGTTTAGCTGTTCACATACATCCAGATGAAGGATGCCTAAGAACAGCAACGGGGAAAGAAATCTGAGGGTTTCGTTTTTCATGGGGTCACAATCTGAACCAATTGTGTTTAAAAAAAAAGAAAACTCTCACAAGTTGCAAATAACGTGGACCACTCTACCTAGTTTACACAGAAAGGGAACGAGGCCCTGACAAACTGATGGTGGGTCTGGAGGGGCAGACCCAGAGCTGAGCTTCCAGAATATACTCCGGACAAGCAGCCGCTGCCTTGGTCATGGCCAGGTAACGAGGACGCCACGGTCTTGGCCGCCTGTGCCGGAGCTACTTCCCCTGCTGCTTGGGCTCCCGGGGCCTCGGGAGCAGCCGTCACAGCCCACGCCTTCCGCAATCACCCTCTCCTTCCAAATCTCAGGGCTGCAGCATTTGGGGGCAGCCAAAGCCAAGCTGCAAGGACTGCGGGTGATGGAGCCCACAGCTGAGCTGCCTCTAGGATGGACCACAGCCACTCACACCCCACTTCCTGCCTGGGAACCTAGGCACACTCAGCAAAGCAAGCTGACAAACGAAAACCCAGAAACTTTGGGCCTCATAGCTGACCTGATGCAAAAACCTTGGAAGAAATGATGTCAGATGTAAGATCTATACAGTGTATTTGAGGCACAGTCAGTGGAAGGCAGAAGGCAGAAAGGCTTTGTTCTTTGTGAGAACTAAACAAATGGATTAAAAGGAAATAAGGAGATGCTTCTTGGGGATCAGAAAATAATGCAACTGTCTTGGACAGAGGGGTTCCATTTTCAAAGATTACCAGAATTCTTTTTATTTTCACCTCCCAAACCTTCCCTCCAGCTGACCTGCAAATCATCAAGACAGATGATTTTAGTGACCCAGGCTCTGGAGGCAGATGGCCTAAGTTTGAATCCTGGCCTCACCACTTAGAGCTGTGTGACCTTGGACAAATTCTTAACCTCTCTGTGCCTCTCTTTCCTTTTCTGAGGTGGGAAAAAAGGAATTAATAGAAAAGAAAAGATCATTGTATTTATCTCCAGAAGTGAGTTAAAATATATAAAGCTCTTAGCAGAGTGCCCAGCCTCTAGTAACAATCAGTAATTATTAGTTGTTGCTATGATAGATTATATGGGTGTCCCAGGTGGCACTAATGGTAAAGAATCCACCTGCCAATGCAGGAGACATCAGAGACACAGGTTGGACCCCTGGGTCCAGAAGATCCCCTGAAGGAGGGCTTGGAAACCCACTCCAGTATTCTTGCCTGGAGAATCCCATAGACAGAGGAGCCTGGTGGGCTATGGTCCACAGAGTCGCAAAGAGTCGGACACGACTGAAGCTTCTTAGCACGCACACATGACAGATTATATAACCACTCCAAACTGAAACTCACAGTCATGAAAGGGCAGGAACTCGAATCAGATGGGTCTGAAAAGGTGGCATCAGTTTTAACACATTTTTACTCATGCAAAGGATACACTCACCAGCACCATGTCAGGCAGACAGAACATTGAGGTCCTCTGAGGACTTAGGAGCACATGTCAGTGTCCGTGGGATCCCACACCCTCTTGTCTCCAGCTTAGGCCAGGAATGGGTGACGGCACGCCCCGCCCCAGGGTGAAGACCCTGGGGGAGAGGTGACAGACAGCCTTGCCTGCTGACGGGTCGCTCCCTTTCAGCTGTGACTGCTTCCTGTGGTCATGTACCTGGGTTACAAAGGCCACGTTCACGACCAGCTCCGGGACTCAGCTCCGCAGGCAAGTGCCTCATGTGGGTGTGATCTTAGTGGCCCAGCACTAGGGGTCTGGGGCCCTGACTACACAGTTAAGTCATCAGCAACAGGACATGCATCTATGTAAAGGATTATCTCACTAAACTTGGGGTCAGTATCTTTTATGGCCAGGGTCCCAATCTGTAGTCAGTGCATTGGGCAGAATTTTCTCTGCCACGGGTCATCAGCAATTTAGCTCCATTACAGTGGAGCGCATGGGACATCCCAGTGGATTTTCCCATCCCAGGGAGGGCTGTTTCACCCATGCTCTCTTGTCAGCGGCCAGCGTTACAGGAAGACTCTCCTCAGAGCACCAGTTTGGATCGAGCAGTAGGTGAGGCTGTGTTACAGGCTAAAGTAGACAGCCACTCTTCAGATGGCTGAAGTCTCTAGGCCAGGTTTGGCCTTTAATTGGATGCCATTTCCATCTCACAGAGGAATATTCTAGAATTTGTGCCACCTTATGGGAATTGAGTTCCACCAAATGTCCCAGGAGAAATCGGGAGAGTTAAAGGCATGCTCGTTGCAGGAGGAGCCTACTGGAGGTATAAAGGAAGCAGACACACCTCAAGTGTGCCCAAGGTCACCTACCAAGTGCAGTAGCAGCCACTCCAAAACAAGCAGATGGGTTTGCTGCCACAGAAATCACTATGGAGGGGCTGCTGATAGGGAAGAGAAGGTTTGAGCTCTTCTAACTACAGGAAAAATTTGCAAGATTGTTGCATTTTGTGGCTGAGAGCTGGAGGACTAAATCAAAGGGACCACACTGTCATCTGAGAATTGTCATAGATTTAAATATTCGTATTATTTAAAAATACTAAATAAGCATTCAACTCGAGAATTTTTAAGCCCAAGGACAGTAGATAAGAAGACATGATAAAGCAGAACTCAGAGAAATTAACCACTGTAGAAATGAGCAGGAATTCCAAGACCTGGTTCTACAGACTTGCATTTGGGTAGAGAAACCTCTGAAAATCCTAATATCAAAAAAAGAGAGAGAGATAACAAAAAATATATAGGAATCAAAAACAAGAAATAACATATATGCAAGGGGTTTTTCTTAACAAAACATAAGAACAGATATGCAAGGGCTGTTTTGTTTTTTTTTTTTAACAAGACAGAAGAACAGATAAGCAAGGGTTGTTTTTTAACTATAAGAGAGTAAGCTGGTACAATTCTATGTTAGTATATTTCAAAGTCTCAAAGAAGTGGATCATTTTCTGGGGAAACACACATTACTAAATTTGTCTCCAAGAGAAGTGAAGAAATTGCAATGACCAGCAAGCATGGAAGAAAGCAAACAAGTTTCGAAAAACTGCCTCCCCAAAAAAGGCGTTGGGGTCAGACTGTTGTCACAGCGTGTTCTTTCAAATGTTCGTGGAACAGATAATTCTCCCATTATGTAAACTGTTCCAAAGTAGAGAAAAAGAAGGAATATGCTCTCATTTATTTCATAAATCTAACATAGCATTAAGACTAAAACCTACGAAAGGATATAGCAGAAAAGCGAATAAAGTCATTTCAATAATAAGGATGCAAAGCTTCTAATTAAACCCTAACTAGATACTAGCACACACACTGAGTTCAATAGCACAACGAAAGACAGTGACAGGCGCTGGGGAGACACACGGTTTGCACACACACTCCTGCCAGGTGCCCCACTAAGGATGCTTGTGCTTGTTGGGGGGCAAACGACACCTGCTGGGAGGCGGGGCATGGGGGTGCCTTACCTAAGAGAGCAGCCCACTGAGCAAGGACCACCCACCCCACCTCCAGCCAAAGGACAGAGCTGAGTTTGTGGGTGACTTGAGAAGGATAAAAAGAGCCGTGTCTCCAGCACCTGGGAACGGTGTCGGGGAGCTCCACAGTCCCCCCAGATAACTCCTCTATGTGCCCCACAAGGCCACCAGCATTCTCAGGTCTGACCCAGACGGAGCGCCCACAGCCAGTCAGGACGGGAGCAAGGGCAGTCCCCGTGAGCGAAGTCCTTTCCGAGTGCCCACCCCAGGGCACTGGAGAGGGAGGGGAGGACAAACAGGAAAACCAAGACCTGGGCGTGAGCCTGTGAAGAGGGAGGCAAAGAGACGGGATTTACGCTGAATCTGAGACCAAAGAGTTAATGTGAGCTGAACTGAGTCACGGGGAGGAACCTGAGTGCCCCAGAACCAGCAGAAGAGGCAATCCAGAGAAAGTCTGGCTGAAAGAAGTACCCAGCAAGCTACTTACAACTGTCTTTTTTAAAAAAAAGTCACATCACACAATATACAGGATCTTAGTCCCCCAGCCAGGGATCAAACTCTCACCCCCTGCACTGGAAGCATGAAGTCTTAACCCCAGGACAACCAGGGAAATCCCTTGTTTTCTTTTCACCGTCTGTGTTTTCCTAATTTTCTACAACAGGCATATTACACTTATAAACGGAAAAAAAATTAAGGTTGAGACGCTGTGGATTGTGTGGAAAGGAAAAGTATGCCATTTAGGGCATGTTTGAAGGAGGCTATGATTGTGCCCCGAGAAGATTTAGAGGGTGTTTATCATCACACACCTGCAGTGGTAGGCTTTGTAACTGTCAACTCCATAAAAAGGCAAACTATAAATAACCATCATAAAACCTGAAGAAAATACAGGCTTACTCTGGGATCTTGCAGACGCCGGGACAACGGCCATTGATTTCGAACGTCAGAGAGACAGATCCCAGTTTCAAATAAGGAAAATCTCTCTGTCCGCTGGGGCAGCCCCGCATGGATCAGTCTCCAGGTTAGAGAGTTACAACTCCATCTTCCATCCAGGCAGGCATGGGTGATGTGCAGACTCCTCGACAGGCAGAGACACCCGCCCTGGCCCCTGCTACCTGCCCAGCCTCAGCACCCACACCGTTCCTCCAGCTGCTCCCACATTCCCAGTCCTCCACTAGGTCCAGGATGGACCCAGGGCCCCCTCACCTAGCTCCCTGCATCACCCCTCAAGAATCCCTTCCATTTTCCCGAATGTCTCCTGACCCATCCAAGTCACATTTTGCTGTTCCCTCCCTGTCCTCTCCTAGTGACCTGGGCACGCCTCCCCACAACCCTGTGACATTTTCTCGCAGTTGGCTACCACTAAGCTGTGAGTCCCCTGGGGGTAACACCTCTGACCTTTCAACTCTGAATCCCTAGGACCACGCCTGGCACACAACAGGCTCTCAGCAAGCACTGGCTGGCTGACTGAATAACCACATCATCCAAGGTTCTTTTTTTTAAATCCACACCAGGAACAGTATCCTGAATGTGTTTGGCGGCACCGAAAATCCTGCTTGCCCACTAACCCTCTTGCAATTTTCGATGCTCCATAAATCAATCGAGGTGGACATGATTATTGTGCACTTTGGTTAATTGCAAACCCAATCATTTCCCATTAAAAAGAATGGCATTTTACATAAAGTTGAAACGAGCCACTGGTTTTGAAAGTGCATGCAATGTGGTTTTCTGATGGGCAGAGGAACTTCAGGGAAATATTCATCGTGCTCACGGATGACATTCTAGCTATTGTCCGCGTTCCTCTTTATGGCATCATAAAGATTACTTTTTACGGTCAGGATGGCTGACATCTTCATCAAATCCCCTAATGTGCGCATTCACCGAAGATCATTTGTGCCAATGAGTAACATTCAGCAACATTCAACAAAGGTTTATTGAGTGCCTGCTACGAGCTGGGCTCTGAGTAACAGGATTTGTCTCCAAAGCTTTCAAATCTGCTAAAAATATTCTCCATTTCACCAGCAAGCAGGCCAAAAGAAAAAAAACAAACAGGTTTGCTCTCGTCTCCTCTCTGGGGCCCACTGGGTGAAAATGCTCCTAGAGCTGCCCAGGGAAATAAAACCCCCCTTCAGGGCCTGTCCAGATCTCCAGAAAGGCTGTTTGCGGCTGGCTGTGGGGAACACAAGCTCCGTCTCTAAGCACCTGAGCTGGGGCACGCTGCAACCCTTCAACCCTGGCCACCTCCCAGAGACAGACTGCCACCAGTCCTGGTCTGGCCCTGGGTCCGGATCAAGGTCATCTGCAACACAGAGAGACAACACACTTCACGAGCACCTCTGAGGCGCATCTTCTTCATCAACTGATGGGATTGTACCACCTGACCTCCCAAGAATGTGATGAAAGTCAAAAATAAAATCTATCCGACTTCCCTGGTGGTCCTGTGGTTAAGACTCCAAGCACCCCCTGCAGGGGGCACAGGTTCAACCCCTGGTTGGGGAACTAAGATCCCCACGTGCCTAGGGGCGCAGCCAAAAAAGCTTTTAAAAAGAAACAAAACCTACAAAAGATAAAATACCTAGGTTACTGCAAGTCATCAAGGAGATGTCCAGAAAAGGTTCATCTCACTTAGCCCGGGGCTCTGTGATGATCTAGAGGCATGGGATGGGGAAGGGGATGGAGGCTCAGGAGTGAAGGGAGATACATACCTAATTATGACTGATGCTCGTTGTCCTACGGCGGAAACCAACACAATGTTGTAAAGCAATTCTCCTCCAATTAAATCATTCTTAAAAAGCTCATCTTTTTGCATTTCTTCCAGCCACACAACGGCCAGATAAGACCTCCCCCCATGTCAAGCTGTCACACCAAAGTGTCAGGGAAATGGAGAAAAGAGGATGGACAGAGGGGAAGCATATTAAAAGGAGACTCAATGACAGGCCAAACGTAGGAAGGAAGGGAAAGAGACGGTTTGAGGCTGGTGCCAAGGCTTTAGCTGCATGACCATGGAGATGGCGATGCCAGGGACCCCAGCCTGGGGAGGGCCATCCTGGCTTTGGGAGCTCTCAGCTCTGGCTTTTGCTGTAAGCTCTGTCCCACCTCACATCCTTCTTCATTCACCAGATCCGTCCCCCTTGCAGCCTCGGTGTTTCCTCCTCCAGGAAGCCCTCCTTACCATCAGAGGGGAAGGGAGCCTGTCTCCTATAGTGTTGTGTTGCTTCACAATCGCAGATATGCAGGTGATACCACTCAAATGGCGGAAAGTGAAAAATGGCTGAAAGTGAAGAGGAACTAGAGCCTCTTGGTGACAGAGGGGAAAAGAGGAAAGTGAAAAAGCTGACTTGAAACTCAACATTCAAAAGACTAATATCTTGGCATCCAAGTCCATCACTTCATGGCAAATAGAAGGGGAAAAAGTGGAAGCAATGACAGATCTTATTTTCTTGGCCTCCAAAATCACTGCAGACAGTGACTGCAGCCATGAATTTAAAAGACATTTGCTCCTTGGAAGAAAAGCTTTGACAACCCTAGACAGCATATTAAAAAGCAGAGACATCACTTTGGTGACAAAAGTTTGTATAGTCAAAGCTATGGTTTCTCCAGTTCAGTTCAGTTCAGTGGCTCAGTCGTGTTTGACTCTGCAACTCCATGGACTGCAGCACACCAGGCTTCCCTGTCCATCACCAATTCCTAGAGTTTGCTCAAACTCGTGTCCATTGACTCAGGGATGTCATCCAACCCTCTCATCCTCTGCCGTCCCCTTCTCCTCCTGCCTTCAATATTTCCCAGCATCAGGGTCTTTTCCAATGAGTCAGTTCTTTGTATCAGGTGGCCAAAGTATTGGAGCTTCAGCTTCAGCATCAGTCCTTTCAATGAATATTCAGGGTTGATTTCCTTTAGGACTGACTAGTTTGCTGTCCTTACATTCCAAGGGACTCTCAAGAGTCTTCTCCAACATCACAGTTCAAAAGCATCAATTCTTTGACACTCAGCTTTTTCCAACTCTCACATCTATATGTGACTACTGGAAAAACCATAGCTTTAACTAGGCAGACCTTTGTCAGCAAAGTAATGTCTCTGCTTTTTAATATGCTGTCTAGGTTGGTCATAACTTTCCTTCCAAGGAGTAAGCGTCTTTTAATTTCATGGCTGCAGTCACCAACTGCAGTGATTTTGGAGCCCAAAAAAATAGTCTGTCACTGTTTCCATTGTTTCCCCATCTATTTCCCATGAAGTGATGGGACTGGATGCTGTGATCTTAGTGTTTTAGGCTTCTCCAATAATCATGCACGAATGTGAGAGTTTGGCCATGAAGAAGGCTGAGTGATGTAGAACTGATGCTTTCAAATTGTGGAGAAGACTCTTGAGAGTCCCTTGGATTGTAAAGAGATCAAACCAGTCAACCCTAAAGGAAATCAGTCCTGAATAGTCATTGGAAGGATTGATGCTGAAGCTGAAGCTCCAATAATTTGGCCACCTGATGCGAAGAGCTGACTCATTGGAAAAGACCCTGATGTTGGGAAAGATTGAAGGCAAAAGGAGAAGGGAACAGCAGAGAATGAGATGGCTGGGTTAGCATCACCAACTCAATGGACATGAATTTGATCAAACTTCTGGAGATAAAGGATAGAGGAGCCTGGTGTGCTCCAGTCCACAAGGTGGCAAAGAGTAAGATACTGCTTAGCCACTGAACAACAACGCTATTCCATCAGCATGGATTCTGACCCCTCTCCACTGGGTAGAGGCAATATGACTGGGTGTCTGGGACAAGCGAGTGGAAGACCACCAGGGCTGAACCAACCGTGAATGAACCGTACCACCAGCTCCCCAGCAGGAAGCAGAATCTATCTCGGGTGATTCAGATGGAGAGGCTCTAATCCAGGCTGGAGAGGACCAACAAAGGAGACTGAAGTGCCCAGAGGCCCATGCCAGGGAAGCGGGTGCCACCCCTGCCAGGGGGGAGCGATGTCACCAGAGGCCCATGCCAGGGAAGCAGGTGCCACCCCTGCCAGTGGGGGAGCGATGTTACCAGGAGGAAGCAGTTTGGGGAAAGATGCTAGGGCAGGAGGGAGGTGGAGCAAATGGTCCTCACTTCTCCGCCACCCTCTCATCTCCAGCCGTGCCTCCTTCTGGCTGCTCTTAGGGACTGGGCTGCGCCTTCCAAAATTCAAATGTTTAAGTCCTAACACCCAGCACTTCATAATGTGACTGCATTTGAAGATAGGGCCCCTAAAGGGGTAATTGAGGTGAAATGGGGTAGTTAGGGTGGGCCGTCATCCAATGTGACTGGTGTGTTTATGAGAAGAGGAGATTGGAGCACAGACACACAGGTGGGGGCACGGGGGATGGATCGTGTGAAGACGGGGAGAAGAAGGCCGTCTCTGCTCCTCAAGGAGAGGCCTCAAGAGGAACCCACCCAGCCAACAGCTTCATCTCAGAGTCTCCCGCCTCCAGAACTATGAGAAAAGAATTTCCGTTGTCTAAACCAGATGGTGGGGCGTGTTCCGGGTGCCGGAAGAAGCTAATAGAGACACCCAGCTGGAAGCCAGCATGCAAAGCAATGTGGCCACATGATCCTTAGGGGTCAGCCTGCTGGAGCCCAGAGCAGAGCAGGGAAGAGCACAGAGAGGCCTGGGCAAGGGGCGAAGAAGAAGAATCTATGCCCGAAGAATCATCAGTTCATTCTGAATGCTGAGTGCACAGCTGAGAGGAACGAGTTCTGCACTCGAAACTCCACACGAACCTGGAAAGTTGGAATCGAGTCAGAGGGAAATGCCTTCCCCATCAAAAGTCAGGTGCTGCCCTCAAGGAGAAGGGAGGCCCAGGGCTGCGAGAGCCTGGGTAGAAGTGAAAACAGCTCACAGCGCAGGTTCCTCGAAGCAGCAGGCCGGCCGGATGACACCAGCAGGCCAAGTGGGCCTGGCCCGTGGACCTGGGCTCTGGTGCCATGAAGAGCAATAGCAGGACCAGAGGTGCTGGCACTCTCTTTATCTCCCGAGGGCCAGACTGTGCATTGCATTTCACATCCATGATCTCATGATCATGTCCCATCTTCATGATCCCTGGTTGTAGTTCAGTCGCTAAGTCGTGTCTGGCTCTCTGCAACCCCATGAACTGCAGCACACCAGTCTCCTCTGTCCTTCTCTTTCTCCTGGAGTTTGCTATAATTCGTGTCCGTTGAGTGTGTGATGCTATCCAGTCATCTCATCCTCTGTCGCCCCCTTCTCTTTTTTCCGTCAATCTTTCCCAGCATCAGGGTCTTTTCCAGTGGGTTGGCTCTTCACATCAAGTGGCCAAATATTGGAGTCTCAGCACTAGTCCTTCCAAAGAATATTCAGGGCTGATTTCTTTCAGGATTGACTGGTTGGATCTCCTTGCAGACCAAGGGACTCTCAAGAGTCTTCTCCAGCACCACAGTTCGAAAGCATCAATTTTTCGTCACTCGGCCTTCTTCATGGTCCAGCTCTCACATCCGCCAGTGTCCACTGTCCATGGAATTCTCCAGGCAAGAATACTGGGGTGAATTGCCATTCCCTTCCCCAGGGGATCTTCCCAACCCAGGTATCAAACCCAGGTCTCCGGCATTGCAGGCAGATTCTTTACCATCTGAGCCACCAGGAAAGTCCCAATAATCCCAAGATTTCTAAGCAAATTCTGGGTTCTAATTCGCAGCCGAAGAGACTGAAGCTCAAGATAGGGCCTTTCTTGTACATGCCAGGAGGAAATCTTGACTTTGTTCTATAGCTGCTACTGCTAAGTCTCTTCAGTCGTGTCCGACTCTGTGCGACCCCATAGACGGCAGCCCACCAGGCTCTCCCATCCCTGGGATTCTCCAGGCAAGAACACTGGAGTGGGTTGCCATTTCCTTCTCCAATGCATGAAAGTGAAAAATGAAAGTGAAGTCATTCAGTCATGTAGCTCACCAGGCTCCTCCGTCCATGGGGTTTTCCAGGCAAGAGTACTGGAGTGGGGTGCCATTGCCTTACTGGGGAACCTAATAATCACTTGAGGAGTGCATTAAAATGCACATTCCTAGGCCCCAGAACAGCAATTCTGATTCCGTGCATGTGTGGTGGAGGCCCATACTATGCACTTTAAATTAGAGCCCTGGGAGGCAGGCGGTCTCATTGATGACTCTGTGACAGGACAGAGAACACATCTCAGAGCTACAGCCAGGCCTGATGCCACAGGATGTGATGGCTTGAATGTGCTGTGGGCAGGAGGTGGGGAAAGCAACCACGAGGGAAGCTCAGGAGAGAGACACCCATGATGATTAGAGGAGCTGAGAAGTGTGAGGGTGGGAGGCAGAATTGTCATACCTGGATGTGTTAATCAGATGTGGGAGTGATGGAGAGGCCTGCCGTGATGGCTTGGTGGATGGCAACACCAGTTACCAAGGCAGCAAGCACGGGGGAGGATGGGGCTCAGGTGGGAGGCGGGTGAGGGGCTGCGGCCTCTCCAGGGGGTACGTCCAGAGGCGAGGCTGGACAGAGGTCTGGGCAGGGAGCTGATTGTGGAGGCGTCAGAGCGTGGCTGTGGGTGACCAGGAAGGGGGGCATGGACAGGAAGGAAAGGAGTTGCCATGAGGTATTGAGCAGAATATATATGGCTTTTCAGGTGGCTAAGTGGTAAAGAATCTGCCTGCCAATGCAGGAGACAAGGGTTCAATCCCTGGGTCAGGAAGATCCCCTGGAGGAGGAAATAGCAACCCATCCCAGCATTCTTGCCTGGAAAATTCCATGGACAGAGTAGCCTAGCGGGCTACAATCCATGGGGCTGCAAAGAGTCAGGCATGACTGAGCATGCATGAATGCACACTTGCACACACACACATATATATATATATATATATAGAGAGAGAGAGAGAGAGACAAAGAGAGAAAGAAATAGGAGAGGTGCACCAGTATACATCTAACCACACGCTGAAAGGTCAAGAGTGAAGAAATATATACATTCAGCTAAAAGAGGTCAAATCCAAATAGCACCATGTAGAATGAACTTCTGGGATCCAAAACTAAATCTCAAAGTCCATAAACATTCATTGTAATCACCTTTCTACTATTAATTTATTAATAGTAACCAAACTGTAAGACACTGACACTGTACATTGTAGGTAAATAATTACTTGCGCACACACACAGACACACACACACACTAAAGCCATTAGCAGGCTAGTTAATTGTCTAGTTCTACCAGAATGGAGTGCTGTTGATGGCGATGTTGACACAAGTTGGGACACAAGTCTTCTTTCTAATACATACTGACCATCCACAGAACACCTGTACAGTGCCTTCCCTTCTGCCATTGAGAAGACAGCATTTTTATTCCTTCCTTGCCCACCCCTTGCCCTGTGACTTTGCAGACCCTCCCTTTAGAGCCCCGCCCAGCTGACTGAGCCCACCCATGTGATCTGCTCTGGCCAATCAGACATCAGCAGACTTAAGGTGCAGAGGCTCTACCTGTGCTTGGGTGGCTTGTGTTGGTTTGGCTTCGCCTGGAGGCTGCTTGTACTTGCATGAGAACTCGCTCTGCATAGCCACTGGGTTCGGGTCTGCTCCACGTCTCCATCTTCAGCAGACCTGAACCCAACCTGAAATCTAGGGTCCTAGCAGGGCTCAGCCAAGCTCAAGTTCATCTAATGATCCAGCAATATACTAAGCAATGCAGAAAAGACTAGAATTATGATATGCATAATTTCTATTATCTTTCCTTATATTTACTAGTCGCTCAGTTGTGTGTGACTCTTTGCGACCCCATGGACTTTAGCCTGCCAAGCTCCCCTGTCCGTGAGATTCTCCAGGCAAGAATACTGGAGCAGGTAGCCATTCCCCTTTCCACGGGATCTTTCCAACCCAGGGATCGAACCCAGGTCTCCTGCATTGCAGGCAGATTCTTTACCATCTGAGCCACGAGGGAAGCCCATCTTTCCTTACATTACTGTTTAAATTGTTATTAACTTTTGTAGGCTTTAAAATAATATATTTTAATAAATATATCCTAAAAACTAAGGATCCTTTTTGATGATTTTGAACTGTGGTGCTGGAGAAGACTCTTGAGAGTCCCTTGGACAGCAAGGAGATCAAACCAGTCCATTCTAAAGAAAATCAGTCTGGAATATTCATTGGAAGTACTGATGCTGAAGCTGAAACTCCAATCCTTTGGCCACCTGATGTGAAGAACTGACTCACTGAAAAAGACCCTAATGCTGGGAAAGATTGAAGGCAGGAGGAGAAGGGGACGACAGAGCATGAGATGGCTGTATGGCATCACCGACTCAATGGACATGAGTTTGAGCAAGCTCCAGGAGTTGGTGATGGACAGGGAGGCCTGGTGTGCTGCAGTCCATGGGGTTGCAAAGAGTTGGACATGACTGAGAGAATGAACTGAACCGAACTGAACTAAAAACTAAGTAAAAATAAACAAAACTTAGACTCTTTTAATGTTTGAATTAACTATTGATCTATTCTCCTATTCAGTTATTTGAAAGTCCCTCATAATTGGGTCAGAGAAGGCAATGGCACCCCACTCCAGTACTCTTGCCTGGAAAATCCCATGGACGGAGGAGCCTGGTGGGCTGCAGTCCATGGGGTCGCACAGAGTCGGACACGACTGGGGCCCCACCTGCCCCCAGCAAGCTCCCCACCTCATGACACTAGGGTCCTCTTGTGAATGGAGTGATGGCCAGAATTACGATGCGACTCAAAGCTTTCTGCTACCAGACACTTCCACAACTCATTGCAAGACTCCCACTTGTTTGACTTTTACTCATTCAACTCATTCAGGGACCCATTATTCTTTGGGGAAACACCTCCGCCATTCTTATGCCCTTCCATATCATTGTGTTGGGGCTATCTCCATCTTTCCCCATCTCAACAAGGAAACACCAACTCAAGCCAGATCTATCCAAGCGTCCATCCTTGCAGCTATGGTGATTGGTTTGGGCATGGACAAGAGGTCCTACGGACACCAGTGAGATTCAGTGCTGGAACTTCAGCCAGAACTTTCAGCTAATATCGTTGTAAAGCTGGACGAAAGAAGCCACAGCTGCTGGCAGCCACTGTGTGTGAAAAACCTGTCCAACAGCAGAGTCACACAAAAGGAAGAAGAAAGAGGTGAGAGACGAAGTCTGGTACACCTGAGCATTTATCCAGTCGTGCCTGATGCTGGCCAGGCGTCTCAGTAACACGCACCCATGGCATTGCTTTACTTACCAGCTGGAGTTGCAGTTGACCATGATCCTCTTAGCAGCTGAACAGTGCCTGACCTTGCTCTGCCCCTTACTTGCCCAGGTAACTTTTTGGCATGCAGTCCCAGCACCTTGCCTCCTGGTCACTGTTTACAGGGACATCCCCTGCCCTCTTCTCCTCTGGGGGCTGTTGTCACAGGGAAGCTCAAGCCTTCCTCTGCCCACACTCATCTTGCAATCAACAATGGCACTTCTTTTAGTCCTGGACTCAGTAGGATTTTTCTTTGGTGACAAAGCAACATTCCACGTGTCTCTTTTCAGGCTCATCACACTTAGCACTGAAGAGTAAGGGCACGTGAGATGGAGCAGATGGCAATGATTAAACTGGTGGGAAAAGCTATTGACTGTTGACATGTTGCTGGCTGCTTAGGTTAAGAATATCAATAGCTCATCAGTGCCTCCTGAGTATTTACCAACTTGTCTTATTCTCCACTCCAGACAAAACCAGTGCAGCTCCAACCTCGGAAAGAAGCAAGAGCTCAGCTACGTGGCAAGGGGAGCAAGTCTCCTTTGATTTCAATGATTTGTTTCAAATGATCAGGGCCCCACGGGCCCAAGGTTTAGCCACCAGGGTCTCTTCATTTAGATATTCATTCCCCTCTCACCCAACTCAGACTGAATACACTGAATTCAAACCCCCTTCCCTCTACTGGGAAGCTGTGACCCTGCTTCCCCAGTGTCCTAAACATCATAGCAAGGCTTATATGCAGGTCCACAGCTGACCCTCAGAGTAAAACAGTTTCTCACCTGGTTACCAGGGATTCAGCTGCCTCTCCATGCCACCAGGGCACTGGATGTGAGAAATCTAACATGCAAGCCCTGTTGGTCGATCCAGCCCAGTGTCTATATTTGTAATCTCCCTGGGCAATCTCATCCATTATTGGCTTCCGTTTCTGCTCTGAAGTTGATGGTCCCTAGGTCTGAACCTATGTCTAAAATGGGATAATGTTTTTGAACCCCAAACTAGAGCACCCTACCTTCAGAGCATCCTCAGGTGACCTGCAGACACCTCAAACTCGTGTGTCCAAAACCAAACTCTATCTTCTCCTGAAATCTGATCCTCTAACCACAACCCCTGTCCCCATCTATTTGGAAAAAGCTATGTGCCATGTTCATGAAAATTATTCTCAACTCTTCCTATAACCAACCCACCACCACCTGCTGATCCTAAATGCTTGATACCTCTGTCATCCACTCCTCTGTACCCCGCTGCAGCCTTGGCCGGGTTAGACCATCAGTCTTCTTTTTTAACTTAATTTTGTATTTTATATTGGGGGTATAGTTGGTTTACACTGTTGTGTTAGATTCAGGTGTACATCAATGTGGTTCAGTTATATGTATACATATATCTACTCTTTTTCACATCCTTTTCTCATGTAGGTTATTACAGAATATTGAGTATAGTTCCCTGCGCTATACAGTAGGTCCTTGTTAATTACCTGTTTTATATAGTGTGTATACGTTAATCCCAAACTCTCGATTTATCCCTCCCCCACATTTCCCCTTTGGTGACCGTAGATTTGTTTTCAAATACGTTCACTAGTATTTTCTTTTTAGATTCCGCCTGTAAGTGCTGCGTGTGTGCTCAGGCCCATTCGATTCTTTGCGACCCCGTGGACTGTAGCCCACCAGGCTCCTCTGCTTGCGGGATTTTCCAGGCAAGAAAACTGAAGTGAACTGCCATTTCCTCCTCCAGGGAAAGTCCCCGACCCAGGGATCGAACCTGTGTCTCCTGCATTGGCAGGTAGATTCTTTACCATTCAGCCACTTGAGAAGCCCAGATGTGAGTGGTATCACATGGTTTTTGTCTGCGTCTGACATAAGTCACTCAGTATGATAATCTCTACGTCCATCCATGTTGCTGCAAATGACTTTATTTCATCCTTTTATGGCTAGTAGTATTCCATTGTGTGTGTGTATACATATACACACCGCATCTTCTTCATCCATTCCCCTGTTGATGGACATTTAGGTCGCTTCCATGTCTTAGCTTTTGTAAATAGTGGACACTGGGGATGCACATATCTTCTGACCCCTCATTTCCTCCCCAATCTGCTTTTCACCTTGTGGCCAGACTGATCTTTTCTAAAATGCAGACCCGATCCTGCACTGACCAACCCAGCACTGACCTTCCAGGGTAAACTTTGCTTCCAAACCCGATGCTGCAGCCAGACAGCTCTGTCTGCAGCTCCCCAAGATGCTTCACAGCCCCAGGCCCTCACCCAGACTGTCTGTTTACCTGGGCCCCTTGTCTGACTCCTTTCCCTGCCCTCCGTGTTGATCTCCCCATCCTCTGTGTCCCTGCCATTCGAGCTTTGCTCTAACGTGGCAGTCATCAGATGCCTGTAGTCCTTCACTTATTAAGGACTTAAGTCAGGTCTCACTCAGTACGAGTGTGAGCTCCTCATTTTTACCCCTGGCTGAATCCCAGCATCTAAGCAGCTTTCAGAAAATCTCTTCTCACTAAGGATTTGAAGGAGTTCCTGCCTCATCAGTGATGTTTCCCTTCTGCCCAGGACAGTCCCTGACCAACCTCAGAATGCAGCCAGTCTGGATGTGCAGAGCCCTGTGGACAAGAACCCAAGGGGCAGATCAGAAGGCTGGGCTAAAGGACCGTTCCCCAAAAGTTTGCAACCCCGGAGCCTGCCCTTTAGGGGAAGGGGAAAATGGCACAGACCCCTTCCCTCCCTGCTGAACCCACTATGCCCCGAAAAGGTCTCTGAGTCCCCCAGGCATTTTCTCTGGTCACCTAGGAACACTGCTTGGTATTTATGAGTGTAGAGAATGCTGCTCTCACAGCTCTTTTTCCTTCCGTTTCATTAGCCAGAGCATTTTAATGGTTTGATGCTTACTCTTCTTCTCAAATGCAGAAGTGTTAGTGGCTTCCTACCGTGAAGAGCATTCTTCATTCCCAGGCTCGTTTCACCTTAAAGTAATCTACATGGGGTGGGGGTGGAGGTGGGAGTTTCTTCAAGAGCTGCAGCCTGACCTCTGGACAAAACACAGTATGCGGTCTTCAAAGCTCAAAGGACCCCAATGAGAGGACAACAGAGCTTTCAGATGAAAATGAGCGACAGAGTGAAGGAGAAGAATCCACTCTTCCCAACAAATTCCAAACTTTACCATGCTATAGTTCCTTGGAAGGTATCATAACAGACATACCTTGAATTGATATTTTCAAATGAGTGTATTCATCACAAAAATCACTGCACCACTGTCAGCCTTTGATCTGAGCACTGGAATCCCAAGGTTCAGTGATGGATCTGGGGTCCAGTGGTCAGACAAGGAAGCAAAAAGGCCGAGGCAGGAGTAGAACCAGTTAGACAGTCAATCAACAGTTACTAAGCTCCCACGGTGTGCTGGACACACGGGATCAGTGGCGGACAGGACAGAATAGTCCCTGCCTAAAGAGCTCTTGTTCTCCTGAGAGGTGACAGACCTGGAAAAGACTGGGGAGTGCTTTACAGCCAAAAGGAGCCTGGATTTCATTCTAGAGACAGGCAGAGGCCATCACGGGCATTGAAGCTAGAAAGTGGCGTTTTCTGGTTCATACTCTGAACGGGCCATCTAGCAGTTACAGAAAGAAAGGGTTTTCAGTATACACTCAATCCTTTATAGGATCAAGCTAAGAGTTATTGTAGTAGATCCAGCAACTTCAGTTCAGTTCAGTTCAGTCACTCAGTCGTGTCCGACTCTTTGCGACCCCATGAATTGCAGCACACCAGGCCTCCCTGTCCATCACCAACTCCCGGAGTTCACTCAGATTCACGTCCATCGAGTCAATGATGCCATCCAGCCATCTCATCCTCTGTGGTCCCCTTCTCCTCCTGCCCTCAATCCCTCCCAGCATCAGAGTCTTTTCTTCGCATGAGGTGGCCAAAGTACTGGAGTTTCAGCTTCAGCATCATTCCTTCCAAAGAAATCCCAGGGCTGATCTTCAGAATGGACTGGTTGGATCTCCTTGCAGTCCAAGGGACTCTCAAGAGTCTTCTCCAACACCACAGTTCAAAAGCATCAATTCTTCTGCACTCAGCTTTCTTCACAGTCCAACTCTCACATCCATACATGACCACTGGAAAAACCATAGCCTTGACTAGACGAACCTTTGTTGGCAAAGTAATGTCTCTGCTTTTCAATATGCTATCTAGGTTGGTCATAACTTTTCTTCCAAGGAGTAAGTGACTTTTAATTTCATGGCTGCAGTCACCATCTGCAGTGATTTTGGAGCCCCAAAAAATAAAGTCCAGCAACTTCGGAAGAGCCTTAGACTGGGGTAGCTGTTGGAAGTGACAGTCTGGGAATGGATTTCCAGTGTGCCTTTGGGGTCCACCAGTGTGGGGGATGAAAGAAAGAGGAGTGAGGGAGGTCTCCTTGATTCTTCCCCTAGGCAGTGAAGGAACTATGGTGCCATTTATGTGATGGAAAAGGCTGAGCACAGGGAGGAACCATTGGTAGGCAATGGACAATCAGAGTCTTGTGTTAGACATTTTGAGACATCTGTGTATCGATGTTAAGAAAGCAGTTGGTTTTGATTTCCATTTCTCTAATAACTGGTGATGTTGAGCATCTTTTCATGTGTTTATTGGCTATCTGTATGTCCATCAGCAGAGGAATGGATAAAGAAAATGTGGCACATATAATGTTGTTCAGTCACTAAGTCGTGTCCCACTCTTTGCATGGGACCCCATGGACTGCAGCACTACAGGCCTCCCTGTCCTTCACCGTCTCCCAGGGATTGCTCAGATTCATATCTATAGAGTCAGTGATGCCATCCAACCATCTCATCCTCTGTTGCCCCCTTGTCCTCCTGCCTTCCCAGCATCAGGGTCTTTTCCTGTGAGTTGATTCTTTGCATCAGGTGGCCAAACTATTGGAGTTTCAGCTTCAGCATCAGTCCTTCCAATGAATATTCAGGACTAATTTCCTTTAGGATTGACTGGTTTGATCTCCTTGAAGTCCAAAGGGACTCTCAAGAGTCTTCTCCAGCACATACATACAATGGAATATTAGCCATAAAAAGGAATGAAATTGTGCCGTTTGTAGAGACATGGATGGACCTAGAGTCTGTCATACAGAGTGAAATAAGTCAGAAAGAGAAAAACAAGTATCGTATATTATTATATATGTGGAATCTAGAAAAATGGTATAGGGGAACTTATTTGCAAAACATAAATAGAGATACGGATGTGGAGAACAAACGTATGGATGCCAAGGGGGAAGGGGAGGAGTGTGGGATGCACTGGGAGATTGGAATTGACATATAAACACTATTATGTACAAATAGGTAACTAATGAGAACCTATTGTGTAGCATAGGGAACTCTACTCAGTGGTCTGTGTGACCTAAATGGGAAGGAAATCCAAGGAAGAGGGAACATATGCACACGTACAGCTGATTCACTTTGCTGTACAGTGAATGTACAGTGGAGTACAGCAATTAACACAACATTGTAAAGCAGCTAGGCTCCAATAATGAATAAAAATAAAATGACTCAAAGGAAAAAAATAAAAATTAAGGTAAAATACAAGAAAAAAATGATGCAGGCGGACATGAGTCTGCAGCTCAAAGGCTGGAATTGGAGGTTGGCGTCGGGGCAGTGGGAGGTTCCAATCTCAGCTGGAACCAGAAAGAAACTTAAAGACTGTGGAACAGAACTGTGACGGCATCGATCCCAGAAGGGAGTAGACACAATGGAATGACCCCCGGGGTTTGCATTAAGCAGGCTTGTTTCAGAGTAAAAGTAAAAAAGGGTATTGAAGGAAAGGAAGCAACCGCAATAAATTCGAAGTTCCCTACACGTGGGAAGGTGGGCAAACCATTCATCAGGAGAACCTGCCCTCAACCCTGGTCCTGCCCACATTCCCTGTGGCCTCAGACAAGTCACTGTACCTGTTTAAGCCCCAGGATCTCTGTCTGTGAAGTAAGTGTTCCTCCCAATGGTGTAGCTGTAGTCCCCTTAACGCCTCACCTTGGAGCCCAAATCACTCTTGTGCTTACACCCTTGGGCAGGCGCAGTGCTGGGTCTGGGGCCATATCCGGGTGTGTTGAAAAGGTTCCTATATCAGGAAACTCATCCACAGGGGACTTCCCTGGTGGTCCAGTGGTTAAGACTTGGTGCTCCAAGTGCAGGGGACCTGGGTTCAATTCCTGGTCAGGGAAATAGATCCCACATGCCACAACTAAGGATCCACATGCCGCAGCGAAGGTCAAAGATCCTGTGTGCCACAATTAAGACCTGGCACAGCCAACTAAACAAATAAAAATAAATATTAAAAAAAGAAACATACATAAGGTTGGAGAGGCCAGCATGAGTGAGGGATGGCAGCAGAAGGCATGGCAGAGGTCTTCAAAGGCACATGATCTCAGGTCACCGCCCCGCCTCAGTCCCTGCTGAGGAGTGCCATGGACCCATGTTGCTCTGATGACGTGCAGACTCCTCTTTGGGAGGAAAGGAAAATGCCTCTTTGAGGCACTCGAGATGTACAGAGCACTGTCTTGTGTGCTATGATCTGTGTCACAGGCAAGTGAAGTGAAAGTGATGGTCGCTCAGTCGTGTCTGACTCTTTGGGATGCAAGAACTGTAGCCCACCTCTGTCCATAGAGTTCTCCAAGCAAGAACCCACCTCTGTCCATAGAACTCTCCAGGCAAGAATACTGGATCGGGTTGCCATTCCATTCTCCTGGGGATCTTCCCAACCCAGGAATGGAACCCAGGTCTCCTGCATTGTAGGCAGATATTTACCATCTGAGCCACAAGGGAAGCCCATGTTGCAGGCAAGAGGGAAACGCTTAACAAAGTCACTTGATAGGGCTTGGTTTCATAATATGCCCAGCAACAAGATTCAAACTGCTTGTGTTTTTTCTAGCATTAAACTCATCCCCAATCTTCTCAGCATCAATGAACTAACTCAGTTCTAATTATGTTGTTACACAATGATGTGACATTGTAATTTGCTTATGAATATTTTTTGCAGAAAAAAAATAAGAAGCTAAAAGAAAGCATGCTGCAAATTTCACAACAAATAGTAAATGCAACTTATTGCAGCAGAGTAAAATGAGAATCTGTTGTGTAACAAAAAATTAGGACAATTAAGTGGATACTATTAAGAGACATGTTCAACAAGTACACAGAGAATTCTATAAGAAGTTTCTTGTCAATGGCCAGAAAAGAATCAAGAAAATTAGTCATCAGATATCAGAATTGTATCTAACAAAGATTTTTAAACAAATTTGAACAAATCTGAGTTTATAACTTCGGCCAGCTATAAAATGGTTTAGATTTTTGCGCACACACACACAAAAAAAATTTTAGATGGAAAGATGGTAAAAGAAATTGTTATTTCAGCTATGGAAGTTTTGCTTAAAATGAGGAAGAGAAAATTTTTAAATGTATTCTGCAGGAGTGAAAGATCTCCAATTAAGATCCAAACCGTTGCCTGTAGAATATAAGACCTTTCAAATAATATCAAAAATGTGTTGATTCAAAATTTGAAAAATTACAAGTGCTTATTTTTAACTTTAGATAAATAGTGCAATATGGGAGCTACACTCTGTGAAAAAAATTTTGACAGTTAAGCTTAATGAAATTCAAATGCAGGCCAAGTATTTCTAGTGCAGATTTTGCACCGAAATTGAGATGTGCTGTAAGTGTCAAATACACACTGCATTTCAAAGATCGTGTATGAATAAAAGAATATGAAATATTAATAATTTGGGATATTGATTACACGTTTAAATAATATTTTATGTATATTGAGTTAAATAAACTACCCTATTAAAATTATTTTCACTGCTCGAAAATCTCTCAGTGCAAGAATCTGCTTCCCACCTCAGGGGGAGGGAGGGGGAAGAAGAAGGAGAAGCAGAGGAGAGAAAAAGGGGAAAGGATGCTGATGATGAAACTACATGTAAATAACTCTTGATTCTTAAAAATAAACACACACACAACAGTCTGGAGCTAAAATCCAACTTAAGTGACACGGTGAAGAGGAGGGAGTCAGGAAGGAAAACGGTGCTGAGATTCGGCCAAAAAGAAGGAATAAAGTTCCGATTGACGCTACAAGATGGATGAACATTATGCTAAGGGAAATCAGCCATTTACAGAAGACTGTATATTGAAGAAGCGCATTTACATGAAATAATTGAAATGTCTGGAATGGATAAATCCATAGAGACAGAAAGTGGATTCATGGTTACCTAGGGCTACAGGGCAAGAGGGAATTGGGGGTGGGGATGAATAAAGGGCTCAGAGTTTGTTTAGGGAAAGATGAAAATATTCTAAAACTGAGAGTGTGATGGTTGTATGACTCTCAGAATATACAAAAAACCCCTGACCTGTGTAGTTTGAGTCTCATGCTTTACCATCTGAGCTAGCCGGGTGGCTTAGACTGTATACTTTTCTCTCTTTTTTATTTTTTGGTTGCTCCACACAGCTTGTGGGATTTTAGTTCCTTGACCAGGGGTCGAACCTGGGCCCTTGGCAGTGAAGGCAGTGAGTCCTAAGCACTGGGCGGCCAGGGAATTCCAAAGGATACATTTTAAATGGGTAAGTTGCATGGTATGCGAATGATAGCTCACAAAAGCTGTTTTAGATACATGTGTGTATTAACTATACTGAAGCTCTCTTATTCTTGTTGTAAAGATGGGGGTAGGTTAAGATACTGATCAGTTCTAAATACTGCCTATTAATTCAATTTTTGAAATAAGAGTCACTCCCCTGTCGTAAGAGAGGAGACACTAATCAAGAAATGCTTCTTCCAGAAACTGCTTACTGAACTTTTTTCTATTCCTAGATTTGTTTGGGGGTTGGAAGGAATGTCATAGTTAGTCGTTGGGGAGATGCGATAAAGCGAAATACACGTTTTATAATAAATGTCACTTCTGTCAATTCTGGCAGTTGCAATATGTGCAAAACCAGAACTTTCCCTGTGGGGTGTGAAAGTGAGAGCTCTGCTCGCAGGAGCCGTGGAGCAGAGCCTGAGGGATGCAGGATGCTATGATGGAGAGGATGCTGAAGTGACACATGCGGGGGAGTGGGTATCAGGGGTGGAGAAGTCAGATGCCTTGCAGCTCATAATCTTGGGGACCACGATACAAGCACATTTGAGGGATATTAAAGCTAAACTCCAGTTACGTTCTCTATTATTATCTTAACATTTGGTCTTGCCTGAGTCCAGTGGGCAAACTTCTTAAACTTAAGTGGGCACCAGAACAATCTGGAAGGCTTGTTAGAACACAGCTAATGGGGCCCCCTCCCAGTGTTTCTGATTCATTAGGTCTGGGGTGGGAGGGGCCTGAGAACTCACATTTCTAACACGGTCCAGATGATGCTGATGCTAAAACTGAAGCCACCAATGCCTGGACCACGCTTCCAGTAGCAACAGCAAAAAGAACCTGCCAAGTGTATCCCACAGCTGGATGAGGGCACAGTGAGGACCCTTCGACACCCATCTCTTAAGACCCTTCTTGAGATGTTTCAGGGGCAGAAAGGGTTAATGGAGGGGCACTGTGCTGCCCCAGAAAAACCGGCTGGTTTCCTGAAGCAGTTTACATCAGATTCAAGGCTTCTTGCTTATTGATTGCAATCAGTCAAGTTAGCCCTGTAACAAATTGCCTTAAATTATTGAAATAGTAATAGGCGCAGCTGGGTAAATAATGCACGGGATGGTGAGGGTCTATATTCGTTAAGAAGTTGCCCACATTGCATGTCTCCCACTGGGTCTGACTCAAAATGATTTGTTCCCGCCCGCCCAATATTTCTCAGTGCTTGACCATCTGCACACTCTCCATTTGAGCCATTGATTGAAATCCCTCATGCATTTCTCAGAGATTCCCCAAGCGGAGACGTCAAGGTTTCACCGCGCATATCTGCAGGGTGGCCACAAAGACACACGTCCTGAGTGTCTTTAAGATGCTTAACAGCGTGTATGCTGAGTGTTTAATCCATCCATGATAATGAAACTCGTGACGAGAAACAAGTTGTTCTCGATTACAGGCTGCATTGGAGGCAAATCAATGAACTTGAACCCAAGAAGCCTTTGTTTCCAAAATGCAAATTTTCTCCCCCCCCCCCCACCAGCTTTATGGAGCTACAATTAACAAAGAGAATTGTCTAGATTTAAGGTGTACCATGTGACGGTTTGATACACACACGTATTGTGAAATGCTCACCACGACAGTTACCACATCCATCACTTCTCACAGTTACCACTGTGTGTGTGCCTGTGACTATCTCAGGAAGACTGCAAATCTGGTGCTTTCCCGGCAAACCTCAAGTATACGAATACAAGAGTGATAACTATAATCGTCATGCTGTATGTCGGAATTTTTGCCCCGGCCAAAGGAGCATTAAGAAATAGTGTTTTCTTAAGGAAACTTTCCCTGTAATGAGATTCGGCAGAGACTAGCCGTGGTAGGGCTGATGGAGATTAAGATAGGCTCCTTTGAAAGCTCAAGAGACAGAGCATGCAAATCACCATGGAAACCAAGCCACGTTTTATTGTGTAATAGGTTAGCTAATTATCCTAAAAAGGTAAGAAAGCCCATTGCCTAACGGGAGATCAGGGTAGGTATTAATGAATAATACAGCAGGATAACGGAGGAGCAGGGCAGCTATTCCTGCACCCATGGCTCCCTGACCTGCCAGGCAGGACTGGGCAGGAGAGTGTTTCGATACCCTATTAGATGCAGGGATGAGAGGGTTGGCCATGGACTAAGAAGCCCTGTCTCCCCAGCGTCTGAGGCTCCTTGCTGCCTCTCTGATGCTTCCAGTTCCTGTGGAGCTGAGCAGATTTGGAGGGAACAGACAAGTGGGAGCTGATGGTTTTAGTGCCGTGGGATACACCCTCCCGGTGAGAGGCTGGACGGGAACAGGAAGACAGGGAAGGAGAGTGCAAACCCATCCTAGGCGCCTGCCCTGGGAACTTTCACCCATGTTAGCTCACTGAATGCTCCCTAAAGCCTGGTGGTCCAGTGATTAAGAATCCGCCTGCCAGTACAGGAGACACTGGTTCGATCCCTGGTCCAGGAAGACCCCACCTGCCAAGAGACAACTAAGCCCCGGCACCATGGCTGCTGAGCCCTCACACCGAGAGCCTGTGCTCTGCAACAAGAGAAGCCTCCATAATAAGCCCCGGCACCACAGCAAAGTGTGGCCCTGCTCGCCTCAACTAGAGAAAGACTGTGCACAGCCATGAGCACCCAGCTCAGCCTAAAAGAACTTAAAATGAATTTTAAAAGAATTTTTTTTAAACTAGTCTGGACTAAACTAAATTTGTTTGTTTGCTAAATACCAATACGAGCCCAATACTGAGCCTTTTCTTTTTCATTCCAATAAGGACTATGAAGTAAGGGATATGACGATCCTCTCGGTAAACACAGACTAGATTTCACATATGTAGACTCGCCACATTTATTTCAGAACTTTTTATTTTTTAGCAAAATCTTTCTGATTTAAGTAACTTCTCAAACACTCACAACAGTTGTGTAAATCCTTCCTACCATGTCTCTATGCTTTTACTAATCTAAGTGTTAATATGTATCCATACAAACAAAAAGACTTGTGTGTTTTCCATTTCAGGTAATTGGTATCACATGATATTTATATTCTGCAGCTTCATGGCTTCACTTGACATTGAGTTTTTAAGAACTGTGGGTATTGACAGGGTAGATCAATAAGTGAGTTCAGCAACATTGCTGAGTTTATTCCATGAAGGCAAGGGCAGTCATTAGGAATGCGACATATACCTTCAGATTTGAGACTTTCAGACCTAGAATGTGGTCAGTTTATGGAAATGTTCCATGTGGGCCTACAAAGGATGCCTCATCTCTGATGTTTCTGATTCCATGTGTGTCAATTAGATTAAGTATGTAAGTGCCACATGTGTGAGTGTGTGCTCAGTCGCTCAGTCACGCCTGACTCTTTACAACCTCATGGACTGTAGCCGGCCAGGCTCCTCTGTCCATGGGATTCTCCAGGCAAGAATCCTAGAGTGGACTGCCAGGCCCTCCTCCAGAAGTGCCATATACTTACTATTAGAGATGTGTTCACTTACTCTGGTTTCTAAAGAATTATGTTTAAAATTATAGTAGAGGCCTTTACCTGTATCAACAAGTTTGATCATCACAACTTTTCAAAAACATGTATGATGTGAGTCTTATAGACAAAGAAACGGGAGTCTCAGAGCTGGGAAGTGAGAGTCAGGCTTGGCACCTGTCTGCTTTGCAAAGGAGTCAGTCTTCCAGAAGTCAGTATCTGCAACCGAAGAAAGGATCCAGCTGCCAGGGCAAGTAGATACACTTTGGTCTGTGTTTAAATCCAGAGTGGTGAAGCTCTGAAATGATAGCTCTCAACCTCACCTACTGTGCAAAATCTTGCAAACAAAAGTCCGGCCTCTCTGAATTCTGTCTGGCTCCTCTGCACTTGACATTTGGGTTGACCTTCTCTGCTGACTTTGGAGTGTCTCCCTGACTTTCCCCAGTGTGGAGTATCCACCACGGATGTCCTAATACGCCCAGGTCCTCTGGGCCTCATACCCACCCTCTCCCACCTGTCAGGCCTACCCTGACCATCAGGTGACCAAGCAATGGCATGTTCACAGGTGAACAACCAAAACCTGACCCAACATGTCTTTCCACCCTTAACAACTGCACCTGCGGGCCTAATAGAAACTGAAAAGGCAGATTCCCTGTGACACTCAGGTAGCTTAGATACCAGGCCTCCTCCCTGCCAGAGCCCCTCTATTGACCTTAATTCTCTATGGGTAATTTTATCTTCTCCACAAAGATTCCAAAAGTTGTATTAACCTCAAGCCACCCCAAACCTGGACCCACCGCTGCAGAAATGACTTCCTCTTTGTGGGGATCTCCGGGTTGAGCTGTGAGCTCTGTGGGAGAGTTCACAGGCCACGGTCTCAGGATTAGAGCTGAGATCCGAGGAGCAGGCAGGGACCTCACATGCTCCACCTCCTTCCACCCGAGCGTCATGCAAGGCACCTTCCCCCACCCCGTGGGACGCACTGGCCTCATCAGTCCTGCTCCGCTGCGGCCTTTGAGCCAGCACCCGGCCTGGGCCCCGCCCGGCTCCAGCTGTGTCCACTGGACTCTTGGGGAAGGGCCAGGCCCAGGCCAGATGATCTGACATGATGAAAAGGGAAATACTCCACATTCCTTCTGCAGAACACATCTGCCAAATGCCATGCAGTGAGGGGAAGCAGGCTGGGGATTTCTTGAGCAGACCAATACGGCTTCAACCCTAACAAAGTTCCGTGGGGGAAAAAACTGGGTCACCTCTAATGCAGACGAGCTTCCCGGGGACACGAGCATCTGCCGTGGACGGAGCAGGGGGCCAGGGAGCGTGGATGCCAAGGAGAACGCAGGACCCGGCCTTAAGATACTCTCCCAATGTATGCGGACTTCCAGTTTTGGAAAAATGTCTTCATATTCCCAGAAATGACCCAGTGGAACAATCAAATTACATTATTTTCTCCAGTCATCAATGCATAGTGATGATTCCAGACAGAAAGGGCCAAAATCCTCTTTTTAACTCTGTTTTGACTCACACTCAGCCATCACCCCAAGCTTCTCATAAAGGTCCTCCTTTGCCAAAGCTCAGCTTCTTCACCACCAACTAAGGAGGTTTGGTGGGGAAAACCTCAGCGTGTCAGTTTGAACTTGAGTCAAACTAAGCATATTCTACCCAGGACATATTTTTTAATTCATTTTTATTGGAGTATAGTTGCTTTATATAATGGTGTGTTAGCTTCTACTGTACAGCAAAGCAAATGAGTTATACATAAATCCACTCATTTTTAAAATTTCCTTCCCATTTAGGTCATCCCAGAGCACTGAGTAGAGTTCTCTGTGCTATACAGTAGGTTCTCATTATAAACCATTTTATGTGTGCATGCGTGCTTAAGTCACTTCAGTCACGTCCAAATCTTAGCCACCCCATGGACTGCAGCCCACCAGGCTCCTCTGTCCATTGGATTCTCCAGGCAAGAATACTGGAGTGGGTTGCCACGCCCTTTTCCAGGGGATCTTCCTGACCCAGGGATGAAACCCGCATCTCTTACATCTCCTGCATTTTATCAGTTCAGTTCAGTTCAGTCGCTCAGTCGTGTCCATAGTCTCAATAGGGTATCCCACAAACTAACATGCCTACCAAGGCCAGGCAGGGACCGTGAATGGCTGAAGCAAGCCAGGTGGGGATGGTGACCTACCTAAGTGGATATGCCCACCTAAAGGTCCCAGGGTTAATTCAGAGCAGACAGGTTGCTACCACATAGAACACAGGCCCAGAAGCATGCACTCTCATTGGTAGTTGGAAAATCTGGACTTTGATGTAAAATCTCCAATAGTTTTTTGTTGACAACTAATCCAAATGTTTTTACAAAACAAACGCTGAGGAACAAACAAATACATCTGCAAGCTGAACACAGCAGATTGTAAGCTCTGGTGCAGTCTTACGGCCTAGACCTGGGATCAACCAATGTAAATCTATCTAACTCAGCTCCAGGGCACCTGCTCACTCCACACAGCACCATCTTGCCAGGTGGAGCCTGGGTGAAACATCCGATTTCCTGGCATGCTGCCTGCATCACTCTGGTTGCTACCTCTCTCAGAGGACTGGAGTTTCTGAGGATTCAAACCCAGAAATGGGGACTTCCCTGGTGATCCAGAGGCTAAGACTCTGTGCTCCCAAAGGAAGCAGACAGGGTTCAATCCCTGGTCAGGGTACTAGATCCCACAGGCCACAGCTAAAAAAAGATCCCATGTGCCACAGTGGAGATCAGAGATCCCATGTGTCATAACTAACATTCAGGGCAACCAATAAATAAATAAAATATTTTTTAAAAATATAAATGATGCCCCCAACAACAAGGCTGCCTTCTTCAACCTAATTCCTGCTTTTCCATGGTTCCTTTCCCTGATAGCTCAGTCGGTAAAGAAACAGCCTGCAATGTAAGAGACCCCAGTTCAATTCCTGGGTTAGGAAGATCCCCTGGAGAAGGGATAGGCTACCCCCTCCAGTATTCTTGGGCTTCCCTATGGCTCAGCTGATAAAGAATCCACCTGCAATGCAAGAGACCTGAGTTCAATCCCTGGGTTGAGAAGATTCCCTGGAGAGGAGAAAGGCTACCCACTCCAGTATTCTGGCCTGGAGAATTCCATGAACCGCATAGGCCATCGGGTCACAAAGAGTCAGACACGACTGAGCGACTTTCACTTCACTTTCTTCTCCACTCACAGTAGGATAACCTCGTGATTTTGCTCAATCAGTGGTATCAGCTACCCCCCCAGAAGCAGACTACCTTTTTCATTTGCGTCAGATTTGGCATTTCTTTTGCCCCCATCAGCCTTTTGACTATTTTCCTATAGGATCCCTTTAAGATTCTTCCTCAAAGATCCCACCAAGCCTCACACAGTGTTTGCACAACAGGGAGCATTTCACAAGTGTGAAATCAGAGAACAAAGGGCATCGGAAACCTTCAGCCCACTCTCTCTTCTCCGCCCCTGGGCAGGCATTTCTGCCTTAGACCAGCTGACAGCCAGGCTTTCTGTAAGCTGATAGACTTCCAGTGTATCTACATTACTGAGTGCTTGCCATGTGCCAGGTCCTATTCTTAATGAAACCCTCTCAACAATCCTCTAAGACTGGTCCTAACTTGGTCCTACACTACAGATGAGGAGAACAAGGCCAGAGAAGGAAAAAAAACCCTTACGCAGCAAAGTTTGGATGTGAACCCAAGTCAAAGTAACTCCCAGGGAGACAGTGAAGGACAGGGAAGCCTGGTGCGCTGCAGTCCATGGGGTTGCAAAGAGTCGGACACGACTTAGCGACTGAGCAACAGCTAAGCAATTCCAGAACCTACGCCCAATGATGCCAGCTGTACAAATTTCATGAGGGTGCTATTATTTTCCCCATTTTACAGATGGAGGAAGAAGCTCAGAGAGATAACAAAACTTCCTAGAAGTCACACCCGGCTGTTAAAAAAACAAAAAAAAAGCAGATTCCCAATTACCTCAGGATGATACTAGGCACAGACCCCAGGGCAATTCTAGATCCACTTCTAAATTTTAACACAAGCTTAGTGGAAATGAAAAACTGATTATAATAAGCATAAGAAAGAAGTCTGATGCTGGCTTTGCTATAATACCTGCTAATCGTGTTTTTAATTAAAAAGCTAAAAATAAAAGCATACGTGAGATTGGCATGTTGGCTCTTCCCCTTCATCTGTGAGTCTGATTTCCTCCCTATTTACAAGCATGAGCTTGTCTCCCAGCCTTTCACCACTTCATGTGTGGTCCATGGACCAGCAGCCTCAACACCATCTGGGAGTTTCCCAGGAATGTGAAATCTCAGGCCCCACCCCAAGACTCGTGAAATCAGAGTCTGCATGTCAACAGACTCTCCAGGTAATGTGCGTACACAGGAAAGTCTGAGATGCACTGGACCCCAGAAGATCTCAAATATCAGCCATTTTATGGACAATTCTCTCTGGGGTATCCAAAAACAGAATTTGACTAGTGAGCACCAGCTTTTAAATACAAAAAACCCAGAGACATAGCTCCTAAACAAGACCAAACTGAGGTGATCACCAGGGATTGTCTCAGAAATCTGTTTCCAGGTGAGTGAGCCCACTTTGGGGGACCCCGAATTACACCTGAATCCTCTGCTCCCGTGGCCCCTAGCCTCAGCGTCATCTGCCACAGTAACTGCGCCTCTGCACCCAGGGTGCCCGCCCACCCCCGCCTCTGCACCCAAGATGCCCACCCACCCCCGCCTCTGCACCCAGGATGCCCGCCCACCCCCGCCTCTGCACCCAGGATGCCCGCCCACCCCCGCCTCTGCACCCAGAATGCCCACCCGCCCCCGCCTCTGCACCCAGGATGCCCACCCACCCCTCTACAAGTATTCTAGGTTGCTTTACACAGAGCAATAGAAAGGGCGTCATGGCTTTCAAACTCTTTGCTGAACAATTAGAGGAAAACTGATCTTTTGCCACATGGAAAAACGCACCCAGAAATGAAGTAATAGGGGAATAGCAATGAGCCTTAGGGGCTGTCCATAAAGCGAGTCTAAGAAGATTGTTTTGAAATTGTCCTTATAAAGTCACATGGCGAGTCCTCGGTGGCCGAGCCGTGGGTGGTAAGGGGCTGAGACCAGAACCATGGAATCCTGGGTTATAAGAAGGTTGGAACTGCTTCGGTCAGAGGCCAGATCTACAATTAGTCCTTGGGGGAGGTGCCCAGGAAGGGACCCGTGGCCAGAAGAAGGACCCAAGCCCAGGAAAGCCAAGACCCTTCTTCCAGGAGGCAGTGCTCGGCCTTTCTCAGGGCCTCCTGGAATTTCATTATCCTGTTCACACTGTACAGATGGGAATTTAATAATTAATTAGGGAGTAGCTCACCCCAGAGCCCGTGCAGGGGGATTATGCAAATCACCCAAGATGTGTGGCAAGGAGCTGAATATTTCATGGTGTGTTTAATTTGCAAATACTACCCACCGAGAAGGCTTAGGCAGGAAACCTATCATCATAATAATTATTATTGCTCATGCAAAACCACTTGAGTTTCCATCAGACGTCTTTCCTTTCAACTGTTTTGCCAAACATGTCTCCTGAGCAATGTGATATTTTTTTAAAAATGAAAGAAAAATAAAAGTAACTGCCATGTAAAAGAATATTAGGAATAAAATAAACCTGTTTGGATACAATAAAAACTCACATAGACCCTATCTTTGCTCATCCTGCAACTGTTAATGCTCAAAGAGCTTCTATCTTGTTCATTTTTCTCTTACATGCACTCAGGTTACCAAACGAGCCTGGAAGGTGAATGAAAAGAATCCAAGGCATTCCATCTTATGCAGTCCACACATGCATTAATTAAGCCACCCACTGATTCTGAATACCCCCAATATCCTTCCTATAAATTTCACCTCTGCTTAAAAAAGTCCAGGGTGGTTTTCCATCGCCTCCCCACAAGAACACTCAATGTTCTAGCTTGTGTGGATAACAAGGTCTAGAGGACCACGTACCCAAGGACTTCTAGCTAATTCCATCTGTTCCTCAACCATCACCACCAGCACTGATTGCAAACTCGATCATCAAGAACAGGGTCAGCAAACTTTTCCTGTAAGAAGCCAGTAATAAATATTTCAGGCTTCGCTGGCCTCACAGCCTCTGTTGGAATGTCTCAATGCTGCGGCCATAGGGGAAAGCAGCCACAGACAATGTGTAAACAAAGGAGCATGGTTGTGTGCCAATAAAACTTTATTTACAAATCAGGTGGCGGGCCAGATTTGGCTGCCATCCAAACCTCCTGGTACTTGGAGTCCCGCTATAGCATTTCTTAAGATCTCCTGCAACCTTATTTTAAAAAACAAACAAACAAACCAAAAAATGATGGACTCTCTCTCTGTAACTCTGAACATGTGTATATGCTGATCCAATTGTACTAGATTAAACCAGTGGTTGGTTCCCACATTGGGCAGCTTCTGGAGACCAAGATCAGCTTTGTGGGCCTGTAAATTGTATAGTGGAATGGGGTACCACTCTTAGAAGGGCCCCAGGCCCCATGCTTCATTTAATTTTCTGCTGTCACTCTCTTGAAATTCTTAATAATTTTTATATAAGGGGCATTTTTATTTTGCACTGAACCCCAAAATTATGTTGCTACTCCTGCTGGAGACATGAAAATCAAAGATTGTCACAACTTGAGGAGGTGCTGTTGGCATCTGGTGAATAGAGACAAATGATGCTGCTAAACAACCTATAACCCACAAAACATCCCCCCGACCACCACCATACAATTATCAAAACGTCAGTAGTGCCAAGGTTGAAAAGTTCTGGATTAACCTGTGTAAAATTGCCAATATTATACCATATCTGACCTATTGAATACCAATAAAGTCATTTTGCATAGTGCAACCTCATTTAACTGCGTTTTACGTCTTTGCTCCTGCTGCTGCTGCCAAGGCGCTTCAGTCGTGTCCGACTCTGTGCGACCCCAGAGACGGCAGCCCACCAGGCTCCCCCGTCCCTGGGATTCTCCAGGCAAGAACACTGGAGCGGGTTGCCATTTCCTTCTCCAATGCATGAAAAGTGAAAGTGAAGTCACTCAGTCACGTCTGACTCTATGCGACCCCATAGACAGCAGCCTACCAGGCTCCTCTGTCCATGGGATTTTCCAGGCAAGAGTACTTACAGGACCTAATAAAAATATTTACAAACCAGGAAAAAAGCCCTCTCAGTCTATGTGTTTCTGATTTCTTTTTGTTCACCACAAATAAGCCTCTTTGAACCTGCCTCCAGTTGATGTCCTCATGGATTCGTTTCCTGATTCCTCCAAAGAAGAATACTTACAAATGGCAAAATTTTTTAAGATTCTGGAACATATTCAGTAAAAATGAATCTCCCACCTACCCCGCCCTCATCCCTGATCCCCTTCTAGAGCAGTCCTATATTTAGAGTGTTCTCGTTTGTCCTCTGCAGACATTTTGTAATCGAGGACAGTCTGCTGCTGTTGTTTAGTAGCTAAGTTGTGTCTGACTCTTTGGAACACCACGGACTGTAGTGTACCAGGCTCCTCTGCCCATGGAATTTTCCAGGCAAGAATACTGGAGTGGGATGCCATTTCCTTCTCCAGCGGATCTTACTGACCCAGGAATCGAACACACATCTCCTGCATCTACCACATTGGCAGACGGATTCTTTACCACTGAGCCACAGGCAAGCCCAGGGACATTCTTTGTGCTCAATTTCCCTCTTGGTTCCTTTAGGACATCCTTTATCCGCCAGCCTGAAATGCACCGCAGAGATCTCCTACACCAGGTCCCAGTCCTGCTTCTGTTTCCCATTTTGGTTGGGGCCGCTTACTTCCTTAATAAGGATCCCAAACCTTCCAGAGCCTTCTCCTCCTGCAACTCTGCCTCCTGGAATCAGCTTATCAGATACCCCTTCTCCCCCTTTTTTGAAGTCCTGGCTGAATAAAAAGCAGTGCTCCATTTTCCATTTTCTAATTTCTCTCCCTGGGTGCTCTTTGTCACAGAACGTACATCTATTTAAAGTCTGTCAGGACCCAGCGCCTGTCAACGTCGTTGAACAGAATAAAAAGCTCTTGAGCCTGATCCAGGCCAGCTCTCTATACATAGACTTGACCCTCATTTCTGTTCCAAAAAGAGCAGGAAAGAGACAGCCTGAGGTTGGAGGCTGTAACTTCCCCAGTATTGATTCTGACTCGCAGAGTGACGGCGGGTCCTGGGTATATGTGACCACGGACGTGCTCATAAATTATTAATACCACTTCTGAATTAAAAAGAGAGACCAGCAGAAGCAACCAGAAAAGCATAAGCAGGCCGAGAACACCAGTTCAAGAGTGCGATTAATTATTTAGCGCTATTTAACCACAATCTTGATTCAAGGGCAACATTTGAGTTGCGAGAAGCGAGAAGCGTGTAGGAAAATGTGGCTCTGACCCCAGGCAGCAGCAGATGGCTGCTGGGGGAACAGCAGGTCCCTGGGAACCTGCCCTTCTCTTCCTTCTTGACCCTTCAACTCCCACGGCCACCGGATTTTGTCTCCCAGGAGGAAGGCTGTAGGCTCTCACTTCCCCTAACCCTCCAAGGAGGTGAGGGTGAGATGCCCTGGGTCAGTCATCCTGGCTGCTTAATGTCAGACGCGGGAGCTTAGTGATGGGGAGAAGGCTGAGCCAAGAGTGGTCCCTAGGACCTAGGCGGGTCTGGTGCTCAACTCCCCCGAGCCCGCCTGTCCTCACATGGCAAAGCGAACAGAGGGTGTAGAGGATGGGACGGCAGCAGTGGCGTGATTGTGGCTTGACAGGAAATCCCTCCACAGCTCCTCCAGCTGAACCTTTCTGCCTCCCAGCCCAGGCACCCCGCTCAGCTGCATCCTTATCTAAAAGGGTGCCTTGGGGTGGCAATGCCCGGAGGAAGCGTGCAGGATACACTGGGTAAAAGAGCAGAAAGGAAGCCATGTGGAACAGCAAAGGATTCTCTTTTTTGTGATTTCTTCCTATTCACCTTATTTTTTTTTCATTTATTTTTAATTGGAAAATAGTTGCTTTGCAATGGTGTGTTGGTTTCTGCCAACAGAATCAGTCGTAAGTATACACATATCCCCTCCCTGTTGAGCCTCCCGCCCACCCCACCACCATCGCACAACTCTGGGTCGTCCCAGAGCACTGAGCCGAGCCCCCAGCGTATTACAGAAGCTTCCCACCAGCTATCTGTTCCACACGTGGTAATGTGTACACGTCGACGTGGCTGTCTCACTTCCTCACACCCTCTCCTTCCCACTCTGTGTCCATAAGTCCATTCTCTGTGTGTGCCGCATCTCTATTCCTACCCTGCAAATAGATTCATCAGTACCATTTTTCTAGATTCTATCCTCTATGCATTAATATTTAATCATTGTTTTCCTCCTCCTGACTTACATCACTCTGTAAACAGGCTCTAGTTTCATCCACCTCACATCAACTGACTCAAAGTTGCTCCTTTTAATGGCTGAGTAATATTCCATTGTATGTCTATGTACCACAACTTCTTTATCCTGGAATGGCAAAGGATTCTTAATTTTAACTTCCCGGCCTCATTGTGATAGAAAAGCCTGTGCTGCTTGTGTATGTGTGTGGTGAAATTCATGACATTAAATTCACCATTTTAAGTATTTTAAAGTGTACACTTCAGTGGCCTTAAGCACGTTCATGCTTTTGTGCAACCTTCATCACCATCCATTTCCAGAACTTTTTCATCATCCTAAGCTGAAACTCTGTGCCCATTCAAAAGTAATCCCTCATTTCTTCTCTTTCCAGCCCTTGGCAACCACTCTTTCTTTCCATTTGTGAGAATGTGATTATTCTAGGTACCTCGTTTAAGTGGAATTACACTGTATTTGTCTTTCGTGACTGGCTTATTTCACTTAGCATAATGTCATCAAGGTCCATCTAGGTTGTAGCAAGTGTCAAAATGCCCTTCCTTTTTAAGGCTGAATAATATTCCGTTGTTTGCGTAGAATACATTTTGTTTCTTCCTTTCCTCTGTCCATGAACACGCTCATGGTTGTTTCCGCCTTTTGGCTATTGAATAGTGCTGCTATGAACATGGGGTGTACAAATATCTGAGGTTCTCCAGGCAAGGATACTGGAGTGGGTTGCCGTACCCATAATCCAGGGGATCTTCCCAACCCAGGGATCAAACCCATGTCTCCAGCATCTCCTGCATTGGTAGGCGGTTCTTTACCACTAGCACTACCCAGAAGTCCCTTTTTTATAAACACATATGCCCAACAGACATTTTATTTCATTAGCTCTGTTAAGAGTCCTGGTAACCTACATTTTTAACAAGACCTTCCCCCTCAGCTGATTCCAAGGCCAGACCAGGTCTGGGAAACAAGGAACTAGATCCCAAACAAATTGAGTTGATCCGGTCTAGAGTCCTCTTTGCAGTTCCTCTGTAGTCAGATGGGTTCTGTAGTAATCCCACCCCAGTGAAAGTAAAAATAGCTTCCATATTATAAATGTCAGCTCCAAGAGCCTGAACAGGGGACATCTAACTGTCCTCTTTAGAATAGGGAGACCAGGAACCAGGATTCAAGCTCATCTCTCTCATCCAAATACCATGCTATTAGGCTCACAGACTAAGCTTCTCTGACTCCTCTAAGCAGGTTGCAGCTCTCCTGGGTCACTCAAGATGCCATCCAACACCACAGGATAAGAGGACAGTAAGTCCCCTATGTATGAGCAAGTTGTATTCCGAGAGTGCATGCCTAAGTCCAATTTGTTATTAAGTCCAACACAGTTAACCTAGGTACCCAGCTAGCACAGTTGGCTATATAGTACTGTACTGTAATAGGTTTATAATACTTTTCACACAAACACAACATATAAAAGACAAACACACAAAAAATTAAGGGCCTCTTCCTCTTTCCCTCCGAGAAGGCAGCGGAGGCAGACTGTACAGCCATGGCCAAGATTAAGGCTCGAGACCTTCGCGGCAAGAAGAAGGAGGAGCTGCTGAAACAGCTGGAGGACCTGAAGGTGGAGCTGTCCCAGCTGCGCGTGGCTAAAGTGACAGGCGGCGCGGCTTCCAAACTCTCCAAGATCCGAGTGGTTCGTAAATCCATCGCCCGTGTACTGACCGTCACTAACCAGACTCAGAAAGAGAACCTCAGGAAATTCTATAAGGGCAAGAAGTACGAGCCCCTGGATCTGCGGCCCAAGAAAACACGTGCCATGCGCCGCCGACTCAACAAGCATGAAGAGAACCTGAAGACCAAGAAGCAGCAGCGGAAGGAGCGGCTGTACCCCCTCCGGAAGTACGCAGTCAAGGCTTGAGCATCCAGCTGTCAATAAAACAGACAGACCACTGGCAAAAAAAAAAAAAAAAAAATAAGAAAGCATTTTTGATCTTACAGTGCAGTACCTTGAACAGTACATCACAACAGCTGGCACACAGGGGCTGGCACGGAGTGAACAGGCCAGAAGAGTTCCTGATGGAGGAGGGAGAGGAGGTGGGAGACGGTAGACCTGAAGGCTCGTCGGCAATAGGAGACAGAGGGCAAGCTAAGAGTTCACTCACGCCTGACATTGATGGCAAGGGTTCTGCTTCCTTGCTGGATTTAAGTGTATCTACCAGTATTCTTGCCTGGAAAATCCCATGGAAAGAGGAGCCTGGTAGGCTGTAGTCCATGGGGTCGCTAAGAGTCGGACACGACTGAGAGACTTCACTTTCACTTTTCACTGTCATGCATTGGAGAAGGAAATGGCAACCCACTCCAGTGTTCTTGCCTGGAGAATCCCAGGGACGGGGGAGCCTGGCAGGCTGCCGTCTCTGGGGTCGCACAGAGTCGGACACGACTGAAGCGACTTAGCAGCAGCAGCAGCACCCTCTTGAAGAACCAATCCAGTGATATCTGGGTAGCAGCTCTTTTATTCTTGTCATGGATGACACGGTGGCACTGGATTGCGTTCTGAATAGCTGCTCCAAACTTCATGCACCGTTCCACGTTCAGGTCCTGCACCTCCAAAACCGACAGTGTCTCCTCAAATAGAACTAACTTCCGTGATTGGACGTGCGAATACACACTCGCATGCTTTCAAGTTCTCAGTTGGAAGGCTCGTATGGAGGGACTTACTGTAACAGGAGAGAACAGGGCTGCACCCCATGGGCGCTGCCGTAGAGCAGACCCTCAAACTGTGAGACGCAGCATCTGTCAGAAGTCTGCTGCTTGGTTCCCAGAAAGGTGTCGTCCACAGTTTGGAAACAGTGCGCATGGCTCGTGTTCGAGCTTTAAACCGGTAGGTCAGCTTCTCTCTGTCTTTAATGCAAAGTTGCAAAGAAGATGAATGGACAGGGAAAGGCTCGCTGCCTTCTGCTACACTCCCACCACGGGATTCAAGAGCCTGTTGGCCCAGGCGCAGGCGCACGGGAGGCAAGGTGGGAGGGGCGACCTAGTGATAGCGTGCCGGCTGGGAAGAAAAAAGATCCTGTTCTTGGCATCCGGTGCGTGTGATCTTAGCGAGTCCTCTAATCGCCCTTCAAGGACAGATTCTCCCCCACTTTACAAATAAGAACATGAGAGTTAGGGAAGCTCTGCGGTGTACCCATGGTCACCCAGTTGATGCCAGAGCCGAGACTGGTAACCAGATCCCTCTGTCCTGGTCGTGATGCCCTGTCCCTCTCACTCTGCCTTCTCATTCCCTCTTCCCACCTTCCAGCTCCAAAACAGTCCCAAAGTCTTTTGGCCACATCAAAACATTTCACAGATTAAAAATGTTAGGAATTTCCTGGTGGTACAATGGATGAGAATCCGCCTGCCAATGCAGGGAACATGGGATCTCACATGTGCTGGAGCAAGTAAGCCCGAGGGCTACAACTGCTGAGCCCAAGCTCCAGAGCCCCATGCTCTACAGCAAGAGAAGACACTGCAGTGAGAAGCCCGTGCGCCACAATGAAGGTTATTCCCTGCTCACTGCAACTAGAGAAAGCCTAAGCACAGCAACAAAGATACAGCACAGCAAAAAACAAAAAAAATTAATGTTAAAAATATCAAGATTTGAAGATGAGTACCATCAAGAATCTAGGAGAAAAAGAAGGATCTCGTTTCGGAGAACATTCTGCTAACTATCTCATCTTCCAATCATTAAAGTTTAGACTCAAGAGGTCCCAGAAAAAACGCCCTTTGTCAAACCAAACTAACACTGTGCCTCTGAGCTCCTATAATAATTACTGGTGGTGGTGGTGGTTTACTCACTAAGTTGTATCCGATTCTTTGTGACCCCATGGACTGTAGCCCTCCAGGTCCTCTGTCCATGGGATTTGCCAGGCAAGAATACTGGAGTGGGTTGCCATTCCCTTCTCCAGAGGATCATCCTGAACCAGGGATCAAACCCAAGACTCCTGCATTGGCAGGCAGATTCATTATCAACTGAGCCACCAGAGAAGCCCTTAATGATTACTATTTTGTTGTTTAATAAGATGCTACTGGATATTTTCAGGAAGCCGCAGTGTGAGTCCATCAGACTTCCTGTGACATTTTACAGATCATGTTCAATCCCCTTTATGGTGCCACATACATGTTTATCTCAATAACTTCTTACTGACTAGACGAAGAAATGAATGAATGCATGCATACTTTGTATACATCTTGAGTTGACCTATTGGAGTGCTGTGTGAGTCTAGGTTCTCCAGAGAAACAGAATATATGTTTCAGATATACGTGTAGACACATGATAGAGAGATCTTAAATCTCTCTCCTTCTCTCAGCTCCCATGATTGTAGGCCTGGCAACGTATTTGCTGGGCAAGCCAGCAGGCTGGAACTCAGGCAAGGTTTCAATGTTCCAATGTTGAAACAGAACTCCCTCCTCTTCGTAAACCTCAGTCTTTGCTCTTAGGCTGCAACTGATTGGATGAGGCCCACCCATGTTATGGAAAATAAAATGCTTTATTTAGAGTCAACTGATGGTAAATGTTAATCGTGTCTGGAGAGGCCTTCACAGCAACATCTAGACAAATGTTTGACCAAATGGGCACCATAACCTAGCCAAATTGACACATGAAATTCACCATCACAAGCACATACCTCCTAAATCTAGAGATGTATAAAAATACAAGTTACTATGGATACTACTAAAGAGAAGAAAAATAAGGATGTTCAAGACTGACAACTGTTAGTAATAAGATGAGTATGAATTTGTAATCACAAAGTCTAGAGTTGGGATGCTGTTACTATTTTTATCCTGCTTGCTTACAGAAAATATTTGAAGAATCAGAGTCAAGAGCAAGTATCCAGAAATCGTCAAGAGAACTAAAGTTATTGAGCTTCCGTGAATGTTCACTCTAATGAATAGTACAATTACTTATTATTGTATCTCCACTAACTCATAGGATTTTAGGACTATGAAGGACTTCACTGTGAGACCGCTGTTTTATGGGGAAACAAATTCAAGACCAAAAAGATCGATACACTGAAGGCTGTATCCTGTTAAGCCATATGCCTCGGCCCTTCTCCACAAGCAAGCCACTCACTCATGTTAACCCAACCTTTACTGAGTACCTACCACATGCCAGACTTTCTGCCAGATCCCTTGCTAGGTCCTGGGAACACATGCCAGGCTTTTTTAAAGCACTTCGTGTATTGAAGTCATTTAATCCTCACAATGATACTTTACGGTGTATACTATTATCATCCCTGTTTTATAGAAGAAAACATGGAGGCATTGGGAGCATAAGGAGTTTGCCTGAGGTCACAAAGCAGCCAGGCCAGAGTGATGGAATTCAGACCCAGGTAGCCTTGCTCCCAAATATTGGATGGGCCAAAAAGTTCATTTGGATTCTTCCAGAAGATAGCTTGGAAAAACATGAACAAATTTTTTTGCCAACTCAATATCTGCTCTTGTCCATTACATGATTGTCCTTCGTGGTCAGGAAGATGAAAGTATAAGCAAAGTTTTTTGGGGTTTTGTTTTTTTAACATGTTGGGAGGGATGATATTAGATGGGCTCTTAGAATATCCCAGGGAGTCATGCAACTAAGAGAGGTGAGGTGAGACCTGGGGTAGAGATAGAGCCAGATTTTGTGGGGCTAATGCAATCTGAGGGCTTTCCTTTAAAATATGAAGTTATAAATACAAAATCAGGTGCAAAAATGAATATTTACTTAGAATAACAAAAAAACTCAACAAACTGCAAATTTGCAAAATTGATCAACTATCACAAACATTACACTATCCAAAAACCTATATTTTTATTAACTGCCTAATCCACCTCAGCAATACTTTCATCCCTACACATTTGTCCTACACATTCTCTGATTGCTCTTCCTCTAATAATGTAATTTTTTCTGCAGGGAAAATAGATCATTCAGTTCTTCTCCTGACATGATTGATAGAAATTTTATTTTTATTCTTAACAGTTTATAAGGAATTCTTTCCACTTCCCAACTAACTTCTGGTTTGTTCATGGAAATTGTAGGATTGTTGTCAAAACCAAGAGAACCTCTCAAGGATTATATATGAGCTGTGAAGTGTTCGGGTATTTCAAATTTTCTTAGGCAGTGACTATGAGATTCTTCAAATTCTTTGAACTGATGAATGTCATTAACCAGTTTGGTGTTGATTTTCTTATTATAGTGTGTATTATAAGTTTAAATTGTGTTGTCAATGTCAGTATTCTGGAGCAAATCAGCAAGAAACTTAAGCCTTTTCCCAACATGTTCATATGATTCACTCCTCTTAATTAACTGGCTTATCAAAAAAATCCAAGGATTTAGTCATCCCCTCTATTAGAAAGAGAATATCTTTCTCTTGGTGAATTTCTGCCTTTGAAATATCAAAAAAATTTCTCTTACAATTTTTTAAGGTATGAATAATTTGTATTTATTTCTTGGTTTATTTTAATGTTTTTTCATAGTCCATTAAGTTTATCTGTTGGCTCTCAAATAAACAAACTAATTTAAAGATGACAAAAATAGATTCTCTTTCATCTACATCCAAATTAAGAGTCTGTAATTTCCTACTTCTTCTATTGAAATGTTCCAAAATCTCTTTCCAAATGCCAAGAAAAATGCATATTCAAGGTTTATCAACTTTTTCAATAAGCTTTTTCTTCTTAATTATGTTTAGGCTCTTCTCCCAAATCTTCAGGAATATATTTTAGAGTACTTGACACATTCTGTTTTACAAGGTTCACATGGTTTCATAATGGGCAGATCTTCTCATGACACTTAAATTCTTGAAAGAAAAATCCATGCTTGGCCAACCTGGGGAAAAAAACCATGGAACATACCAACGTACCAAAACAGTCAACAACTTTAGGCATGGTAGAGGCAGCAGGGGGACCAGGAAAGAAAATGCCCAAGGTCATACCTGATTGCAGAGAAAATATTTTATTTTTGCAAATTTACAAAAACGTATGGCTTGAGGGGAGGAGTAAATTAGGAGTTTGGAGTTAACATATACACACTACTGTATATAAAATAGATTAACGAGGACCTACTGTATAGCACATGGAACTACATCCAATATCTTAGAATAATCTGCAATGGAAAAGAATCAGAAAAAATATGTATATGTATAGATACGCATGTGCCTGCCAAGTCACCATCCGACTCTTTTCAACCCTATGGATCGTAGCCCACCAGGCTCCTCTGTTCATGGGATTGTCCAGACAAGAATACTGGAGCAGGTGGCCATGCCCTCCTCCAGGGGATCTTCCCAACCCAGGAGTCAAACCCACATCTCTTATATCTCCTGCACTGGCCGGCAGCTTCTTTACCACTAGTGCCACCTGGGAAGCCCCTACATATATAAGCACACCTGAAATATTGTAAATCAACTATACCGCAATTTAAAAAAAAACTTATGGCCTTGTGAACACGTTGCTAGCTGCCCTTCCAGGGCTTTGGAAGGGACCTGAAACTGAATCCACAAGGCAGGGAGAAGTTGAGTGTCCTAACAAGCAGACGACAGCAACAAAATTCCCAGGGAACTGACAAGGCCAGACAAGGTTCCCATGAGGGCCAGAACACCAGCAAGACCAGGACAAGAACAGCTCAAGACACTGAGAGAGCCTGCCCTGTGGTCAATGAGACACTCAGGATGTTATCGAAAGGAGCGTGTGTGTGTGAGCTCTGCCTGCTTGCTGCTCAAAAGCCAATAGACATCCCAGGTTGGTGGGAAGGAAAGTTAGCTTTATTTCAGATGCCAGCAACTGGGGGAGGGAGGGTGGCAGACATCTGTTCATAGGCTGACTCCCCTGCCCTGACAAATGGAGGTGAGAGCTTTTATAGACAGATTGAGGGGGGGAGATACATGCAGAAACCACAGTCAGCTCTGACAGTCATCTTCAGATTGGTCATCGGTGGTCTGACCAGCGTCATCTTGATTGTTTTAGGTACAGTTAGTCTTCAGTTCCAGGGTGGTTTGTTTCCATTCCTCTGAGGCCAGTTCTGGAAATTGTGGCAGCTTATGTCCTGGGTACAGTCTGGTCATCATGTAGGTAGCTTCTTCCACCTGAGTTGCAGTATCTATAAGACAACTCACCCGCTATGGCTCAGAGTATTATCTATAGCCCTTGAGAAAGAACTAAAGGTCCTTGACTAAGCTAAATGGCTTCATTATTATTATTTAGTCTCCTTTGACTGTTTTCCTTTGTTTCCGCATTTCTCACTTCTCTGATTAAACTTATTCTTTGACTAAAGTTTTCCACAAAGACCCGGCAGAGGACTCGGTGGGGGGCAAGGCCCAGAGGGTCCTGCTCCGTTTCAAGGAAGGTTGTTTGGTTTTTCTTTTTTTTTTCCAGATGAAAAAAAGAAGTATGAAGGGAAGAGAGAATGGGGAGTTAGTAAGTAATAGGTACAGAGTTTGCGTTGCTGAAGATGAAAAAGCTCTGGCAAAGAACAGGTTGATGGTTGTACCATTAATCACAACCATTAGTTACTTCCATGGCATTAACTCTGTGGCATTAATGCCTCGGAACTGAACATTCATAAATGGTAAGATGGTAAATTATGTTATGTATAGTTTACCACAAAATTTTTAACAGAAAGAAATTAAAATGTTTAACAGAAAATATTGAGATCATTGCAGACTCACAAGCAGTTGTAAGAAATAATACAGAAAAGTCTCTTACACTTCACCCAATTTCTCCCATGGTAATATTTTGCAGTACAACTAGGATGCTAGCACTAATACAATCTACACCCATCTTATTCAGATTTCTCAGTTTTACTCATACTTGTGTGCATGTATGGAGAAGGCGATGGCACCCCACTCCAGTACTCTTGCCTGGAAAAGCCCATGGACAGAGGGGCCTGGTGGGCTGCAGTCCATGGGGTCGCTAAGAGTCGGACACGACTGAGCAACTTCACTTTCACTTTTCACTTTCATGCATTGGAGAAGGAAATGGCAACCCACTCCAGTGTTCTTGCCTGGAGAATCCCAGGGACGGGGGAGCCTGGTGGGCTGCCGTCTATGGGGTCGCAGAGTCGGACACAACTGAAGCGACTTAGCAGCAGCAGCAGTGTGCATGTATGCATGTGTTAAAGATAAACAATTTTGTCCCCTCTGCAGGTTTGGGTATCCACCACTGCGGTCAAACTAACTACTCAACAGTTCAACCAAAAGTGTCCTTCATGGTGCCTTTTTATAATCACACCCACCTCCCTCCTGCTCTCCCCACCCCATCCCAAACCCCTGTCCTCCAAGGACAATGATAAAAAATGAAACAAAATGTTATCACTTGAAGAATGTTATATAAATGGAATTGTACATTCCTATCATCCATTCCTTCTTGGTTTGACCTTTTACCCTCAGTATCATTTCCTGGAGATTCATCTAATTTGTTACATCTCTCAATAGTTTGGTCCTTGTTGCTGCTGGATATTATTTCATGGTATAGATGTATCAGAGTTTGCTTAACCATTCACCTATTGAATGATATCTGGAGTATGGAAGGACAGTTGTGAGGTATTACAATAAAACTGCTGTGAACCTTCATGTATAGGTTTTTGCATGAACATAATTGCTCAGGAGTGTACTTACTGGTTCCATGGTAATTGCACGCTAGGCTTTTTTAAGACACTGTCAAGCAATTTTCCAAAGTGTGTTTTCCAGAGTTCAGTTCAGTCACTCAGTTGTGTCTGACTCTTTGCAACTCCATGGTCTGCAGCACATCAGGCCTCCCTGTCCATCACCAACTCCCAAAGTTTACTCAAACTCATGTCCATTGAGTCAGTGATGCCATCCAACCATCTCATCCTCTGTCATCCCCTTCTCCTCCTGTCCTCAATCTTTCCGAGCATCAGAGTCTTTTCAGATGAGCCACCTCTTCGCATCAGGTGGCCAAAATATTGGAGTTTCAGCTTCAGCATCAGTCCTTCCAATGAATATTCAGGACTGATTTCCTTTGGGATGGACTGGTTGGATCTCCTTGCAGTCCAAGGGACTCTCAAGAGTCTTCTCCAACACCACAGTTCAAAAGCATCAATTCTTCGGTGCTCAGCTTTCTTTATAGTCCAACTCTCACATCCATTCATGACTACCAGAAAAACCATAGCTTTGACTAGATGGACCTTTGTTGGTAAAGTAATGTCTCTGCTTTGAATATGCTGTCTAGGTTGGTCATAACTTTTCTTCCAAGGAGCAAGCATCATTTAATTTCATGGCTGCAGTCACCATCTGCAATATTTTGGAGCCCCCCAAAATAAAGTCTGTCACTGTTTCTACTGTTTCCCCATCTATTTGCTATGAAGTGATGGGACCGGATGCCATGATCTTAGTTTTCTGAATGTTGAGGTTTAAGCCAACTTTTTCACTCTGCTCTTTCACTTTCATCAAGAGGCTCTTTAGTTCTTCTTTGCTTTCTGCCATAAGGGTTTCCAGAGTTGGACCATTTTAAATTCTTACCAGCAACGGATGAATGATACAATTTGCCCACATCATCACCAGCATTTGATGTTATCACTATTTTTTTTATTTTAGCTACTCTGAATGGTGTGTAGTGGTGTCTCAGGGTGATTGCATTTCTCTCATGACTACTCATATTGACCTTCCTCACCCGGTGAATTGTTAAGCACCAGGGTGGTATGGCAAATAGGCAGTTTTGAAAGGTTTTTGTGGAAGTGGTTTCTGTTGAACCTGACAAGGACCACTGCTGGCCTGAGCCAGGCCAGGAGCGTCAAGAGACAGAGATGGGTGGAGTAGGGGGTTACAGAGGAGCTTTAGGAAGCAAAGTTGGCCAAATACGGCCACGGGCGAAACAGGGCATGGCATCACTGAAAGAGAGGGAGGAATCCAGGATAACTTCTAGGTTTCTAACTCAGACGGAGAAAAATTCAATCTGGAAATGAGTTTTGCCTGCCAGATATCCATGTAGCCCAAAGCATCTGGATATGAGCGCTAAAAGTCAGGGTCCAATCTGGGCTGAAGATACAGAATTGGAAACTCGGCGACCCCTCATCACTAAGATTACTGCGGGGAGGGGGCTGATGTTTTAAACGCTCTTCTACTGGGTTCCCTGTAGGCCACGCCCCCAGGTATCTGGGGCGCTGCCGGGGCCCCTGAAGACAAGCATTTTCCATACCACGTGACACGCCTCACGCACCTGAGTTTTTAACTTGTATTAATTTATAGGTTCGGTTATGATTTCACACATTCATTAACGAATTTTTATTTATAGATTTTTTTGTCCCAGTATGAGTACTTTTCAACCACATAATAAAAGTGCTAAACCCGTGTGAAAGCGTGCAAAATGTTTAATCACTGAGAAGTGCCCATGACTTCCGGCCAGTTGGTCTTCCCAGGGTCAAGGGGTCTGGGATCCAAAGTACTGGCTTTCGGGTCCCCTGGGCATTCTTTTCCTGAAGGCAATCTGCCACCTGCTCTCTTTCCGGGGGACTACCCCCCGCCCCGCCGCACCCACCACCGCTCTTCTCGCCCGCCCCCAATTCCTCCACGGGGAACAGGTGGCTCTTTGAACTCGAGAATCCCTCTCCCCAGCCTGCCCGCTCGCGGAAAGCCACAGGCCCGAGGAAGGGCAGATCCCTTCCGAGCTGTGCCTGGACCACCTCAGGGGAGCTCTCCGCTGGGCCCTGCCCTGGTTGGTGGGTGGAGAGGGGACGACCCGCTCCGCACTAGTGCTGCCCGGCGCCTCTCCTTCCGAGCTTCCACCCAGCTGCAAGCTCTCCTTCGCAACTTTTAAGAAGATTTTTTTTAATTACATTTCCCAAGCCCTTCTCATCTCCAAGTGGACAATACCCACACACCCCCTACCCCTACCCCCACCCCCAGGTACGCAGTATGATAGCAAGGTAAGCCCCCAGGATGAGTAGAAATGCAAACCAAGCGGTCTCGGTGGGGACTCCGCGCCAGAGACCGAGCCTATTCATTTGTAAGACAGCTCTGGGGGGCGGGGCAGTCAGGGCCCCAAAACACATTGACGGTGGGTTCCAGTTTGCCTCTGGCATCTCATAAGGTTGCTGCTTAAACCTGATTCCAACGAAATGGAGGTTATCCTTGGGAGGGAGGGAAGGATAGAGAGAGAGAAAGGCGAGCTGGTCCTGTCCTGTTACCGAATCGCAATCACTGATCCTTCGAGACACAGAAGGCATAGGTCAAATCCAAGATCTTACTGCAGATCACACGCGGAGTGGGGCGAGGATTGTTCTCTCAGAAATAGGAGACTGCCTTCTAGTCGCCTAATCATACCTCCAAAGTCTCCCGCCCTGAGAATTAGCATGGATGCAGTCACCGACAGCGATAAGGGGGCCCCACCTCCTGCCATGGCTCTGCATCCATGTAACTGATCATGCATGTTTGCGGCTCTGGACCAAAAGCTCCTCCACGCATTTTTCATTTTTTTTCTCCAACAATAGGGGAAATCATGAAGCTTTCTTTTTACTTACCTTTAGCCTCTTGCTTTATTTTTGGAGTTTTCTAAATTAAAAATTCAATGTCCAGACCCTGGTTATTTAAAAACAAGCAAGTTAACTTTGGCTGCATAAACTGGCCCCCTAAATAATTTCCCTGGAGGCCCCCGAGGTTCCTAAAATGAATCCATCTGAGGAAGTCAGGAGATGGGGAGGAAGAGGAGAGAATTAGTAGTGGAGAAGATGTTGCCTGCACGTTGCCTCAGTTTGCTTTCCAGAATCTTCTCAAGCCTATGATCAGAGGACCTTCCTTAGTGCCAAGGTAACTTCTCTCCTGGGCTGAATATGCCCACCCCCACCACAGTTGTACCAGCCCTGCGGTGTAAGCGAGGCCCCCCTGTACTTGGTAGCACAGCCTCCTCCTTGGGGTGATGCCAGAGGAGCCCCAGTTCCCACTGTGGGTAAAGAAACGCCTTCCTAGCGTTTGAAGGGAGTTGGCATCATTCTTCTGGGGCTCACTGCAAAAAGTGTAGCAAGCTTCCCCTTTAGACAGAACGCCTGCGTACGTGCTAAGTCACTTTGGTCATGTCCCACTCTTTGTGAGCCCGTGCACTGCAGCACACCAGGCTCCTCTGCTCATGGGATTCTTCAGGCAGAATACTGGAGTAGGTTGCCATGCCCTCCTCCAGGGGCTCTTCCCCACCCAGGGATGGAACACTGGTCTCTTGGGTCTCCTGCATGGGCAGGTGGGTTCTTTACCACTAGTGCCACTCGGGGAGCCCTAAGACAGAACACATACCACAGTTACATGGAAAGCCGGCCACTGAAAGCAGCGGATCCAGTGATTTGGGGAGCTCACAGATATCAGAAAAAAAAGGGGAGGAGGGGAAACAAATATGTATTTGCTAACTTTTTATTTTATCAAGAAAGGGTTTTTTTGTGGTTTTTTTTGACTGAAGTATTGTTGATTTACAGTACTATGTCTGTTTCAGGTATATAGCAAAGTGATTCAGTTATATATTTTTTCAGATTATTTTCCATAATAGAATATTACAAGATATTATTTTATTCCCTGTGTTATGTAGTAAATCCTGGTTTTATATCTATTTTATATATAGTAGTGTGTATCTGTCAATCCCCTCTTCCTAATTTATCTCTCCCCTGCCTTGCTTTCCCCTTTGGTAACCACAAGTTTGTTTTCTATGTCTGTGAGTCTGTTACTGTTCTCTAATAGATTCATTTGCACTTTTTAGGTTCCACATATAAGTGATATCATATAATATTTGTCTTTCTCTTACTTCACTCTAGGTCTAGCCATGTTGCTGAAAATGGCAAGGTTTCATCTTTTCTGATGGCTGAGTAATATTCCATGATATGTATGTGTGTGTGTGTGTATACAAATATATGTATATCAGTTCAATTCAGTTCAGTTCAGTCACTCAGTTGTGTCCGACTCTTTGCGACCCCATGGACTGCAGCATGCCAGGCCTCCCTGCCCATCACCAACTCCCAAAGTTTACTCAAACTCATGTCCATTGAGTCAGTGATGCCATCCAACCATCTCATCCTCTGTCGTCCGCTTCTCCTCCTGCCCTCAATCTTTCCCAGGATCAGGGTCTTTTCAAATGAGTCAGCTCTTTGCATCAGGTGGCCAAAGTATTGGAGTTTCAGCTTCAACATCAGTCCTTCCAATGAACACCCAGGACTGATCTCCTTTAGGATGGACTGGTTGGATCTCCTTGCAGTCCAAGGGACTCTCAAGAGTCTTCTCCAAACTCTCAAGAGTCTTCTCTAACACCACAGTTCAAAAGCATCAATTCTTCGACACTCAGGTTTTTCCAACTCTCACATCCATATATAACTACTGGAAAAACCATAGACTTGACTAGACGGACCTTTGTTGGCAAAGTAATGTCCCTGCTTTTTAATATGCTGTCTAGGTTGGTCATAATTTTCCTTCCATACACACACACACACACACACACACACACACACATATCTCTCATGGAATGTGTGTGTGTGTGTGTGTGTGTGTGTGTGTGTATACACACAGTCCATAGGGCCACCTTTGGACGGTAGCCCTCCAGGCTCCTCTGTCCATGGGATTCTAGAGGCAAGAATACTGGAGTGGGTTGCCATGCTCTCCTCCAGGGGATCTTCCCAATCCAGGGATCGATCCTGAGTCTCCTATGTCTCCTGCATTGGCAGATGGGTTCTTTACCACTAGCACCACCTGGGAAGGCCTTACTTTACATTGAACCTCAAAAACATGTGCATCCAGGGGAAATCCCTGACAGTCCTGCGGGAAGGACTCTGCACTTCCAATGCAGGGGGTGCAGGTTTGATCCCTGGGAAGGGAACTGAGATCCCACATGCCCTAAGGCATGGCCAAAACATAAAATAAACCTTTAAAAAAAGCGTATCCTTTGATTCTGTTATCTCACAAATGTGTTCCAGGAAATAATGGAGAATGTGCAGACTTTATGTTCAGTAAATATCCAACAGTAGGAAGTGGTTTAAATCAGTTATGGTCTGTGTAATGGAAGAATAGAAGTTTAAATGATATGGGCTTTGTGTTGAAATAGACAGTGGTTCAAATTTTATTGTTTTAAAAGAGCTACAAACAATAAGCATACTTTTTTGTTTAGTTCAGTTCAGTTCAGTCACTCAGTCGTGTCCGACTCTTTTCAACCCCATGAATCACAGCACACCAGGCCTCCCTGTCCATTACCACCAACTCCCAGAGTTCACTCAAACTCATGTCCATCGAGTCAGTGATGCCATCCAGCCATCTCATCCTCTGTCGTCCCCTTCTCCTCCTGCCCCCAATCCCTCCCAACATCAGTCTTTACCAATGAGTCAACTCTTCGCATCAGGTGGCCAAAGTACTGGAGTTTCAGCTTTAGCATCATTCCTTCCAAAGAAATCCCAGGGCTGATCTCCTTCACAATGGACTGGTTGGATGTCCTTGCAGTCCAAGGGACTCTCAAGAGTCTTCTCCAACACCACAGTTCAAAAGCATCAATTCTTCTGCACTCAGCTTTCTTCACAGTCCAACTCTCACATCCATACATGACCACAGGAAAAACCATAGCCTTGACTAGACGAACCTTTGTTAGCAAAGTAATGTCTCTGCTTTTGAATATGCTATCTAGGTTGGTCATAACTTTCCTTCCAAGGAGTAAGCGTCTTTTAATTTCATGGCTGCAGTCACCATCTGCAGTGATTTTGGAGCCCAAAAAAATAAAGTCTGACACTGTTTCCACTGTTCTATTTCCCATGAAGTGATGGGACCAGATGCCATGATCTTCATTTTCTGAATATTGAGCTTTAAGCCAACTTTTTCACTCTCCACTTTCACTTTCATCAAGAGGCTTTTTAGTTCCTCTTCACTTTCTGTCATAAGGGTGGTGTCATCTGCATATATGGGGTTATTGATATTTCTTCCGGCAATCTTGATTCCAGCTTGTGATTCTTCCAGTCCAGCGTCTCTCATGATGTACTCTGCATATAAGTTAAATAAACAGGGTGACAATATACAGCCTTGACGTACTCCTTTTCCTATTTGGAACCAGTCTGTTGTTCCATGTCCAGTTCTAACTGTTGCTTCCTGACCTGCATATAGGTTTCTCAAGAGGCAAGTCAGGTGATCTGGTATTCCCATCTCTTTCAGAATTTTCCACAGTTAATTGTGATCCACACAGTCAAAGGCTTTGGCATAGTCAATAAAGCAGAAATAGATGTTTTTCTGGAACTCTCTTGCTTTTTTGATGATCCAGCGGATGTTGGCAATTTGATCTCTGTTTCCTCTGCCTTGCTAAAACCAGCTTGAACATCAGGAAGTTCACGGTTCACATATTGCTGAAGCCCGACTTGGAGAATTTTGAGTATTACTTTACCAGCGTGTGAGATGAATGCAATTGTGCGGTAGTTTGAGCATTCTTTGGTATTGCCTTTCTTTGGGATTGGAATGAAAACTGACCTTTTCCAGTCCTCTGGCCACTGCTGAGTTTTCCAAATTTGCTGGTATATTGAGTGCAGCACTTTCACAGCATCATCTTTAAGGATTTGAAATAACTCAACTGGAATTCCATCACCTCCACTAGCTTTGTTCGTAGTGATGCTTTCTAAGGCCCACTTGACTTCACATTCCAGGATGTCTGGCTCTAGGTGAGTGATCATACCATCGTGATTATCTGGGTCGTGAAGATCTTTTTTGTACAGTTCTTCCGTGTATTCTTGCCACCTCTTCTTAATATCTTCTGCTTCTATTAGGTCCATACCATTTCTGTCCTTTATCGAGCCCATCTTTGCATGAAATATTCCCTTGGTATCTCTAATTTTCTTGAAGAGATCTCTAGTCTTTCCCATTCTGTTGTTTTCCTCTATTTCTTTGCATTGATCGCTGAGGAAGGCTTTCTTATCTCTTCTTGCTATTCTTTGGAACTCTGCATTCAGATGCTTATATCTTTCCTTTTCTCCTTTGCTTTTCACTTCTCTTCTTTTCACAGCTATTTGTAAGGCCTCACCAGACAGTCATTTTTCTTTTTTGCATTTCTTTTCCATGGGGATGGTCTTGATCCCTGTCTCCTGTTCAGTGTCATGAATCTCAGTCCATAGTTCATCAGGCACTCTGTCTATCAGATCTAGTCCCTTAAATCTATTTATCACTTCCACTGTATAATCATAAGGGATTTGATTTAGGTCATACCTGAATGGTCTACTGGTTTTCCCTACTTTCTTCAATTTCAGTCTGAATTTGGCGATAAGGAGTTCATGATCTGAGCCACAGTCAGCTCCGGGTCTTGTTTTTGTTGACTGTATAGAGCTTCTCCATCTTTGGCTGCAAAGAATATAATCAATCTGATTTCGGTGTTGACCATCTGGTGATGTCCATGTGTAGAGTCTTCTCTTGTGTTGTTGGAAGAGGGTTTGCTTACTCATTGTTTTATTCAACAAATATTACTAAACAATTCAAGATCAAGATAGTTCCTTGCTCTTATATTACATTACATTTACTGGGGTGACAGAGTCTGGGGATTGGATAGCAATGAATAAATTAGTGAGAAAACTATCAATTGTGATAACTGCTATCAAGAGAATTAAAGTTGGTGACTTCATTAATGGGCTTCACTGGTGGCTCAAACGTTAAAGAATTCACCTGCAATGCAGAAGACCTAGGCTCGATCCCGGAGTCAAGAAGATCCCCTGGAGAACGAAATGGCTACCCACTCCAATATTCTTGCCTGGACAATCCCATGGACAGAGGAGCCTGGCAGGCTACAGTCTCTAGGGTCTCAAAGAGTGGGACATGCAGGACTTAATAAATAGATGTTTCTGGCATTTTATACTGAGCTCTGAATAACAAAGAGGAGGAAGTGATGAGAGCACCCCAGGCACAGAAAACAGCTAATGCAAAGAAGGCCCTGGGGCAGAAGCAAGCTTTAGATGACTTGAATGGCTACAGCTGGGCCCTGCAGCTGAAGCAAAGTGTAAGAGGGCAGAGCAGTAGATGAGGTCAAAGACAGAGCAGGAGCTGGGTCTTGTGGGTTTGGTAAACCAGGGTAAGGAGCTGGGATTTGATTCTGTGTGCTGTGGGAAAGACATTGCAGGTCTCAAACAGGAGACACAATCTCGTTACTGTAGCTACACTTTACTCTGACTGCTGTGTGAGAATGGATTTGAATGCATGAGCAGAGGCAGAAAGCCTAGTCACGGGCTGCTGTGTTGGTTCAGCCAAGGCGTGAGGGTGGCCTGGACTAGGCTAGGAGGTGGAGAGGGAGAAAGTAGGTGCCGTCAGGACTGATTTTGGAGTTAGTACCAACAGGACTTGCTAATCGATGGCTGACTCCTGGAATTTCCCTCTTTCCTCCTGTTCCCATCAAATGCTTCCAGCTCTAATTCTGATCCTTTTCTACCAAGGTTCATGTATACTTCCTGCATTTGGGTTCTGTGGGATAACTTGGACCATAAACTAAATCTCCCTTTCCTCAAATCTAGCTCAAGCTGGTTTTCATTCCCTGCAACCTTGACTGAGGCCATCGAGCAATAAGAGGGGCACAGCAGTGGAAATAAGCAAAACTCTGAGAGATAAGGCAGCCTGTCCAATTAGGAACAGCAGAGCGAGGATTCAAACCCAGGTATTTGGAGCCCACAGCCAACACTTCCTTCTCTGTGCCATGTGCCAGACTGACATGGTGCTGCTAGCTGTTCACCAAATACCGCCAGTTGTCCACCAAAACTGAAGCTCCCTTGTTCCGTGGAAACAGAACAGCTGCCTAACTATATTAATTTCCCAGCCTCCCTTGCAGCTCGGAGTGGACCTGTGACTTCATCCAGTGGCACATTAGGAGAAATGATGATGCAAGCAGAAACCATTTATTTATGGCTTTGATTATGCAAGTCACCAAAAGGCTCTGGGGGGCATGGAACAATGACTTGAAAATAACCTGAATCCCAGAATGCGCACATGGAGTCTGAAGCGCCCACCAGGACTGTGCGAGAAAACATATATAAATTTTATTCTTTAAGTCATATTATTGTTCAGTCTCTTGATTACAGCACTCCAGCCTTAGCCTAACTGATCTATATGTTTTTGAATGCCAGTGGCCTCTTCTGTTAAAAAATAATTTAACCCCATAAACAGTACCTCCAGACAATGGGAGATCCTTGAGGGTCCCTACTCCAATCTGTGTCTGAATTTTTCTTTTTTGTGGACTAGATTCAATACCTGGTGTGCTCTCAGGAGTGCCTTTAAAACCCAGTTTGGGTTGGAAAACAAAATCAACAAGACCTCCACGCATGAGGTAGAATTTCTTTTTCTTTTTTTTTTTTAATGTACTATTGTTTATTTGTAAAAATATTTGAATTAAGTGTTGTATTCCTTGTTCTTTTTAAATGCTTAACAATTGATAACGCAAAGTTTAAAATCATGAAAGTGTTAGTCGCTCAGTCGTGTCCAACTCTTTGGGATCCCATGGGCTGTAGCCCTCCAGACTCCTCTGTCCATGGAGTTCTCCAGGCAAGAGTGCTGGAGTGGGTTGCCATTCCCTTCTCTAGGGGATCTTCCCGACCCAGGGATTGAACCTGGGTCTCCTACACTGGCAGGCAGATTCTTTACCATCTGAGCCACCAGGGAAGCCCCAAATCATGAAATCTAATATTAATTCAGCTGGAAAAGAAATAGATTTTTAAATTAAGTTTATTCCAGGAGGGCCAGGTTCTGGGAGGGTCAAGAGATCTGGCTTTCACATGTTAATGAATCATTTTACTGAAGATGTTGGTGAGTTAGTCAGGGAGCAAGGTGAAAACCCCAGTTGATCAATGAGAATTTATTTATATCAGTCAAGGAGCTCCTCTCCAAAGGATCCAAATGTGAACACCATCCTAAGAGCCACAGGGATGGCTGTGACTCAGTTACATCCTGGGAAGCACATCTGAATATTTAAAGGAACCCAGCAATCTGGCTGCCCTTCCCCTTGGTTCACAAACTAACAAAGACTTCCAAAACCTACCAGAACAACATCCCATCAGCAGATCTTGCTCGGTGAACATTGAGTGCATGTGGCTGGAGTGATAGCACTACATATTTCTCCACCAGCCTTGGCAGTGCTACCAAAAGTAGGCCCCAAGCTTGCTCTGTGGAGTTGTGGGCACTGACGTTTCCAGCTTAAACCTGAGCAGGAGAGGTGGAGGAGGATGGTCGGGAAAATGGGACACATTCTTAGTGGGAAATGCACTGTCTGGGGACTTGGACATGGATTCAGATCCTGACTATACCACGTGCTCATTCACTCATTGACTTCTCTGAATCTCAGTTGTTGATAAAATAAGAATATCTGCACCCTCTCAGAGGGTTGCTATGACAAAAAGCTATGACAAACCTAGACAGTGTATTAAAAGGCAGAGACATCACTTTGCCGACAAAGATCTCCTCAGTCAAGGCTACGGTCTTCCCAGTAGTCATGTTTGGATGTGAGACTTGTTGGACCATAAAGAAGGCTGAGCGCCAAAGAACTGATGCTTTTGAACTGTGGTGCTGGAGAAGACTCTTGAGTCCCTTGGACAACAAGAAGATACAACCAGTCAATCCTAAAGCATATCAACCCTGAGTGTGCATTGGAAGGACTGATGCTGAAGCTGAAGCTCCAATACTTTGGCCACCTGATGTGAAGAACTGACTCACTGGAAAAGACCCTGATGTTGGGAAAGACTGAAAGTTGGAGAAGGGGACGACAGAGGACGAGATGGTTGGATGGCATCACCGACTCAGTAGACATGGGTTTGAGCAAACTCCAGGAGATAGTGAAGGGCAGGGAAGCTTGATGTGCTGCAGTCCATGGGGTTGCAAAGAGTCAGACACGACTTTGCAACTGAACAAAAGAGAGCACTATGAGGAGGAAGGAAGCATCTATAACATAGAATGTTCTGGCACGGTCAGCATTCAGTAAACAATAGCAAAACCAAACCTGAACTGATCCTGCCTTGAGACAAAGAAATTGGCAAGCCTTGCCCTTCTGGCCATGTCACCATGAGGAGCTGCAGTGCCAGCTGCTCCCCACTTCCCCCATTTCTGAACTGTCAAAAACAGGCTTCTGTGGATGCTGTTGTGGGGTGGGTGGCTATGCTCGCCCACCACATTCCAGCTGTTCTCCTGCAGCTGTGGCTGCCTGAACCCTCCAGCTCTCCTCCTGGCTAAATCAGTCAGAAAAGCCTGCTTTTCCCACCACCTTATTCCATTGTCCCAAGGCACGAAACGACAGTAAAGAGAGGTTTTGTTTTCTTTCTATTCCTGAGCTGATGGTGTTTGCTTACCTAACCAAAGAAAGAAAAAACAACCTTTATTTTGCCTTACTTTGGTCCTGACAGCGGTGGCTGAGACGGTAAAGAATCTGCCTGCAATGCAGGAGACCGGGGTTTGATCCCTGGGTCAGGAAAAGGAAACGGTTGCCCACATCAGTATTCTTTCCTGGAGAATTCCATGGACAGAGGAACCTGGCGGGCTATAGTCCTTGGGATCGCAGAGTCGGACACGACTGAGTGACTAACACACCATCAGGCAGCAGTGACTGGCCTGTGGGGAGAAAAGCTGCAGAGGAACAATGAACTAACTAGGGCTGCTTTTCTTACAGTGAGCGCAAGCACTGGGTTTTAGTTTAAACTTACGTACCTGCTGTCAAATATGGAAAACTAAGTGATTTTCTCTATGGAATTTTGGGGCTCCCCCCCCCATGCAAAGACAATGGTGATTGGCCCAATCGCCATCTACCCCCTCCCAAGTTTCTCATAACTTCCCAGTCTCTGTAATGAGAACTCACCCCATCTGACACCGACCTTGATACTCCTCTGTCATCCACTTCTGCAAAGCATTTGTGTCTTCTACAGCTCTGTACCTCCCAGTACAGTCTTAGCACCCTGGGTCATGCTCCCGACAATAATGTGTCAAGATTCACAGACTCTTCTGGGTGGTTGCCCAACTCTTATCTCTCCAAACCATCTTTCATTGACCTGCCTAAAGTGAAGCTTCACTTTCGTTATTTCTCTACTCAGTAACCTTCGTGGTTTCCTATTAGCCCTTCTGCAGCTGAGCTTCCCTACATGGTGGCCCTAACCTCCTTCTCCATCACATCTCTATTCCAGCCCATAAATTCCAACTAGACTTAACCATTCCTTATTGAACTTCCCACATTTTGCTATCTCCAGGACTTTATTCATGGGGCTCCCCCCAACCCTCCGCCTGGAACACTCTCCCTGCTCCCCTAACATCCAGACTAAAATCAAGTCCACCCATCGGAGACCATCTCCAATGACACCTCTTCCATAAAGACTTGCTCCCAATCCTTCCAACCAGTGATGAACCTACCTTCTAAATCCTATGACACTGTCCACCCCTTACCTTGTAGTGTCAACTCCAGAGAGTCTATAGCGACTTATGAGCAGCAGTCTGGTTGGAAGGGAAGGCCAGAGTCTGGCCTTAAAGCTGCATTTTCACAAACACTCTGTGTCACTATAATTATATGAGGACAGAAGCTGATGAAATGAAAAATGGAGCTGCTGAGGCTCCGCCCCCCGCAAACCCCAGCTACTGAGACTTCACTGCTCCGCCTTCCTTTCTCCTGCTGGACTGCAAGTGTCTTACGGGCAGAGGCTGTGTTCCTCAAGTAAGTGCCTGCTGCAGGGTCCAGCACAGAGCCAGCTGTAGAATAACTGCTTGACACAAAACGCACTGGGTTTATTAGAGCAGGCAATGCCTCTGGGATGCAACCCACCCCGTGCCGCTTCTTCAGGTCTATGCCAAATGAATTAAGTCCTCAGCATCCACTTCCTCCTTGTGTCTCACTGAAGCCAGGTGTGGGACAGCCAGTCCCTCTCTCTTTAAGAGGCTCCTATGACAGCTCCTGACCTGCTTCTCCTTTAAGCTTCACTTTTACTTTTGAACCTGAATTTACCCGGAAAATCATGATGGAGTGGTACTCAATCCAAAGTGACAGTCAAGGTGCCAGCCCTCAGTGGAGAGTCATGCCAGTTCACTTCACACTGCTTTGCCAGCTGGGAAGAAGCCTTAATCAGTTTCATCGGGAATTTACTTTCAGAGGGTGCGCTCTTTCCTACAGGTGCCACCGCTCACCAGAAACAGCTCCGTGCTCCACACCCCAGTAACACAGGGCTCCCTGCACTGGGGGGTGGCGCCTCCACCCAAAGGCACCAGCCTGATCAGCCTCACCCACACGGCACACTTCCCAGCAGACTAAGGCTCACTGTGGAAACCAGAAGCTTGTGCAAGGGACTTGGGTTGAGCATCCAGGGCTGTACCTATCCCTTGAAAACAAGAGAAAAGAAAAAAGTAGCCGAGAAGGGGTGAAAACCACACCCCTCTCATTTTCCTCTATAAATGTAAAGCCAGATTTTAACCTCTCCCAGCAACTCTGTACATGGAACAAGAGAGAAACTTACAGATATTAGTCTCAGGCTGCATTAGACCTTCACTCCCCTCTCCACCCCTTTTTTCATAATGGCTTTAATTTTTTTTTAACTCTTGGACCCAGGTTAGCCCATTTCCTGTTCATCTTTTTTAAGGAATTCAGATCCTTTGCAGTAAAGAAAGACAAGCATTCCCTGGAACTTGATATCAGGAGTGTTTTAGATGGTTGGTTGAGAGCATGTACATTTGTTCAGTTGCACCCTAAACACACCCCATGGCCTCATTTAAGTCTGACTGCTCGTGTGTGCATTGCGACTGCCTTTGCCTGGTTCCAACTTAATCAAGCACTTTAATGAGTAACATTCATATTCGTTGTTGCCTCCATAGGAGCCGGTGCTCATCAAGGTAAATAGCAGCTAGCTGTCTCCACGACCTTTGGTTAAGCTGAGGATCGTCTGTCCTCATCTGGACAGTGAAGTGTTTGTCCCCCAAGAAGGGAAAACCCTGCTGGGTCCTTTCCAAAGGTTTCATTTTAAAATGTTTCCACTTACAGATCTTTGTAAAAATGACAAGGGAGTTGGACAAGCAATAAGAAATTGTCTATTTGGGTGATAGTGATTCAGAGATTCTTGTGGCATGCCTGTCAAGTGCTAGGCACTGTAGTAAATGCTGGGGATGCAATGAGGACCCCAGTGGTCCAGACTCCTGCCCTCAGTGTGCTTACAGTCTGATGGGAGGACACACTATGTAAGGGTCATGCTGACCAGTGCATAACTGCGAAGTGAGATCACTATTAGGAAGGGAAACATGTGGTGCTGGAATAGCCATCCCTGAGGAGAGGTTAGAGCTGAGTTGAAAGACAGAGGAAGGAAGAAATCAGTTTTCACCAACTGTTAGGGCTGGATCTCTCCCCCTCCGGCTCCCTCTCCCAACATCTAGCACAACTCCTCTATTTATAGGTGAGGAAACTGAGGCCCAGCAAAGCTAAAACTCTTGCCCAAGGTCAGAGCTAATTATAGAAACCAGCGATCCCAACACCCAATCTCTTCCTGCTAAATCACATGGATTTTATTTATATCCCAGCTATAGACTATCTCAATGCCAATAAAACACAGAACATAGAGTTCAAACCACATCCCTCAGGACCACAAGCATAAACAACGATCACGTTTTAATGTAGATAATACCTTTTTATTTTGCAAATCCAAAGAGGTCTCATCACATCCAAATCCAAAGACAGCTTGTTTTCTGTTAAAAAAAAAAAAAACACCAAGGGCATCACCCCGTCTGAAATGCTCTGGCCAATTTCTCCAGCCGCGCAACGCTAACAGGGGCGTGAGCTGTGTGCTCCGGCTGACTTCAGGGCCCAGCTGCAGTTTCAGATTTTGCGGGCGATGGGGTGGCTCCTTGTGTGTCACTGCAGGGATCCGGATCTTTCTCCGGATTCCGGAAGCCTCTGGGGAATTTATCGCAGCTCAAGTGGCCGTGTTCTCGCCAGTGTGTGCGTGCGCCGCGCGGTGAAACATTTCTTTTGAAAAGCCCGTGAGAATCCACTTGCAATCCGCGCGTGTGCGGGTAAAAGGGCAGAGCAAGGAGGAGAAAGACCCGCAGCGGAGCACACCCCGACCCGAGGTGACCGCTGGGGAGCGGCTGCAAGGTGGAGGGGACGTAATACAGTCGTCTTTATTCTCTAGATATGCCTCAGCTTTGTACGCAACAATGTATTCGTGCATTACACATTTAACATACGTGTGTTGGTTTTCCAACAGAAGAGTCTTAAACATCTCAGTCTGCAACAAAGGTGTGTCTCTGGAGACAGCAGCGGCATTTCTCCTGGAAGCGAAGGTCTATTCCAGAAACCTCAGAGCAACTGCCCCCGACCCCGCCCCGGTCCCTGACCCTTGGACCACCTTGGAAAGGATGATGGAAACGTGCTCTCCCGGGCATCCTAGAGGGAGATTAGGAAACTTGGAGGCGCCTCGAGGGTCGCCGCACTTGTCGCCCGCTCCCCCCTGACCCGGGCGCGGTTTAGGGAAGTCTCCATTTGCAGCGTTGCGCACCCCCAGCCCACCCCTCAACCGGTGCTGATGCGGGAAGGTGCGGCCGCGGAGGACAGGGCAATCTGAGTCCGCACCTCCGCCTCCTCTCCCGCCCCCTCCCCGCCGGCCCCGCCCGCCTCGCCCCCCGCCCGCGCCCTGGGCGCCCGGCCCACCCCCTCCCCTCCGCGCGCAAACGAACCTCGCGACGCCGAGCGCTCGGCTGCGGCGGCGGCGGCGGGCGGGGGCCGGGCGAGGGAGGGGGCTGGCCCGAGCAGCCCGACTCGGCAGTTGTCTCCCGAGCGCCGGCTGCGCCTCCCGAGCCTCTGGGCTGGGGAAGCACTCGCGGTTCGCTCTCGGGCCGGCTCCTCCAGGCGCTCGCAGGCATGCAGCCCGGGAGCAGGCGGCGCGCCCCGGGCCGCTGCTGAAACGGCCGGGGTGGCGGGGACCAGCGCCTGCCGAGCCCCTCCCACCTTGCCCCGGGGCCGAGAGCGGCGCCCCGGCACCCCCTCTTCTCCCGCCGCCCGGCCAGCGCCACCCCCCGCGGGCTGCAGGGGCTCATGCAGCCGCCAAGGTAAGCGCGCGCCGGGAGCCTGACCAACCCGGCTCTGACAGCCCCGAGGCGCCGCCGCCGCCACTTGCCCGGGCCACCGCACCGCTTTGGTTCCCACCTCTCCCCCCGCTCCAACCCTGCGTCTCATCTTGCTTTCATCTTGCCCAGATTTGGAGCTTTGCTGCGACTCGATCGCTTGAGCTCTTGGCAGCAGTAAAGTTTTTGTGGTTTGGTATTTGTTCTTTTTTTTCCCTAAAATGCTCTTCCTCGGCAGCCCGCAGCGCGCGCGGTTGGGCACACCCGGCGACCGTCTGTACCACTGTGCGCGTGCTGGGAGCTCCGTTTCTCCCGCGCTGCCACCTCCTCCTCGGGCGGCCCTTCCGATCGGCCCGCGGGGCCTGAGACCGAGCGGGCCACCCGGCCGTCCCGCCGTGAGCCTTCACTGGCCGGACTCGCCCGGGCCGCGTACCCCTGCCCTGCGCCAGGCTACCTAGTTAGAGCCGCGGCTCGAGTGCCGGCCCCGGGGGCATCGACGCTGCGCTCCGTGTGGGCTCGGGTCCGAGTGGTCCCTTGCCTGGAAGGGCAGGTGCGCAGGAAAATGAGGGGCTTGGGCTGAGTGCTTAAGGAGTAGGATCCCGGGGGGCCCTGGTGTTCCTAAGCGGACAGGTGGACCCGGCGAGCTCCGAGCAGAGAAGGCTCCGCGCGTGGTTCGAGCCGTGGCCCATCCAGCGGAAGCGCTGGGGCAGGGGAACAGGTGTACCCAGGGGGAGGGCCGATGAAGGGGGCGCCCCCGTGCAATTCTTGATTGCAGCCTGTTAATGTGATTGCGTTAGATTTGCTCGGACGTAGTCAATTCCCCCAGATTTAGTTTTTTTTTTTTTTTTTCTGATGGGAGCCTGCGAGCTGCTATTATGTGATGTGGTTTCGGAAGGCGTCGGATTGTATTTATTTTTATAAATCGGGTGTCTTGCGGACGGATTAGGGGACATCGCGCCATCTAGCGGAAATGATGAGCCGCGCGTTTCTTTTAGGCGTCGAAGTTGAATGTTCTCAAAGTGGGATACTCGGGGCGTCTCTCTGGGCGGCAGGAGCTAACCCAGGGACGAGTTTTCCCCGCTGTATTTATTTACCTTCCGGCTGAGCTGAAGCGCAGCGGCGACAGAGCTCCGCGCGCCCAGCTCACGGGTCAGAATTGCAGGTCGCACTGAGTGTGGCAGGCTTTCACCTGGAGAAGATCCATCACCTTCTCCTTCTGGCTTTAGGGTCCTCTCTCACAAGCACAGGGCTTCCCAGGTGGCTCAGTAGTAAAGAATCCACCTGCCAACGCTGGAGGCGCACGAGACATGAGTTCCATCCCTAGGTGGGCAAGATCCCCTGGAGGAGGAAATGGCAACCCACTTCAGTATTGTTGCCTGGACAATTCCCTGGACAGAGGAGCCTGGCGAGCTAGAGTACGTGGGGTTGCAAAGCATGGGACATGACTTGGCGACTGAGCACACAGCACAGACATGACCTAGAATGTCACCAGAGTGAGCCTGCGCATGTTCTCTGGACACGTGTCGCAGAAATTGGCAAAACCTGTGCACAGACTGTGATCTTCTCCTGTGCATCACAGACATGAATGATTTGTCAGGGGAGTCTTGAGCCCTAACCCCGTAGAAAAGAAGTGGGCTGTGCTCTGGAGGGCAGCTGAAGGAGAACTGGAAAAGAGTCTGGCACAAATCCATCCAGGAGAGGTATAATATACATAAATGGCTTTTTTTTTTTTTTGCCCAGAGACTTCCTGCTGTTCCACTACCAGGGCAGGCAACAAGCAGGCCTCCCTTATAAGGGACACGATCGCCAATTAGCAACTGGGGCAGACTTTGTTGGATGGCAAACAGAGCGGACAAAGGCTGTGGGTGGGGCACCCACACAGCCAGGCGGGCTCCACCGTCTGCCGGAGCCTGGTTTTTGCTGCCACCTTCCAGGGCAGATGATATTAGCAATGCGCTGGACTCTCCCTGTTCTGAAGAGTCAGCTGGTTCCTTGTAGAGCGGTGTGGTGCTCTCCTTGTGGGAAGGGTCCTTGCCCCCTCGAGAGCCTCTGAGCTGTGGTGGTGGTGAGGGAGGTCCCCAGCATCCTTTTTTCAATAACCCTGCTCCCACCCTTTCCCTCTCAGGTGGCAGACAGGGGCCTATGCTCTGAGCAAACATTCCAAACGAGAGGCGGCTTCTCCGCCCACTCCCCACGCTATCGCAAACTGTGTCCCCCTTTGCGGGTGTTTAGTTAATAACTAGATTTAGGACAAAAAGGGTCTTGCCGTAACCTGGCATCTTATTCAAAGAGGGCTTCTGTGATCTTCGCTAGGAAACCTCAGTCTGCTTTCTCTCCTTCCAAGCGTCTCTGAGGCCTGATTCAATCCCTCCCCAGTGTGTGTAATAATACACAGTGGAGGATGAGAAGCCCCTAGTTCACATGCCCCTTGACTTGGCTGTTAAACCAGCCTGTGGGGGCCAGATAGAGGAGTCCTTAGGTGAGGAGATACGAAACAAAATGATTAGGCACGGAGCATTCCTAACACAGGGACGGGGCGGCGGGGTCTCAAGTCACTCTCACAGTGATGCTGGCTGCTTCTAGGGAAGCGGTCAGGAAGAGGTACTGGCATTTCCGCCTCTCAAAACTGATGCCTAGCGAGGTGGAGAGGTGGAGCCAAGGTTCTGCAAGTTTAAAGGGCTTTTTTCCCTTCAGCCTTGCTACCAAGCGAATTAAACTCAAGCACTTGCTTTTGCCAAGTGTGGCCCCCAAATTAAGTCATGTCTTAGAGGGGTACTCTCTCCCAAAGTCTGCTGCCCAGGAAGAGAGGCAGGATATACCCAAATGAAACTGAGCTTGAACAGAGTGCAGGCTTATTGCCACCTCTTCCGTGAAACGAAAGGGCACCCCTCCTTAAAGATCACTGTTCTAGAATTTGACTTATAACATCAACTGTAAGTTCACCCAACTTTTAAGTGTCTGCAGTATCCTTGTGGCTCTCCAGGAGAATGGCTTTGCTTTTCAAACAACATTCATTATTCATTCAACAAACTTAACAGAGACTTAACTTGAAGAGGGGAGATCCAGCCTTTCAGATGACAGGCCTCTCCTTTCCTCCTTTTGACTGAGTGACAGTTTCAGCCTGCCTTCCCTTAGCAACGTTGCTCTGAAGAGCGATGAACAGGACGGTGGAAAAAATTTAAGGACTGCCTTGCCCAAGTGTGCAGACAAAGTCAGTCAGAAGTCAGTTTCCTTGGTGAAAAAATCAACATCTTTTAAAAGGATGACAGTTTCTTAGCCAGATCTGACCCATAAGGACAAAATGCGATATCACATTAGAGCCTAAGGATCAGGAGGCAAGAATGCCCACTGAGGTGTGAAACTTTATAATTCTAAGGGCTGGAGGAAAAAAATTTTGTGATTTGGGCAGAAATTGGGGAAAAAATGCCAAATGCAAATATCTTACAGCCCCCTTTGAAAGATTTAAGAATTTGTCTCTGTGGCTTAGAGGGTAAAGAATCTGCCCACAATGTGAGAGACTCAGGTTTGATCCCTGGATTGGCAAGATCCCCTGGAGAAGGGAATGACTGCCCACTCCAGTATTCTTTCCTGGAGAATTCCATGGACAGAGGAGCCTGGGGGGTCTACAGTCCGCAGGGTCACAGAGAGTCGGACATGATTAAATGGCTGACAGTTTCATCAATTCTGCAGCCGTTTTGGAGAAGGAAATGACAACCCATTCCAGTATTCTTGCCTGGATAATCCCATGGACAGAGGAGCCTGGTGGGCTCCAGTCCATGGAGTTGCAAGAGTCGGACATGACTTAGCAACTAAACCACCACCAAAAGATTAAAAGTCACTGCTACTAGACAAACATAAATGCATGCTACATACCTTATAAAATTATTATATCCAGATTTACTACAGTAAAGAATGAAAGTGCTGCAGACACTGTTTATGCAGAAAACTATGATAAAATTGCCAGTTGAGTTTACTTTTCTTTTTTCGATTGTTTTGTTTAAAGCAACACTCCAAGATGAAGAGCTTTCAGGAATCAGGATCCTGGGTTTGTCAGAGTCTGAAAATCTGGCAGAAACTTGAAAACAAAAGATTCCGTCAACAATCTGGTAAAACAGCCAAGTCTTTTAGATTCTGTGTCCTTCACAGGACACGCAGCGGGATGAGCGTATATGAGTACCAGTGCCCTACAGCTTGTTCACTTCTATCTCACTAGGGCATCTTCTGGGCTTCCCAGGTGGTGCTAGTGGTAAAGAAGCCACCTGTCAATGCAGGAGACAAAAGAGACTGGAGTTCAATCCCTGGGTTGGGACGATCTCCTGGGGGAGGGCATGGTAACCCACTCCAGTATTCTTGCCTGGAGAATCCCATGGACAGAGTAGCCTGGCGGGCCGCAGTCCCTGGAGTTGCAAATAGTGGGACACGACTGAGCGACTGAGCACGCCTGCACGCATAGGAACAAATCCGCTGGGCTGCTGAGGGTTTAGCTAAGCTACCCCGTGGTATCGCTGCCTCCGCATCTGTTTTGTTTGGTCAGGAGGCCTGAGGGGAGCTTAAATTGACACCAGCCCCCTCATGCAAGTGCATGCCCTAAATAACAGCCAGGGGTCATGGTCATGATCCACAGTCTCTCGTTCTCCCCAGGACCCACCGCTTGTGCCCCACTTAGCTGAGACCCCCTTCAGGCTCACCAGAAGCCCACATTTTTGGTTTGAATTGACCAATCTGGCCTTAGGTCAGGAACCCCAGCACCCTCTACCCACGGCCCCTAAAGGCGTGTGGCCCAAGTCCTGTCTCTCTGTTCGCCCTTGGCCGTGACCTCCCTGTGTGGCCCCCTGAGGTACACCAGGTCTGTCCTGCAGGACCTGTGAGTGGCCCACGTCCTTATTTCAGTTTGTCCCATGGTCTACAGGTGAACTGTGGCTTCCCACCCGGCAGCCGGTGCTCCACCGACAGTGGAAACCCTGCGTCAGAGTGGGGATTTGACAGGTCCTCGCACAAAAGCACGTGGGGATGCAAGTTTCATTCACAGAGTTGTAACAGCTACCAGGTTTCCTCAAAACAATGGGTACCTTGAAGAGAGTGAGAATTCATGTTTGTTTGGAAGTTTGGGTACATAACTTTCATTTGTGTGCTGTGCTGTGCTTAGTCACTCAGTCGTGTCCGACCCTTTGCGACCCCATGGACTGTAGCCCACCAGGTTCCTCTGTCCATGGGATTCTCCAGGAAAGAGTACTGGAGTGGGTTGCCATGCCCTCCTCCAGGGGATCTTCCCAGTCCAGGGATCAAACCCAGGTCTCCCTTATTGCAGGTGGATTCTTTACCGTCTGAGCCACATTTAATTCAATATCCTTTATGGAAAAGAGGTAAAATATAAATAATAAATAGATTTTTAATACAACTGTGTTTTCTCACATGGGCTTCCATTTATGCAAGCACAAAGAAATACAGAGCTTATAGGAGTTCCCAGGTGGTCTTGTGGTTAGGATCTGGCATTTTCACTGCTGTGGTCCAGGTTCAATCCCTGGTCAAGGAACTGAGATCCTGCAACCTTCGTGGTGTGGCCAAAATTTAAAAATGGAAACTGTAGAGCTTGAGGACTGGCTTACCTGTAGACGTGAGGAGGTCCGTGATCGCTTCCCTCACAGGTCCAGACCTGCTAATAACCCCTCACTGCTAGGTTTGGTAGGTCATTTCTGCCACAGAACAAGGAGTTCATGGGAGCTTGTGTCCTTGGGTATCTCAAGGTCATATGGTAAGGAAAAGCTTGACACGACCCTCTTCAGACATGTGGTGAGGTTGTACATTGCTTTGATTTTTCTCTGCTGAGAGCATTTTGATAGAGGAGATTCCTAAACTCCAAGCATCTGGTTTCTTCATGAGCAAATAGATGCTATTGGCAGAGTCTGCTGACTTCAGGGGTGCATTGCTAGGGAACGTATTGCTCCCTACATGTACACACCTGGGCCAAGAGTCAATGAGGGTAAAGCAAACCCAAGCCAAGATGACACCGAAACCAAACCAAGATGGCATCCAAGTCTTCCCGTTCTGGGTCAGTGACCAATTTCTAGATGGAAGCCCATCTGATTTTGAATTTAAGACAGACTCTGAATGGCTTGAAGTCTGAAGGGACTCCAGTGAATTGATATGGTAGATAGCATTCCCTAAACATCTTTTTGTGTAATATTTACCTGTCGGTCAGAGGCTGTCAGCTTCCCAGGTGGCTCAAGTGGTAAAGAACCCTCCTGCCAATGCAGGCGATGCAGCCAGGAGATGAGGGTTCAATCCCTGGATCAGGAAAGATCCCCTGGAGGAATAAATGGCAACCCACTCCAGTATTCTTGCCTGGAGAATTCCATGGACAGAGGAGCCTGGCAGGCAACAGTCCAAAGGGTCTCAAAGAATCAGACACGACTTAGCAACGGAGCATAACACACAGAGGCTCTTAAGCCCAGGTAAGTGCTCTATGAAAACTCAATGAAAACTTGACCTAAAAATACCTAAAAGAAAGAAAAAAAAATTCTCTATTTCAACTTCCTAAGTTTTTGTGGGGATACAGTAGGGGAGATGGTTCAGGAAATTTTTTCTTTTCTTAAAATATTTTAATATCTTTGTTTATGGAAAACAGTATATCTCTAAACATATGCACATCTCTAATCATGAGCCATCATTATATATATGGAGCATATTATTTGACTAACAGGAAAAAGTAAACCCTGGTGAGAATGAGAAATAACTATGATTTGGTGGGAAATACACTGGACTTGGCCCCACAAGACCTGGGTTTGAACCTCTCCCTGCCATTTATATTCTCAGTGACCTTGGACAAGTCACTTAATCTCCCTGAGTCTCAGTCTCCTCATTTTGACACAGCTGTGTCCATCACTTTGTTGAAATGACCCTACAGTTACGTGAGAGACTTTGTCTTATAGTGGTTGCTCAACAAAACTTGAGTATAACTGATAATGCACTTAGAACCCACCCAGAGGTCAAGGTTATCTAAAAGTCCTTGGGGACTAATTCAGAAAGATAACATGTACCCCAATATTCATGGCAGCATTACTTACAAATTGCCAAGATGTCAAAGCGTCATCTGCAGCAACACAGACAGAGTTGGGGGGCGTTGTGCTAAGGGAAGTACATCGGACAGAGAAAGACAAATACTGCATGATACCACTTATATGTGGAAGTTTAAAGATACAACAGACTAGTGAATATAACAAAAGAAGAAGCAGCAGACTCACAGGCATAGAGAACAAACCTGTGGTTGGCAGTGGGGCTGGGGGAGTGGGAGGGACAAAGCATTGGGTGTGAGATGGGCTGTAAGGATGTGTTTGTGCAACATGGGAAATAGAGCCAATATTTTGTAATAATTGTAAATGGAGTGTGACCTTTAAAAATTATATAAAAAGTAATTTTTTAATTTAAAAAACAAAATAAAAGTCCTTGGGGGAATTCTGAGGATTTCTCCCCAATTCCCACAGGTCTAAAGGCTTGTAACCTATAGTAGATACTTTGTTACCATCAAAACAATGGTTCTTGTTGGTAATATAAGAATGCTGCTGCTGCTGCTAAGTCACTTCAGTCATGTCCGACTCTGTGCGACCCCACAAACAGCAACCCACCAGGCTCCCCCGTCCCTGGGATTGTCCAGGCAAGAACTAACATTGGCAATTACTTATCGACACTTACTCTCTTCCTAGCATCTGTTCTAAGTGGTCTATCACTGTGTTAACTCATTTAATCTTCACAATAAGCCTATGAGGCAGCCAAAGTATATCCCCACTTTTCAGTTGGGATAACTGAGCTTTAGAGTATCTGTTCAGACTTTGTGCTCTTGGCCAGCGTGCTATACTGACTCTCTAATGTAAAAGTGAAAACATTCCGTCAGCCTCCAACAAATTAAAAAAAGAAAACCATGGTGGTAGAGAAAATGTCACATAAAGCAATAGATTGATTTTTTCCTAGATTGGCACCCTTCTCCGCCACCCATCAGCTGGGGATCTTCTTTATTTCAGCTTTGCATTAGCCATTCTAAACAGTTTTGAATTTGATGAATAACTTGGTTATCTGTTCCTATTGCTAAATGCCTATGGTATTTGTGCTTGGCACCAACTTACTTGTTCATTAATCCAAATACCGTGGCCTTCTGCTGGTTGGGGGAGATGCAGACACGCTGTCGGTTCAAACAGTTGCCATTTGGTGGATAAATGGGTCCAAGCTGGTTCTTCTCCCAAGAACTTACTGGAATGAGAAGAGGAACATACTGGGTGGCCTGTTCTCCCTCGTAGGAACCTGGGGCATCTCAGTATAGGCACCCAAAAGTTGTTTTAAAACAAGAGGCTACTGAGTGTTTTCAAGGTGTGGTTTCAGGTATATGGTCATATCGCTGGGAATGATTGCTGAAGAATTTCATGCTGGCACTAAAACATACAAATGTCACTTTTCAAATAACATTTCCTACTTGCTCATCAACATTTCGCTTGGGGGAACCCAGAAATGGTCCAGATGGGGCCCCAGAGTGGCTCCTCAGAGTCAGGTGTGGGCAAGGCCATTTAGTTACAGAGCTAATACCTGGTCACTGAATCCCTAGAGATACCAGACTGTGAAGCTGGGAGACACCACCCCCCAGGGGAGTGGGGCACCCAGGTCATGATTCTGTAGATTGAGAAGCTGCGGGTCCAGAGATAGGATGGGACAGGGGCCACGCAGCTAGACGTAGAACTGCCCCGAACCCCAGGTCTCGCTCTTTCTCCGTATCCACTTCAGTGTCTAAAAACTCTCAATCTCGGACTTCCCTGGTGGTCCAGTGGTTAAGACTCCGCACTTCCACTTCAGGGGGCGCAGGTTCGATCCCTAGTAAGGAAACTAAGATCCCGCATGCTGCACCGTGCTGCCAAAAAAAGAAAAATAAATAAAAACTCTCAATCTCAACACTGACAAGTAAGCAGTTCTCAAATGCTATCACTCCGTACTGGCCTTTGTAGGCAGGATTGGCAGCGGTAGACCAACTAGTAGGTGTGGGCTGGAGTCACGGACGAGAACTGGAGAGGAAAGTCAGGAAGACTTTCATAAATGAAACTCCAACTATATACTAGTTGACAGTCCCATCTAGGGAGAAAGGGAAGATGTAGCAAAAGAATGAACGAAGCTACTCCAGGAGCTTACTGAGAGTCTCAGCGGTCAAGAAGGAGAGGTACAAACAGGTGAAAGGAGGGGCTTACATTATGGAAATGCGACCCCAAAAACTGTTAGTAGATCATCTGAAGGCCTCCAGCTCAGCCTGAGATGAGACTGGGGCATCTCAAAGGGAATCCTTCTTTCTGTCCTGAGTAAGATGAGCACGTATTAATAGATGAACAAGGGTCAGTAGAGGCAGACAGAAAACCCACCATCTCTGTGCCTGGGAAGGGGCCAGTGAGCTCATCAGAGGTGGCAGGTGACGGCTGGGAGTCACCCAGACCTGCCCAAACCCCACTCAGCTAGCTGGATGACCTGACGCAGATTACTTACCTTCCACCGTGTGCTGCTGCTGCTAAGTCGCTTTAGTCGTGTCCAACTCTGTGCAACCCCATAGACGGCAGCCCACCAGGCTCCCCCGTCCCTGGGATTCTCCAGGCAAGAACACTGGAATGGGTTGCCATTTCCTTCTCCACCGTGTAAGTTGCAGTAAATGTGGATTTACTAACAGATGAGAGAAGACAGAATACGTGTTTTTGAAAATGGGAATTAAGTCCAGGAGAAAAAGAGGATGTAATTTTGGTAAAGGCAGTTGGCATTCCTCACGTGGACTATTTTATTTATTTTCATTTATTTTTAAAGTGGGGTATAGCTGACTCTGCCGACATAGGTCCATATAGTCAAGGCTATGGTCTTCCCGGTGGTCACGTACAGTTGTGAGAGCTGGACTGTAAAGAAGGCTGAGCACCGAAGAACTGATGCCTTCAAACTGTGGTGCTGGAGAAGACTCCTGAAACTCCGTTGGACAGCAAGGAACTCAAACCAGTCAATCTTAAAAGAAATCAACCCTGACTACTCACTGGAAGGAGACTGATGCTTAAGCTGAAGCTCCAGTATTTTGGTCACCTGATGCAAATAGCCAACTCATCACTGATGCAATGGACATGAGCGTGGGCAGACTTTGAGAGATGGTGAGGGACAGGGAGGCCTGGCGTGCTGCAGTCCCTGGGGTCGCAAAGAGTCGGACACAGCGGGGCGACTGAACAGCAACAGCGACATAGCTGGTGCACAGTATTATATGTTAGAGGTATATAATATAGTGATTCACAATTTGTACAAGTTATTCTCCATTATTCTCCATCTATAGTTATTACAGAATATTGGCTATATCCCCCATGTTGTACAATATACCTGAAGCTTCTTTTATGCTTAATAAGTTGTATCTCTTAATTCCTTACCCCTGTTATGCCCCTCTCCACTCCCCTCTCCCCACAAGTAACCCTTAGTTGGCTCTCTGTAAATCTGAGTCTGCTTCTTTGTTCACATGGACTGTTTTATATTTAAATCTCTCTCTACGGACATATATCCCCTTTAGCTGGGGAACTCAGTTCTTAGTCTCTTCAGCTCCTGCCATGAGTGGAGGGATTTACAGGGCTATTTCACTGAGAGACAGAATGAAATAGGAAGTACCCGCTGGGGAGGGAGCATTTGGGGGCTTGCTAATACTTTTTGGTAAAATGATAGCTAGCTAGCTAGAGAAATCGATTGATTGATTGACTTTATGTGTGCTTATTGCATATAGAAATATCTAGAAAGATACACATGAAACTGTAAATAGTCATGACCTCCAGGGATAGTGAATTTATTTCATTTAACAGGAAATTGATTTTTTTTAATGTATGTATAATACTGTTTCAATTTCTTGAAATAAATTTGATATTAGATGGAAGGAAACAGAAAGTCCAGGAAATTTGCTCTCTCTCTGTTTTCTTTAAAAAAAAAAAAATCCTTTTTATATCTCTCCAGCATCATGAATATGCACATACATGTCTACCAGCAGGGGTGTGCTTCTGGAAGGTTCTGGGGCAGACACTCCATGCAGATGTCCCATGCCAACCTGGTCCTCCAAAGAGGACCTCTGAACAGGGGGACTGGAAGAAACACAAGCTGGAATCAAGATTGCCAGGAGAAATATCAATAACCTCAGATATGCAGATGACACCACCCTTATGGCAGAAAGTAAAGAAGAACTAAAAAGCCTCTTGATGAAAGTGAAAGTGGAGAGTGAAAAAGTTGGCTTAAAGCTCAACATTCAGAAAACAAAGATCATGGCATCCGGTCCCATCACTTCATGGGAAATAGATGGGGAAACAGTGGAAACAGTGTCAGACTTTATTTTTGGGGGCTCCAAAATCACTGCTGATGGTGACTGCAGCCATGAAATTAAAAGACACTTACTCCTTGAAAGGAAAGTTATGACCAACCTAGACAGCATATTGAAAAGCAGAGACATTACTTTGCCAACAAAGGTCCGTCTAGTCAAGGCTGTGGTTTTTCCAGTGGTCATGTATGGATGTGAGAGTTGGACTGTGAAGAAGGTTGAGCGCCGAAGAATTGATGCTTTTGAACTGTGATGTTGGAGAAGACTCTTGAGAGTCCCTTGGACTGCAAGGAGATCCAACCAGTCCATTCTGAAGGAGATCAGCCCTGGGATTTCTTTGGAAGGAATGATGCTAAAGCTGAAACTCCAGTACTTTGGCCACCTCATGCGAAGAGTTGACTCATTGGAAAAGACTCTGATGCTGGGAGGAATTAGGGGCAGGAGAAGGGGATGCCAGAGGATGAGATGGCTGGATGACATCACTGACTCGATGGACATGAGTGTGAGTGAACTCCGGGAGTTGGTGATGGACAGGAAGGACTGGCGTCGTGCTGCGATTCATGGGGTCGAAAAGAATTGGACATGACTGAGTGACTGAACTGAACTAAGCAGGGGTGCCACCCCACGGGGCAGTCCGACGTGCTTTGTTCACAAGGTGGAATTTTGACAGATGGTGTTGCGGTCTTGAGGCCAGTAGTGATGTTGCTGTCACCATAGCTGTCACCATACCTGGTGCTAATGATGTCTTGCTCTGCAGTCAGTGGTCCAGTTCCTTAAAGAAGCTACTGACAGAGACCCCAGTTCTGAAAGACTCCCCAGCCTTGTTAAGTCCCAAGTTGATTTGTGGCAACCGAATGGGAAATAAATATGAGGCTCCTGAGACACCACACAAACACCACCCTCAAGAGTCCTCAAAACTAGAATTCTTCATCTCCACATCTGACTGCCCCCCCAGGGTTCCAGGAGGGGGGTGCCGAACTGTCTGCTGCTCATCTGAGAACCCCCAAAACCTGCTCAGAGCCCAGTACTCAGTGAATGTTTGTTGAATGAATGAAACAGAAAAACTGATTAAAAGAATCTGCCTTGTAGCAGTGGAGGGATCTTACTAACCTGATCATAGACATTAAAAGACACGTGAAGAGTATTAGTTGTTCAGTTGTGTCCAACTCTTTGCGACCCCGTGGACCGTAGCCCACCAGGCTCCTCTGTCCATGGGATTCTCCAGGCAAGAATACTGGAGGGGGTTGCTATTCCCTTCTCCAGGGCATCTTCCCCAACCCAGAGACTGAACCAGGGTCTCTTGCATTGTAGGCGGATTCTTCACCCTCTGAGGCATTGGGCAAGCAAAAGACATGTCCAAGAGCAAATAAAATCTGCTAATGTGTTTTAAATCCATTGAGAGGTTTCAAAGTGAAGGTGAAATATTCATTCAGTTTCTAAAGAGAGCCATTGGAATGTCAGGGAAAGGTGTGTTTCAAAAATCCATTAAAATATTGTAAAAAAAAAAAAATTCTGTGTGTTTTAATTAGTACAAATAAGCATCCCTCGGGGTGAGGGACAGAGCTCAGAACCAAGAAAGCCGTGTGCACACAGAGAGAAAGGAAGCCTGAAGCAAAGGGAAAAAAAAAAAACAACAAGATAAGCCAAAACGGGAACACACTATAAGGCTTTCCAGAATCAACGGTAAAGAGGTTTCCTGATGCCAGAGTAAGGACAGTGAGAACCAGACTTTAGAAGAAGAGAAGCAGGGAGATTCCTGCATCGTCATGGCAACAAACAGGTCAAGGAAAGCCTGGGGCCCTCTACCCCAGGACCATCTGGAGGAAAGGGAGAAGTGGCAATTAAAGATGGCAGTCATATCTCGGTGGCCAAAAAAGGCAACTTTCCTTCCACACTGGCCCTCGCCCAAGGGCCTCCTGCCCACAAAGGAAGCCCACCCATCCAGGAAGGGTCACATTTAATAGTCACTTTGGTGGAACAGATACTAAAAAGGTAGTGTCAGCAGGCACTTTGTAAAGTCCTAATTAACTGGCCAAAGCACAACACACTTTCTGAAAAGAGAACGTGAAATTGGACCAATCAACTATTAGCATTCCTCTAGGAGGTAGAAATAGGCCTGGAGAAACACAGGGAAGAATTATGTTTAGACGTTCAAAATTCCTTCTGACAAAGTTCCACCCCAAAGGTCATTTCCAACAGTAAGTTCCTCCAGAATGCAGGGGGAAATCGCCATGAATCGGAATTGTCCTTAGAGATAGGAAACAAAAAATATGATAAACAGGTACTTTTCTAAACGAAGAATTATAAACAGTGGGGATCCCCAAGGATTGCCAGTGCTCCCAGACTTTGTTTAAATGTCCATAGATCATCTGGAGGAATGAATGGTTCCAGGCCTGCAGATGAAATGGTTCCAGACTCTGTGGAGAGATGGCAAACACATGGTGATTAACTGCAGGACCAGTTTATGAGTTTACAAGAAGATGCATATTAAGCTTTCACAGGGGCAAGCCTCATCCAATGCACTTAGGAAAACATAATCCAAATTACAAAAATAACGGACTGTGTCCAGAAATAACGGACTGTGTCCAGGCTGTTTATAGCTCCCAAGGAATCTTGAGGGTCTTTGCAAAATGTTTGTTTGCTAAAGGCCATGCAGGACCAAGCATTCAGAAATGGTATTGGACACTAAGCCAAAAATAGTGCTCTCCCTGGGCTCTACCCAAACCTGGCAGTTTTATGACCTTCTCCTAGAGAAGATATCTCAGAACTGTAGGAAGGTGAGTAATCACCCAAACAGAAGGCTTTCCCAAGAAGCTGGCCTGCTTTGTTCTTGAAGGATGTCAGCGTGGAAAGATGAAGCCAGAAAGGTGATATGATCAAAAGTCTATAAAACCTTAAAGGTTACGCACAGATTGAGCAGCTCTAGTTCATCAAATCTGAGATGGCCAGACTCAGTGTAGCCCTTGAAGTCTGAAAGAGGAATTTGAGCTGTATGATGCAGGGAACTTAGATCTGGTGTTCTGTGACAACTTAGAGGGGTGGCATGGGGTGGGAGATGGGAGGGAGGTTCAAGACAGAGGGGACCTATGTACACTCATGGCCAATTCATGTTGATGTAGGGCAGAAACCAACACAATATTATAAAGTAATTATCCTCCAATTAAAAATAGTTTTTTAAAATAGAGGAATTTGAGAGATAATTACAAAAGAGGATTGGGTCCCACTAAACAACTGAGTTCCTCAAAATGTGGTACAGGGAAAATTTACTCACATGTGAGGAGTGGAGGAGGCTCAAGAAATTTTGCCAGTAAATGAGTTTTTCCAGCCAAAAAAAAAAAAAAAAAAGAGCGCCATTTCCCACTCCAGGGGATCTTTCTGACGCAGAGATCTAACCCTCGACTCTTGCATTTCCCGTGCCTCCTGCACTGGCAGGCGGATCCATTACCACTAGCGCCACCTGGGAAGTCCCGTGGATTAAGAGCCATTGACAACACAACAATGGAAATTGTGACAGACTATTTTCTTGGGCTCCAAAATCACTGCAGCCATGAAATTAAAACATGCTTGCTCCTTGGAAGAAAAGCTATGACCAACCTACACAGCATATTAAAAAGCAGAGACATTACTTTGCCAACAAAGGTACGTCTAGTCAAAACTATGGTTTTTCCAGTAGTCATGTGTAGATGTGAGAGTTGGACTATAAAGAAAGCTGAGCACCGAAGAATTGATGCTTTTGAACTGTGGTGTTGGAGAAGACTCTGGAGAGTCCCTTGGACTGCAAGGAGATCCAACCAGACAATCCTAAAGGAAATCAGTCCTGAATATTCATTGGAAGGACTGATGCTGAAGCTGAAACTGCAGTATTTTGGCCACCTGTTGCAAAGAACTGACTCCTTGGAAATGACCATGATTCTGGGAAAGATTGAAGGCAGGAGAAGAAGGGGACAACAGAGGATGAGATGGTTTGATGGCATCACTGACTTGATGGACATGAGTTTGGCAAGCTCCAAAAGTTGGTGAAGGACAGGGAGGCCCGGCATGCTGCAGTCCATGGGGTCACAAAGAGTCGGATACAACTGAGTGACTGAGCTGAACTGACAACACATCCCTGCACTTCTGAGGATGGCAAAAATACTTCCTGGGACCAGAATTGGACCTTAGCTTTCTCCTGGTTGGTCAGGAATATGCCTAGACATGAGAAGACCCAAAATCAAACCAATTTCAGCAAAACTAGGACTTTGTTGGCTCCCATAGCTGGAACAGGCTCTTAGGTGGCTCCAAGGAGCTAAGACAAAGCTTCAGGGAGAATCACACGCTAAAGAGTGATGTGGGGACGGTTAGCCCTGAAAATCTCCATCAGTTCCTGAAAAGCTCACCAGACACAATTCAAGTTTAATAATAAAGATATATATATGCCAACGCTGCAGATACAGCTTCAACCCACAGCACTCATCAACACTTGCCTTCCTGTCAGATTACCATCCCCAGATCCATCCTACAGAGGAATCAGAAATCAGAACTGGGTGCTTCCTCATGGCAACAGTCTCAGGACAGGTGCTGATTGGTCAGCATGGGTCACATGCCAGTCTCTGCTTTAGTGAAAGCGATCATTGGTTTCTCTGTCTTTCCTGGACTTTAAGTCCAAGAGGATGAACTGATTGACTCAACCTGGGTCTTATGTGCACCCAAGGTTGATGGAGGGTGATGGAACTTAAAACTTACAAGTCCCTAACATTTGTCACCTGGGAGAGCTCATTAAATATGCGGACACCCAAGGCTCTACCTCCTGAGATTCACATTCAGATGCTCCAAGTGGCGCCTGCATGCTAAGTCGCTTCAGTCGTGTCTGACTCTTTGCCACCCTATGGACTGTAGCCTGACAGGCTGCTCTGTCCATGGGATGCTCCAGGCAAGAACACTGGAGTGGGCTGCCATTCCCTCCTCCAGCGGATCTTCCCAACCCAGGGATCGAACCTGCGTCTCTTAAGTCTCCTGCTTTGGCAGGCGGATTCTTTACCACTAGCACCACCTGGGAAGCCCTGAGTGGCACCTGGGCATCTGTATTATTGTTAAGTCCTCTGAGATGGTCTACCAAAGGAATAAATCCCTCTTCTTCAGGAGGCTTTGGGTGGAGCTCCTGATTTCTAAAGATGTACACCGTAGCAGAGCATGTGCTGGCCTTGCAGAGGCTTTCCCAGGCTCGTACTCTTTCTGTAGCCTCACCTCTTTCTCCTATAGCCATCATCAAGATCTTCCAGCTCCTCAGACAAGCCACACCTTGGTAAATGGTATCTTTGGTGTTCCTTCTACCTGGAAGCCCTGCCCTGTGCCTCCTCCCTTGCCCACCATCTTCCCCTGGCACACACCCACACTGGGAGAACTTCCCACGCTGCACCCTAGACTGGGCTGGAGGCCCCCGGTGCCTATGGGCCTCCCTGTCAGAGTCTGTTATTCCTTATTGAAAGAGATTGTTAAGTTTATCTGTCTTGCGTTGACTTTAAGCCCAGTGTGGACTTGCTTCATTGGCATGAAAGACACATACAGCATGTCAGGGATGGGGTTTGGTGTGGCTGGCTCTGCAGTTTATTAGCTGGTAATTGGGTGAGTACTTAAGTTCATCCAGCCTCAGTTTTCTCATCTGCAAAATGGGGATAATAATAGAACCTGCCTTAGCGTAAAGTGTCTAGAAATGTGACGCACTTAGCCGGCACCTGACATAATGTGGGAGCACACTGAAGCATAAGCCATTATTATTATCATTCTTTTCTAAATTGTATTTATTTATTTGGCTGTGCTGGGTCTCTGCTGCTGCGTAGCCTCTTCTCTGGTGGTGGCAAGCAGGGGCTGCTCTCTGGGAGCGGTGCACAGGCCTCTCATTGAAGCAGCTTCTCTTGTTGCAGAGCACAGGCTCTAGAGCGTGGGCTCAGTCCTTGTGGCCCGTGGGCTTAAAATTGTTCTGAGGCATGTGGGATCTTCTCAAATCAAGGATCGAACCTGTGTCTCCTGCACTGGCAGGTGGATTATTTACCACTGAGCCACCAAGGGAAGCCCCTGTTGCTATCATTCTTACTGAAAATGAATCTTTGAAGACACCTTGCAAGATTTTGGGTCAAGTCTTCCCCGGGTAGTCAGCTGTTCACTTCTGACCTCTGCTTTCTCCCCTCACCTTCCTCTAATATCTATTTCTACCAGCAGTTCAGAAGACAGGAGTTATCTTATTGATTGCTTTGTCCCCCAGGGACTAGCATGCTCTAGTCCTAAATATGTATTTCTTGACCGATGACTCAGGCCCTGGAACTTGAGAACACCCTGTTCATACCCCAGAGGCTGGGAAGCCAGAAATCCCTGTCCCAGGAGGGCTTCAACCTTATGTAGACCTTGCCTTCCAGGAGCCCTCTGCCCATTCATCACACAGCACGACCACCCCCCAAGGTGGAAAGGGAGAGACGGAGGGATGATGGTTCAGTGGAGCTGCCTCCAGAGCCAAGACTGAGGGAAAGGGAGCCGAAGCATGACAAAGTCTCCAGGGAAAATGCAGAGGTGGTCAGAAGGTAACGATAGCTGTTAGTCTTAAGTCAGCTACACGCAGAGTTAAGTGAATTTCTATGGCAAACAGAGTGCTAAGTTCCCAAACCCTACGTTTCAAGAATTTCTTATTTTTGCAGAGAGCCGGGGAGTTGTCAATAATAAGCTGGTTGGTTTGGCCAGTATAGACAGATTCCTCAAGGTCAACACAACCCCATATTGCTCTATTTGTGGCTGGATTTCTCTTCATAGTCTTAGCTGTGTGAAAGCCAAATCTCTACTTTTACGATGTCCAAATTCAGCCTCACACATCTCTCCTTGTGAGAAGGAAGCCCGTTGTATCCCCTGCCCAAATGATGCCCTTATGCTGTAGGAATTGGATCTCCTCCCCAAATGGCGGCCAGGCCCCAGCAGGAATGCTGGGGCGCGCCCACGGCCCAGTGTTCCTCCCGGATTGTACAGGCACACCTCGTATTATTGCACTTCACAGACACTGCTTTCTTACCAAAAAAAAAAAAAAAATTGAAGGTCTTTGGCCACCCTGCATCCAGTAAGTTTATCAGTGCCATTTTTCCAACAGCATTTGCTTCACAGACTTTGTCTCTGTGTCTCATTTTGGTAATTCGCTCAGTCCTTCAACCTTTTTCTTTACTTATACATTTGTTAGGTGATCAGTGATCGCTGATGTTACTCTTGCAAAAAGATTCCTGACTCACTGAAGGCTCACTCAACGGTTAGCATTTTTTAGCAGCAAAGTATTTTTGTTTGTCTTGGTTTTTTTAAATTTATTTTAATTGGAGATTAATTACTTTACAATATTGTGGTAGTTTTTGCCACACATTCACATGAATCAGCCACAGGAGTACATGTGCCCCCCATCCTGCCCTCCCTCCCACCTCTGTATACCAATGCAAGTGCTTAGTCGCCCAGTCGTGTCTGTGACCCCATGGACTGTAGCCCGCCAGGCTGCCCTGTCCATGGGACTCTCCAGGCAAGAATACTGGGGTGGGTTACCATGCCCTCCTCCAGGGGATCTTCCCACCCCAGGGATTGAACTTGCGTCTTTTATATTTCCTGCATTGGCAGGTGGGTTCTTTACCACCAGTGCCACCTGGCATACATATTGTCTTTTTGACATAATACGATAGCATACTTAAGAGAGTACTGCTGCTGCTGCTGCTAAGTTGCTTCAGTCTTGTCCGACTCTGTGCGACCCCATAGACGGCAGCCCACCAGGCTCTGCCATCCCTGGGATTCTCCAGGCAAGAACCCTGGAGTGGGTTTCGCCATTTCCTTCTCCAGTTAACAGAGTACAGTACAGTGTAAACAACTTTGATGTGCATTGGGAAGCAGAAGAAAAAATCACATGACTTGCTCAGTTGCTTTGTACGTTTGTATTCAGTCGTGGTCTTGGGGTGACAACATTATCAGCCTGCCCCTTACAGATGAAGACCCTGAAGTGTAGAGGCTCAAAGTCCTGCAGCCAAAGGCCCCCACTCTTGGGCAAGGACAGTGCCTGCAGGGCCTGCTCACAGGCCTCCTTCTCAGCCTCCCTGCGGGGTTCCCGAGTCCCATTCTCTGACCTGGAGACGCTGCAGCTGTGTGGGGGTGGGGCTGCTGGGAATGCTAATGGACCCTTTCTCTCTCATTAGCGAGAAGCTTTAGAACTAACTTGTGAAAGGCAGGATCTAGGGGAGGGTGTTAATTGGTGGACCTCAAAGGTGCCTCTGTGCAGCCTGGTTCTGGGCCCGCCTCACTGTGTTGAGGCCATCCTGCGATTCTAGAGAATAAATTGTGGGTCTGGCTCCCAGTCCGGCCAGGCCTGAGAGGAATGCAATCTGAGACCTGGATTTTGAGGTGGTGGCCTTTCCCTAGACGAACCTCTAGCATTTTGCCAACCGGGGCTTAAAATAAATCCCTTCTTTTTTTTTTTTTTTTTTTTGAGGGGGGAGTGGGTAATGATAATTAGAGCCTGTTGGACTGAGACCTAAATTTCTGAAGGAAGTATGGTGGTGCTCCAGATCGTAAGGGCCAGCAGTGGCCATCATGGCATTTTGCCCTGAGGGGACAACGGCTGGCTTTTGCCCCGTGGCCTGGCTGCTTGAGCTGTTACGTCCTCTTTCCTACCTGTTTTGTGGAAGCCAGGTTCAGCACTTTGACTGCTTCCGGTTGCATACAGATCTAGGGTCCTCTTCCCATCGCCCAGAGCTTTCTCCGCTGCATCTTCACTCCCTTGGAGGCCGGCAGCGTCCCAAAGGCAGACACGCAGCCCTGCGGCCTTCGCGGCCGGCAGCGAGTGACCGACTGCCTCAGTGCTTAAGAGAAACATCGGAGTGGGATAAAAACTCAGAAGTCTTTTTCAAAGAACCAGATGAGTAGGCTTGGAAGTGAGGTGAGGGGGTCGCTCAAAGAGTTTGACTAAACACACTTGCACCGGCCTATTTGTGTTCCATCCAAAAGACCTTTCTCAGGGGAACTTGCCAGTCTCTTTTAAATAGCCCAACAGCCGCAAGACAGCTGCGAGGTCTCGGGAATCTTGAGGAGGAGACATTTTACTCCTGGAAAAATAAGTGACCAAGTTAAAGGAAGTCACCACCCTGATGCCCTCCCAGGAGCGGCCTTGGTGGCCTTGCCCTGGCAGTGCCCGGCGTCTGGGCCCTGTGCACGGACCGCAGCATCCACGCCTCGGGGTGGGCGTGGGGGCGGGGGTCGCTACCCTGCCGCCCCAGCTCGGGGGCCACGAGATGGGGGGGTGGGGAGATCCGGAGGGCCACCCACCCGCCCCACCCCGGACACATCAGAGGTGGATTTTTCAGCCTCCTGCACCCGGGACACGTCGGAGTGAGAGAAGAGCCCGGGTGTCAGTGGCGACTTTGGGACTGCAGTCTAGTTGTAAAAGGGTCCTGGGTTGTTTTTTTTTCAAGCTCAGTTTCTACTTAGGCTGGCCACTTTTAGGGAAGAAGTGGGGGGCGGGGGTGCCGCGCGGCCATCCTTGCACTCTGCGGGGCTTGGCCGTCTCGGGGAGGTTGGGGCCTTTCCCGGGTGTACAGCCGCGGGGTTCGGGGCGCCGCGGCGCGCCCACAGTCCCCGGCTTCCCCGGGTCCCCGAGGCCAGCGCCGCCGCGCGGTCCCCGCCCAGCTCCTCTCCGCCCGCCCCCCGCGGGCCGCGCTGAAACCCGAGCTCGAGGGGGCGGGCCGCGCGGCGGCGGGGGCCGCGGGGCCGCGCCGACATTGGCGGGGAGCCGGGCGATGGCTGGCGAGGGAGGGGCGCGCGGGGCGGGGGGGCGCGCCGGGCGCCCGCGGCCGAGGTGGACCGAGCCTCCCGGCTCGCAGCTCCCGCCGGCGGAGCGAGGCCGCCCTTTCTCGGCAGCGTGATTTATCTGCTTCTTCTTTTTCTCCTGAACTCTTCTTCCAGGGAGAGGCTAGTGGTAACAGGCCGAGCTGGATGGATGGGTATGGGGAGAGGGGCAGGACGACCAGCCCTGGGATTCTGGCCGACTCTCGCCTTCCTCCTCTGCAGCTTCCCCGCAGGTAAGGCACTGCTCCAGCCCGGGAACGGCCGGCTGGGCGCGCGGGGCCCGCTCCCCAGGTCTCCTCGCGGCGCCGGGCCACAGGTCTGCGGGCGAGTCGGAGCTCAGGTTCGCCGGGCGCCCTCGGGCCCCCGCCTCGCGTTTCCACGCGTCTTTGTTTCTCCCGCGTCCAGCCGAAGGCGCGATGGATGCGCGTGGGCACCTGGGGTTGGGGGAACCCTCTCAGGTTGTAATGAGAAAGAGCCAGGCGGGGAGATCACAGGCGCCGGGGACGTCTCCCAACTTCCCAGAAAAGGGGGTACCCGGGACGTTCCCCTTAGGGGCCCCGGAGAAGGGGGAGAAAGGGAGGCACGGACTCGGATCCGGGGGGCACTTTCTCTAGCTTCTCGTCCCGCAGTTTGCAGACCTGTCCGGTGCCCAGGGGTGGAGCCGGGGGCGCCTCTGAGGTCCCCGCCGAGCCCGGACCGCCCCCTCCCGCGGGACCCCGTCCCGCCCCCACGGGCTTGCCCACGCGGGGAAGCCCACGGGCTGGGCACCGCCGGCCCCTTGTTCCTGTGTGATAACATCCCGCGTCGGCCCCTGTTTGTTTTTATTGTGTCAGAAAGGGAGAGAATTTCAGAATTAAAGCTGAAAAAGCCCATCTGTTTCCAATGAATCCCCCATAGTTTTTCACAATGTTTTTGGCAGATCGCTGCTTTCAAATTCCTCCGAGCCGGGACCTCTTGTTTTTGTTGGGGGAAGGGAGACCAACTCCACAGAGAAGCATTTGTTCCTTCCCAAACGCTCCAGTTTCTTTACTTTTTTTTTTTTTCCTTTCGGGGGGAGGGGGAAGGCACGAAACTTAAATCCCGGGTCTGTTTTCTTTATAATGTTTCATTAAAGTTTATTCCATTTTTGCCATATGCTACTCACAGCCTGGAAACGCCAAGCTTTATATCCATTTTCCCCTTGCTAAAAAAAATACAAATAAACCCAGCGTCACGGACCAAATGGTCCCCGATGCAAGGCGGGATTTCCCGGCCACTTCCATTGTGCTGCGGGGTTCCGAGGTGTCTTTTTGCAAAGAGCTTGCCTTCGCTCGGCAGCCGGAACGAATCCGCAGCCCCCGCGCACTCCCGAGCTTTGCAAGAAAGGACTTGAGTTAGACCGGGGATTGGGTTGTTTTGTTTTGCTCCTCAGCCAACTGGGTTTCAGGAACTGGCAGAACTGGGCAGTCCGGACCCGGCCTGGCTGTAAGTTGGGGCTCCCGGTGGGAGGACCGTGCCGCAGCGGTAAGGGAGAAAGGATCCGTTTACCTTCCCGCCCCAGCCTGCTTCGGGGCGGGGGACCCCCCTCCCCGGAACCCACCCGGCCCTGCGCGCCCCAAGGGCGTCCCGGGTGAGCCGCAACCTGCTTGTAGCCCAGGATTCCATTGTGAAGGCCCCGGCCAAAGACAGGATGGAGGGTGTCAATGCCTCAAAGAGCCCTTGGACCCATCCGGTGCACCCTCGCCCTGGAATATTACAACCTCCATACCGGGTCAAGCAGCAGGGAGTCCTCCTCCTCTTCCTTTTTTTTTTTAAAGGCAGTTTCCACCCCTCCTGCTTCCCCCCATAGAAGGGTCTGGCTGATTTGGTTCCCTCCCAATAACTAAGAAAATAAAATTTGAAGCGACCCTCCTCTTTCAAAAAGAAAAGAAATCCCTCCTTTTGGAGGAGCAGGAGTTTGCAGTGTGTGTGCATCTCTATTTGGTCCAGATAAAGATCCAGCCCATTGGAGGTTTTATCAGATGGGTTGATAAATGGCTTTTGTCCCTTGGCTGCCATGGGGGATGTGATCTCAGCTTGGAGCTGAAATTGAGAAGGGGGGCTTAGAGGCCCTTAAAACAACACCTTCCCGCTCTTAAAGCGGCAGCACTTGTTAGCTTCTTGGGCTGGAGGGAGAGGAAAGGAAAGGCTGGCAGGAGGTACTCAGAGGTAGGAGGGAGCTGCCAGGGTGGTGGTGAGGGGTGGAGGGGGTTGCTGTTTGATTTCTCCATCTTAGAAAACTTTAAACATCTCCCCCGTAGTCTGAGGAAAGCTGGTGGGTTATATAATGCACAGCCCGAATTCCATCACTTGTTTCCAAGAAGCCCATTTCTTTTTGGCTTCAAGGCTGGTAACTAAAACCTGGCAGATAGAGCAGATAGCTGTTGCACTGTCATGCCAACTGGCTAATGTTTCTTCTAATTTGAGGCCTTGACAGGCGCATTTAGTCAAAATTGCCCACCTTGCTGAAAACTGAGCTTCCAGTATGCCCGCATGGAATACACCCGGGGGCTCTGAGAACGTGTGGGCTCCGGAATCCTGGGTCAAGAAGAGAGGCTCTTAAGAGGTGAAATGGATCATTTCCACCACAAAGGGATGGACTATCATATTCTTGACCTATGGCAGAGGGGCTGCTTGGGGATAAAGTCAGAGAATCTGCAGGTCTGGTGGGGAGTGGGGTGGGCATTTGAGAAAAAAGAAAAGAAAGCGCTGGAGACAGTCAGGGGCCCTGTGTGCCGGCTTCTCCCTCCAAAGACAGGTGGAATCCTCTGGAACAGCCGCATGAAAGCATAGGCTTGTTCAGTGCTAGTTGACTTGAATGGCGTCCAGGAGTAAACCCATAGGAGTGCAAATTAAATTGGACATAGTTATGTGGAGAAAGATGCCTTAACCTCTTGCTAGACAGAGAGGGCTTGTGAGAGTGCTAACATGTTCTCAGCATGCATGGCGCATCTCGTGCGGTCCTGACGTGGGGACAGAATTGGGGGCCCTCATCTGAGCAAGGCTGGCGTCCACCTCCAAGGTCTGGTGGAAGGACAAGGGCCCTTCCATGTCCCTCGGCTCATCAGGGTGTGTGCGGGCACGATGCTGTACTTTCAGCCAATGGACAGGGTGGCCACGTCTAGTTGGGAGGGGGGTGCGTGGCGGGAGGCCAAGAAAGGCTTCTTAGGAGAGTCTTCCACTAATAACATCCACTTCAAAACACAATTAATAGATACTTTTTAAAACTCTGAAACCACCTTGACTTAATAAAACAGATTTCCAAGAGGAACTCATCAAAGTCATATGTTGTAGACATGTTGGCACGCTTCCCGTTGGCTACATATGGATGCTGTACTCCAGCTCCGGTGGTTCTCAAAGTGTGGTCCTTGGACCAGCAGCACCAGCCTCCCCCGGGAACGTGTTAGGAACTGACTGAAGCTGATGCTCTGGGAGTGGAACATGCAGTCTGTACTGTGACAGACGTTCCAGGGGGCTCTGATGCACCTCAACTGTGAGGATCAGTGTTGGAAAAATTATTGCCCTGTGCCTTCCATGTTTCCTCCTGTCTTTCCCTTTCCTTTTAAACTGCAGTTGTTTTAGAAATTAATCCTCATGGGGAAACTAAGGCTTGCAAAGACCCAGGCCCTGTGTAGTATCCAAGGACATCCATGCCATTCTAGAGTTGAGAACGTTTATCTGAGAGCTGCCATTCAAAAATGTGCAAGCAAGTCAACCTGCTTATCACATCGTTGTCCTCCCAGGAGGACTTTGTGTCCCAGAGGGAGAGACTGAAATGAGTCCCATTGCCAGAGCCAGGTGGCAGTAGAGCCAGCCTGCAGGCTGGTGCATGACACGCCAAGGGATCTGCAGGGCTGAGCCCTGGCTCCCAGGGAGGGTGGGATGTAAAGTCCTGTGGATGGTTGACCCTTTGGCCCTGAGGATGAGCTGGGGCATAAGGAGAGGATCTCTGGTCGTCAGGTTTAGGAAGGGAAACTGCTGCAAGCTTGGAGGAATTGCTAGCAGTCACCCCAGTGCCAAAGGAGAACTGGGCAGAGACGATCAACAGGCTCAGATAAGGACACTCTGTGAGATGGGGCAGTTGGGTCTAGGTCTCTGTGGAGGTGAGGGAATCGCATGGGGACCACTTTCTGTGTTGGAGGTCATACGGTTCCTGCTAACGTGTCCTTCTTGGGTGCAATGTGCCCGGCCCTTGTTAGAGGATCCAGGTTTTATGTTTGGTTGAGGGGTTGGGGCGTCATACTGTTTCAATGCCTGGCTGCATTCAGCCTGCCTGAAATTGAGGGCACTGTTTCTTTAGGGCAACTAACTCATTCCAGTGGAGCCAGGAATTTCTAGTCTTAAAGTTGGGAGTCCCGTGTCTTTAGAAGCCCCCTCAGTCCTGGGTACCCCAGGATGGTCGGTCTCCCTGGACTCTCCGTGTCCTGGGACCAGGGTTTGGCCTGTGTCTGTTAATCCTGCCGCCGCAGACAGTTCAGTCCTGGGTGTAAAGGGCCTCTCCTTCTGTCCATTTGCCCGGCGCTGGGCCTCCTTCCTGCGCCCTGTCCTGCCTGTCTCCGCTGGCATCTGCCTCGAGCAGCTGAGCCACCCCAGGACCTGCCTCTGGGGTGACCCCTGCCCCCGCCCCACTGTCCAAGTTGCTCAGGAGCTCAGGGCTCTGCATGACCCTCTCCCGAGCTCCCAGAAGGGAGAGCCCGCTGACATCCAGTTCCACACTCCTCTCCAGCCTCATTCCCATGGCCTCTGGCATGCCCCTGGGCTCCAGGTCCCTGCTGGTCTCCGTACCTGCCACCACCCACCCACCTTATGGGTGGGCAGCCGCTAGGTCTTGCTCATGCCATGCCTGGTTTGGAAAGGGAACGCCCACTGGCAAAGCCCAAGGTCAGTGCCACCTGGCGGGGCCCAGCGCCGTCCCTCCGATGACCTGAGGACCGGCCACCTGGGCTGCTAATACCTGTCTTCCTCGTGTCCTGGTTGCTTCCCGAGTCTTGGGTTTTTAATCTTCTTCTAAATCACTGGATCTGTTTATAAGGGCAGGAACCCCATTTCCTGTTCCTGCGTGCACTTTTCTCTGAGATGCACCCCAAACACGCCTGGCACAATCCCGGAAATTACAGGACCGTTGCGTTTCTTTGTGTTTCTCTTTGTTTTTTTGCTCCATGGACCGAGATCGCAGATTTGGGGAGGGGGGTTGTCCAGATATCTCAATCATTCTTTCCAAAAGATGTTTTTCTGTTTATAAAGACAGTACTCATTTTTAAACCTAAAGATAGAAAAGGATACATAAGAAAATGGAAATAACCAAAATTCCAACCTCCCACAGGCGCCATCACTAGTTAACACTCATGAATAGCCTTTGAGACATGGTACTGTTATATTCTAAACAATATGATCATTTGAAGGAAAACAACAATTTTTTAAAAATTTATTATTTTGTATTGGAGTAGAGCCTATTAACAATGTTGTGACGGTTTCAAGTGAACTGCGAAGGGACTCAGCCGTACATATACATGTATCCATTCTCCCCCAAAACCCCCTCCCACCCAGGCTACCACATAGCATTGAGCAGAGTTCCATGTGCTGTACGACAGGTTCTTGTGAAAAACAACGTTGAAAATATTTATTTATTTATTTGGCTGCGTCAGCCTTAGTCGTGGCCCTTGAGCTTAGCAGTTGTGGCACACAGGCTTAGTTGCCCCAAGGCATGCGGGAACTTAGTTCCCTGACCAGGGATCGAACCTTCATCCTCTGCATGGCAAGGCAGAGCCTTAACCACTGGACCACTGGGGAAATCCCCCCAGACAACAATTTTTAAAGCTCTCCCATTTATCCAGTGACCAGAGCATCCAAGGTATTCTGCTAAATGTTTGAAATGTGTCACCTCATGAGATGGGCACCCCTCCCCCCGAGCATCATCATTCGCACTGTGTCGATGAGGAGACAGAGGGTCAGAGAGGTTCCCAACATCACACAGCTGAGTCAGCGGCAGAGCCAAGAGGAGAACTCAGACCTCTGTGCTTTTCCACACGCCAGATTTTGGATAAACACCCTCATTGAACGTGCTCTGTAGCATTTCAGACTCTGAGCTGTGTAGCATACAAGGCTTTATGATGAGAGGGGAAAAATAAGAAACTTTGGAGATATGATTGGATAGCAGAATGAAGAATGACCACACTTTCCCACGGCTGTCACGTTCTTGCCTCTTCCCAGAGACCCTCTCCGCTCCCTGTCCATCCCCGACTTAGCATTTCAAAGCAGATGCCACTTTGGCAGAGCTCTCATGGTGCAAATTTTCCCAAGTCAGATTTATGTCTTTGGGGTTTTTGCTTATTTATTCATTTCATGCACCATTTCGCCCGGGCAGTCGGAATACCGAAACGCCTATTAAAGTGATCCCTCTGCGCCCAGGTCCCTGCAGAAAGGAGCCATTATTGCTCCCCGTGCTAAGGAATGTTCCAGGAACACAGGCTCACACACGTGTGTGCACCAGCCGGGCCGGTGTCCTCCCATTGCTCTAGGAAGGTGGAAGAAGGGCCTGCCTGCGGAGGGAGGTGGGGGAGCAAAGCCACTTCACGTGGATTTTGACCCGGGACAGCTGAGCAGAGGAGCGCAGGGCTCCTGGAGGCAGGACCAGAATGGAAAATTGTCATCTCTGAAGTCAGCCTTACCTAGACTTGCTCAAGAGGCGTGGGTTCAATCCCTGGATCAGGAAGATCCCCTGGAGGAGGGCATGGCAACCCACTCCAGTATTCTTGCCTGGAGAATCCCATGGACAGGGGAACCTAGCGGGCTATGGTCCATGGGGTCACAAAGAGTCTGACGTGACTGAGCATAGCAGCAGCTACCTAGACTCAGGAAAAGGGAGTGTGCCTCAAAGCAGGAAGCCCAAACTGCTCACCCGCAAGCTTCATTTATACCTGAAAAGTGACACTTTTGCCCCCAAACCATCCTCCCTGTGGAACCCAGGCTTGCTCAGCTCTCTGCCCTCCTGGCAGGGTGGTCTTGGCATGGGATCCCACACCCGGCTCCTGCCTGCTGTGGGCCCTTCTGACCCAGAGAAGCCCTGCTGACAGGCCCACCGTGGCCCTCTTGGCTGCAGATCCGGCTGCGTGTGGCTCCAGGGGGAGCTGGGGGGTGGGGAGGGTGTCCAGTTGGGAAAGCTGAGGTGTGCCCTTTTCCTTGGCACTCGGCGTGGTTTCCTGCAGCGACTTGGCGTGTGTGGAAGCTGGGACAGAGAAGCCTGGCTGGGTGTGACGAGGGGGCAGTGCCGCCTGCCCAGCTCGGCAAGTGGCATTCAGCCACCTCTGCCCACACTTAGCAGTGAGTTAGTTAACCCCCAGCTCCCCTATGGCTCAGCCAGTAAAGAGTTCACCCGCAATGCAGGAGACACAGGAGCTGGGAAGACACCCTCCCCCCCACACCCCCTCCCCCACCCCCCCACCCCCCCCACCCCCCCCCCCGCCACCGCCAGAGGAGGAAGTGGCAACCCACTCCAGTATTCTTGCCGGAAAAATCCCAGGGGCAGAGGAGCCTGGCGGGCTGCAGTCCCCGGGGTCGCAGAGTCAGACACGACTGAAGGGACTTAGCACAAGGGCACACATCCCCTCCTGCCTTCCGTCAGCCAGTACAGATGCTCTGAGAGGCTTCCCCCTGCCTTCATCTTTCTCAGGTCAGCCGGTCCCCAGAGGAAGTCCCCAGTGCTCTCAGGGGGGCCAAGAGGCACGCTGGAGTCCCGGGCAAGGGCAGTTCCTTGGACCGTTCTCAGGCTGAGCTGGGAGGAATACCTTTGAGGAAAGGGGATCATTCTGGCTGCTTGTGGGTTAAGTAAGGCAGGGTCCTCTGCACCTGGTGAAAAGCCAGTCCCTTACCTGGGTGTGTGCCTCTTTGGTGTCTGACGCCAAACACCTGCGTGTTTACGCCAGGACGATGGAGCAACAAGCCTGGCAGCCCCAGGCACCTCTCAAGCTAGGAGACTGCGGAACACTGCCCAGCCAGAGCTTGCCAAATTCTGGCACTGTATCCGTCCCCTGTCCCCTCCCAGCCTCGGTGCTGGAGAACAGGAGAGGGTGGGGAGTGGCCCGCTGCGCCTGCTTGGTGCCACAGTGCGGTGCTTCTGGTGCTCCCAGAGAATGGGAGCAGATCTCCCACCTCCTTGGGGATCCGCATCCCAACTCGTTGCTAAGAGACGAGCCTCAGCATCACTGCTGCCCCGGGGCAGGGGCGGGGGGGCTCTCACCCCTTCCACTTTCTCCTTGAAGCTGTTCTCCCTCTGCTCTGCCTTCTCCTACCCTAATTAAAGCCACCCTCTCTTAGTTTAGGCCACTCCCTAAAATAGCCTTCTCATCGTGCCACGTGCGTACTGAAAATTACTTGGTGGGCTTCCCGCTTTGAGCGGGATCCGACCTGAAATCCTTGGGCTGTCTTATCAGGGTGCAGTCAGGGAAACAGAAGCCACACAGGGTGTTGCCACAGGGGGGAGCTGTTACAGTGGATTGTGTCTAGATGGGCAGGGGAGGAGGGGCAAGGCCACGAGGGACCACGGAGGCAGACACAGCGTTGCAGGAGGGGACTTCCACTCCTGCGACTGAGCGGACTGAAGAGGACCTTGGGGGCCCGGGGCTGTGAGGAGGGCTGCTGCTGCACGGCTGAGCTGGGTACTGGAACAGCAGCAGCTGGAGGGGAAGAAGAGGCAAGGCTGGGTTGTGATGACCGGGTCAACTTGGCTGGGCCTCGTGTAGCGCCGCCTTGTGGTGGAATCGGGCAACTGGGAGCTGGGTGAATGGGGACACAGGGTTTGCACCGGAGCCGAGCAAAGCAGTTTGAAGTGAACCACATTCGCTTCATCCCCGGCTTTCACTCAGGGCTTCCGTGTCTGGCTCCAAACTCCCAGCGCACTCTCACCATCCGGAATTTCGCCTTCCGACCCGTGCCAGCTGCTTCGGAGCCCCTTGGACTTATGTACCTCTGCCCCACATCACCTGGCGAATCCCACTGCCCTTCCAGACCCCGTGGAACGGCTGCTTCCCGGTACTATCTGTGCCCCCATCCTTCAATCTCTGTACACGTGAACCTTCTCCCCAGCATCCCGGTGGTTTTTGTAGCCGACTCCACCTGAGCTTGTTCCAGGAATGGCAGGAAGCACCTTGCCTGCACGCAGCGGACTGAGTCCAGAACCTTAAGCTAGTATACGAACCCAGGCAGTTACCCTGCAGACCACAGAGCTGGGCAGACCCAACGTGATGGGCGGGCTTGCCTTCTAAGACGCCTTACTCCTTTAAGAAGAGGCAGGTTTTTTCTCTTTCCTGGCTCACCCCACCCCTCCTACACCGCCAGTGAAACCTGATCTAATCCCTTTGCACGAGGGTAATTTATTGGTCTGTTGGGCTTTTCTCTGTGGCAAATTGCATTGTCTTTATTCTCGGGTTCAGGCGCAGGAGCGGCTCCACATTCCTAAGACTCCTTTCTCGGGGCCGGGCCTTCGCACCCCTCGGCACTCGGCGAAGAGAGTTTTATTGGGCTTTTTTGTTATGCAAACAAGGCGGTAATAATCAGGCTATTATTCTGAAAGATTGGGCTTGATTAACAGTTCAAAGGAGGTCTCCGAAAGCAGCTAATGCCATGGCGGTGCATAAATATCTCCATCCTGCCTGGGTCTGTACAGCTGCTGCTCCCAGATCCCGGGACCCCGCCCCCTGCCCCCCGCCTTTCTGTTCCAAGAGGCTCTGGGTTGCTATTTAAAGGAAAAGAATTAAGTCAGGCAAGCCGTGTGGCTGTGATTTCTCTCGCTGCTGTGTCTCAGACCTCGAGGAAGGTAGTCTGGAGCCCGTGTGTGCATGCTCAGTTGCTTCAGTTGAGCTCGACTTTGCGACCCCATGGACTGTAGCCCTCCAGGCTCCTCTGTCCATGGGATTCTCCACGCAGGAATACTGGAGTGGGTTTCGATGCCCTCCTCCAGGGGATCTTCCCAACCCAGGGATCAAACCCACATCTCCTGCATTGCAGGCAGATTTTTTTTTTTTAACCACCAGGCTGGATCCCACCTCCCCACAAAGTGAAAGATTACAGAGGTGGGGTACCAGGGGAGGGGGTACAGGTGCTTTGAGTGACGAGTGCGGGAGTCAGAGGGTTCTCAGGGGATCTGTGGGCACGAGGTGGCACCCCAACTCAGCCGTAGATGGTTGACACAGTTCTGTGAGGCCCAAAGAAGGCGGCCCAGGAAAGCCAAGGGGCCATCTCCAGTATCTGCAGGGTTACCATTGAGCCCTTTCCCTGTGGCTCTAGAGAAGAACCAGAGCCCCCACCCATCTCCCTCGAGCGGCAGACCTGGGGTCCACAGCTGGAGCTGTCAAGAGCAGGAGGGGCTGGCCCGGCCCAGCAGAGGTCCGGTGGCCCTTGAGGCCGGACTGCCGCCGGGCAGGGGGCTTTCCTGCCGCGGGGGCTGGCTGGAGGTGCAAACTGTTGACCTGTGGCTGCTCTCAGGCCCGGGGTTTTAAAATTCCATGCTGCACACTAGGAAGCTGACCTGGAGTTTGCCCACCAAGCAATCCGTAGTTACAGTGATCTCGACGAAGCCAGTTGCACGGAGAAACAGAAGCCCTGAGCCTCACTGCACAAATCGGGAGCGAATGGATCCCCGGGGTCCCCAAGTCCTGCTGTGGCAAGGGGACCCTCCTCCAGGGCTGAGCGTGGGCTCTTGTCTAACATTTACAAATGAGTTGTCCAAGGAGACACACATGCTGATGAAGCGAGAGACTTTATTGGGAAAGGTGGAGAGCAGGAGGATGAGGGAGCCCAGAACTGCTGCCACGTGGCTGGCAGCCCCAGGTTTTCCCGGGATGGGGTTGGTTTCCTGGTTGTCTCTGGCCCCTCATTCTGACTCCGCGTCCTTCCTGGTGGTACATGCATCGAGAAGGATGGATTCCAACAAGGATTCTGGGAGGCTGGTAGGACATACGGACTGGTATCTCCTGTCTCCCTTTGACCTTTCCTGCATTCTTCCAGTTGGTGGTAGCTTCTTAGTTCCTTGTTCCTTACCAGGACCTCCTGTTGTTAAGATAACTCATGCAGGTGGCTACTATCTTCCCTGGCCAGGGCGGGCAGTTTCGTTCAGTCATTTGGTCCCATAACAGCCCCAGCCTGCGCCCCACCTTTTGAGCCAAGTGTCCAGCATCATGGGGCACCGGAGGGAATTTCAGGGGTTTCCTAGTGGTGACCTGGGCTGGCCAGTGTCTTTGCAGGCTCTGGATTCTCCTCTGTTTGTTTCTTAGTAGCTAATCCCCGAAGTCCTAAGTCCCAAGAGGCTTGAGTCAAAAACAAATCAGGTGTCCTAGGCTTCCGAGAAGTCTGTGCACGGTCTTAGCCTTTTCCTGGGTGCCTGAGATGGAGCTCCAGGTACCCAAGGTTAGCACGGGCTCCCTGAGAGCCGCCCCCGCCCTAGGACAGACATGGCAGCATCTGAGATGGAAACAGGAGCTCAGGAGAACTTTGAGGCCCTGGCTCTGCACTCTTCGGCTGCCTCCTGGCCGCGTAACAAGGTCTGCAGGAGCCAGGCCGGCCTCACTCAGAAAAGCTCACCTCCTCCTCCCACTCACAGTAAGATGTTTCAAACTCTCAGACTTGCCTTCCTTCCTTCCTTGAACACTCACATCAGAAAAGGCTAGGGTTTACTGCCTGGAATTCAGGTGGTTTTGACTTTTTTTTAAAGATACAGCACATAAAAATCAGCCGCTTTGGGCTCTCTCTGGCAGGTGACGGCCCATGCAGAACTTTTCCTATTGATGCTGGGCCAGATTACACCAAGTCTCTGACCTGGGAGGTGGCGGTGGGGGGAGCTTCCGCCTGTGATTTACAGAAGTGGACACAGGGCGGCAGGATGGCCCCATGGGGGTCAGGGCCCCCTCGGCTCCCCACCCTTGGGGACTGTCCAGCTCTGGCATCCCTAACGCCCTTCCCTGGGAACCCCAGCCCCAGGAAATGACAGCAGCCGGGCTGGGAAGAGCTGCACGACCTCCTGGAGAGAGGGCAGAGGGGAACGGGTCCCCCACCTCTGGCCCCCGCTCTCATTACGCAGTGGCCTCTTGCATGTCCATTACCATGAGAGCGCCTGGGCTTCCTCTTAGATACCAGGAAGATGTGCAAGGCCCGAGGAGACCCAGGACATCGGGGATGTGTGGCCAAGGCATCACGGTCCTGGCTTGATCCAGGTGGGGCTGGGCCTTTGGGTGTGAGTGGACCCAGGAAGAGCTGCCCAGACTCTGATCTGAGTCAGGGTGGAAGACCAGGTTCCAGGGCCAGCCAGGGCCCTGACCTGAGCAGGAGGCAGTGGAGTGGAGGCTGTGGGTGATCCTTGGGTTCCCGGGGAGGAAGCAGGGAAGGTGCTGGCTTTCTTCCAGGCCCCTTCCAGCCCTGCCGCATGATCTTTAGCCTCTGACCCCACGGGGATTGTATGTGTCCCCCTCCAAGACTGTTGGCAGGGACTCTGATCTAGGTAGTGCCCACTAGTCCCAGGCACTGCCCATCCACCTCGTCAGTCTCCAGCAGGCTCTGAGGCTGGTGCTGCCCCCACTTCACAGATGTGGAAACAGGCCAAGCCCCTCCCCACAAGTGCTAGGAGGGGACAGAGCGGGACCTCAGGCCAGACCCCTGCCCAGCACCGCGCACGAGCAGCGTCTCCTTCAGATTTCTCCACTTTTGCCCCAGTCCCAGGTGACAGCATCGCAAACGTTCTCCAGAAACTTGAGAGCTTCGAGCTCAGCCCCACCACCACCACCCTACCCAGATGGAGGCGGAGAGCAGGGCCCTGGACCCTGGGCGCAGGGAGGGCAGGAGAGCACCCTCTGCTGCCACCTGGGGGGCGGGCAGGGCTGCCATCCCCCCCAATCCCCATCGCTCCCCGTGGCTGAAGGCACCCGGATGAGCAGGGATGAGCATATGAGAGCTGCCTGCCGTGGCCACTCTGCGTTGGCAACTGGGCTCCCTGCTGGGCTTGCTCCTTGCTGCCCCCCAGCCCAAACCAAGTTCCCAGCGCACACCTCAGACCTGTGCATGTGGCGGTGGAAGGGGTGGGGAGTAATGGCCCCTCTGAGGCTGTGACTGTTGACAAGAAAAGAACCCGCTCTGGCCCCAGAGGGCCTGGCGGAAATGCAGATTTCAGGACCAGGGGGCCAGTGGGGTCAGAGCCCCCTGGTGGGCACAGGGACATCTGAGGAGCGCTCTCTGAGCAGATCCCCGAGCATCTGAGGGACTCCCTTTGTGGGGGCACCTTAAGGGGGATTTCAGTCATGGGTTCCAGACACACCAGAGAGCTCTGAGACACGGCTCTGAGCCTGGTTTTCAAGGCTGTGGAGATAGCAGGACAGCCCCCCACTACTGCACATTTGGGGGGGATGGAGCCACACATGATGGGAGTGAGGAGTGCCCCCCGACATGTCCCACACCATCTGAGTGCAGGCGGGCCCTGCCCTAGGCACCTTCCTGACCCCAGCCTTCAAGTCCCTGCCTGCTGCTGGCTGCACCCTGAGAAACAGACCCTGGGAACCCGAGTGTGGATGCAATGCCACAGAGCACGTGGGCCTCCTGGTGGGTGGGGGCCTCTCAGCACCGCAGGCGCAGTCACCCTGAAGCCCACGGAGGGGGAGTGTGCCCGAGAACCACCCAGCGGCCGCTGGGGGGAATCAGGAAAGCACCAAGTTTATCTGAAGCCTTGGCGCTGCTGAGGGCCCAGGCCCTCAGGACCCTTAGGCCCTTCAGGTCTGCGACTGTGCGCGCTCAGTCGGGTCCAACTCTGTATGACCCCGTGGACTGTAGCCCCCCAGGCTCTTCTGTCCATGGGATTCTCCAGGCAAGAGCACTGGAGTGGGTTCCCATGCCCTCCTCTGGGGGATCTTCCCAAACCAGGGATCGAACCCACGTCGCTTGTGTCTGCTGCATTGGGAGGAGGGTTCTTTACCTAAAGGGCCAAATTCAATTCCTGCTTCTTCCTCACAGTGGAACCTCAGGCAAGAAAGCCAGCCTCCCTGAGCCTGGCTCTGCTCCTCTAGGAGATGGGGTGCTGTAGTGCCTGCCCACAGGGCTGCCTGGGACCTTGAATGACGTGGGACCTGCGGGGCCCAAGCCACCAAGCCTGGGACACAGTCAGTTGACTGGGACTTCTGTCTCTGCCACCCCAGCTGAGCTCTGTAGGAGAGCTGAGGCCAACGCAGGCCTGCGTGTGCTGCAGCAGTCTGGCTGTAAAGGGACAGGCACTGTCTTTCATGTCCTTTGAGCATGGTAAGGGCCAGAGGGGGGCCCAGGGCTGGTGGGCAGCAGACGGAGCCACAGCAGCCACCATGCAACTCGAGGCTCAGTCCTGCCGGAATGGTTTCCTCTGAGATGCCTTTTCCAGAATTCTGAGAAGGCAGCAGGGCAGGGCAGCTCACCTGCTTCAGAATTACTGAGGCTACCGGAGTGAACATCGCGCAGACCAGAGGTGGAGGGTTGGGGGCTGCATCAGCCAGTTCCTCTGACCTGTGTTCCTCCACGTGGCTTGTTCTGCACAATCCCCTCCACACCCAGCCCTCCGCCTCGAGAGTCTCCTTTACCGTCTCCCACGCAGGCCCTGGTAGCATCTGCAGCCCACAGGGAGGTTGGGCCCTTGGGCCTCTTCCACAGGTTGGAGAATCATGAAGATGGCAGGCCCGGAGAATCTTCTCACAACCTTTTTTTTTTTTTAATTGATGACTGTCCTGGGTCTTCCTTGTTTGCACTGGCTTCTGTAGTTGCGGAGAGCAGGGGCTACTCTCTTGCTGGCGGTACACGGGCTTCGCATTGCAGTGGCTCCTCTTGTTGCAGAGCACAGGTCTGGAGCACGCAGGCTCAGTAGATGGGGCGCACACTCTTAGTTGCATGTGGAATCTTCCTGGACCAGGGATCAAACCCGTGTCCCTGCGCTGGCAGGAGGATTCTTATCCACTGCACCACCAGGGACATCCCTTCTAGACGCCTTTTAAAGGAGCCCTGGGCCAGGAACATGTCTTTCAGAGAGGGCAGCCACACGGGGGTCTCCCTGGCCGGCAGCTGTTCACGGCCCTCACCACCTATCGTTTACCAGGTCCGCTTCTTTTGGTCGGCACGCTTCTTCAACTTAAAATGGGAAATCTGTAGCTCTCCTGTCAAATCTATTTTATTTTTCCCAATACATATTTAAGTAAATATGTAACTTCTCAAGTTGAAAGAAGACTGCTCACCCAGATACCACCTGAAATGGCCTTGTTTACCAGCAGTGTGACAAACACAGGTCACGTTAGAGGAAAAGCCTGGATTTTAGGACGAGGATCTTGTTTCCCAGCTGTGTGACTTAGGCAGGCCACATCTGCTCCAGGAGCATGGTGTCTGCTCCTGCAGAGGTGAGCGAGCGCCTCAAAATAGGTTGTCCAGGTATGGGGCTGGGCGGCAGCCTATACAGTGCTTTTGGAAGCCTGCCCCCGTGGACTTCTGTCCCTGCTTTTAATCCCCACTTGATTGTATAGGTAAAAAGCCAGTTGTTGAGTGGTTCAGTCATGTCCAACTCTTTGTGACCCCATAGACTGCAGCATGCCAGGCTTCATCTCCTGGAGTTTGTTCAGACTCATGTCCGTCAAGTCAGTGATGCCATCCAACCATCTCATCCTCTGTCGCCCCCTTCTCTTCCTCAGCTCAATCTTTCCTAGGATCAGGGTCTTTTCCAATGAGTCAGGTCTTCACATCAGGTAGCCAGTATAAGACAGTAAATAGACTTTTCCAAGGTTAAGAGCCAGATTAGCGGCCCAGGCAGGTGTGGCTGGAGCCAGAGCCCCCCTTCTCCTCTGCTGACTGGGCTGCAACGCCAAACGCTGGGCCTCCTAGCTGGTCTGCTGGCCCCATAGCCCCGGAAGTCAATGTAGAGGCTTCCCTCCTGCTGCCACGTGTAGTCTCCATGAGCTCTACAGAAGAACCCAGGAGGCTGGGTGGGAAGGGCAGCGTCCGTGTGTGGGGGGTGCAAGATTCAGGTGTGTTAAAGTCACAGTTCTCAGGCATGAGGTGGAGCGGTGGTAAAGACTCCGCCTGCCAATGTCAGAGCTGCAGGTTCAATCCCTGGGTGGGGAAGATCCCCTGGAGGAGGAGACGACAACCCACTCCAGTCTTCTTGCTGGAAAAGTCCATGGACGAGGGGCCTGGCGGGCTACCGTCCATGGCATTGCAAAGAGTCAGGTACAGCTTAGTGACAACAATAAAATTGTCACTAAGGTCTCAGAGCTTGTGAGTGACCTTGGGGGAAAAAAGCATGAACTGGAGCACGTCCAAGGTTATCACTCTTAGTTGCTTCCCAGAGCAGGATAATGGTGTGCGGAGCTACAGAACTGAGGGGGAAGCTGCCCTTAGTCTGTGGAGGAAGCCGGGGAACCAGGGCTAGTAGAATAATCACAGTGGCCAACATTCATTGAGTCTCTGCTCTGTGCACCATGCAGGGCTAAGTCCTTTAGCACTTGAGCAACCTTATAGGGTAGATACTGTTATTACCCCACATTCTAGATAGATACAATGAGGCAGGCAGCCTTCCCAAGTGGCTCAGTGGGGAAGATCTCCTGGAGAAGAGAATGGCTACCCACTCCAGTATTCTTGCCGAGGAAATCCCATGGACAGAAGAGCCTGGTGGGCTGTAGAGTCCTTGGGGTCACAAAAAGTCGGACAGGACTGAGCACCCACTGAGGCACAGAGAAGCTAAGTGATTCGTGCAAGGTTACACAGCGGCAGAGATCAGAACACATACTGAATAGTGGGGCTTCATTCCCTGCCAGGTTGCTGTTGGTGTGAATGTGTCAAAGGCACAGGGTGGGCGGAAAGCTTGGGGGGCTGGGCTGGAATAGGGAAAATAGGGGCATGCTCCCCCAACCCTTTAAGCCTGCGGAGGGCTGGCCACCCAGGGTCGCTAAGGAAGGTAGGCAGGGCCGACCTTACACTGGACCACCTACCACCTGCGGGACCTGGGAAGAGGCCGCCTTCCTCCCTTGCACGTGCCTGCCGCCCTGGCCTGTTGCGGGGGTTCCGGAGGCCCGGGCTCACCATTTCCAACCTGAAGACAACCCCCTCTTCCCGTCCCTGCAGCCTCCTCCTCGTGCAAAATCCTCAAGTGCAACTCTGAGTTCTGGAGCGCCACGGCGGGCAGCCACGCGCCGGCCGCGGACGACGCCCCCGAGTTCTGCGCGGCACTGCGCACCTACGCCCTGTGCACGCGGCGGACCGCGCGCACCTGCCGGGGGGACCTGGCCTACCACTCGGCGGTCCATGGCATCGAGGACCTCATGAGCCAGCACAGCTGCTCCAAGGATGGCCCCACGTCGCAGCCACACCTGCGCACGCTGCCGCCGCCCGGGGACAGCCAGGAGCGCTCGGACAGCCCGGAGATCTGCCACTACGAGAAAAGCTTCCACAACCGCGCGGCTGCCCCCAACTACAGGCACTGCGGCCTCTTCGGGGACCCGCACCTCCGGACTTTCACAGACCGTTTCCAGACCTGCAAGGTGCAGGGCGCCTGGCCGCTCATCGACAATAATTACCTGAATGTGCAGGTCACCAACACACCGGTGCTGCCCGGCTCGGCGGCCACTGCCACCAGCAAGGTATGGGGGAAGCTGGGGGGCCGGGGCGTGGGGGGGCGGGGTGTCACAGCACCAGGTCCTAGGATCAGGAGGGCCCAGATTTTCCCCCACCAGAGCCTGACACCTCCTGCACCCAACATTTTCTTATTGTCAGTCAACGAGCTGAATATTTAGGCAGGAATTTTCTGGTAGCTCAGCTGGTAAAGAATCTGCCTACAATGCAGGAGACCCGAGTTTGATTCCTGGGTGATCCCCTGGAGAAGGGATAAGCTACCCATTCCAGTATTCTTGGCCTTCCCTGGTGGCTCAGACAGTAAAGAATCTGCCTGGAATGCTGGAGACCTTTCCTTCGATCCCTGGGTTGGGAAAATCCCCTGGAGGAGGGCATGGCAACCCACTCCAGTATTCTTGCTTGGAAAATCACATGGACAGAGGAGCCTGGCGAGCTACGGTCCATGGGGTCACAAAGAGTCAGACACAACTGAGCAGCTAAGCAGAGCACAGCACAGCACAGCAAACCACCCTGGAGGGCTTCCCTGGTGGCCCAGTGGTCAAGAATCCACCAGCCAATGCAGGAGACATGGGATCGATCCCTGGGTTGGGCAGATACCCTGGAGAAGGAAATGGCTACCCACTCCAGTATTCTTGCCTGGAGAATTTCATGGACAGAGGAGCCTGGCGAGTTACAGTTCATGGGGTCACAAAGAGTCAGAAACAGTTTAGTGGCTAAACAACAAAACACCCTGGAACCACCTTTGCCCTTTGCCTAGAGTGGGATGTTTCTTTAACTGCCAGCCACCATCCACTAGGGGGGTCTTTGAAAGCAACACTCTAGGGTCACAAGCTAGCACATAGGCATAGAGTTGTTGGGGGAGGGGGGTGGGTGGGCAGAGTAGAACAAGATAGCAAAACCTAGCCTGCCTTATGGAGAAGGGAATGGCAACCCATTCCAGTGTTCTTGCCTGGAGAATCCCAGGGACTGGGGAGCCTGGTGGGCTGCATAGTCCAGTCTATGGGGCCGCATGGAGTCGGACACGACTGAAGCAACTTGGCAGCAGCAGCCTGCCTTAAAGGCAGTTTGTGAATGCTTTGTCAGTGGGAGAGTAAACATTTAGGAAATTTAGCTTCTGTTGTTCATGTGCATGCACATTGGGTATAGATGTAAGATAGATTTTTTCCCTGCGGTTAATAATCCGGAAAATTTAGAAACACTCCCAGAGCATTCAGTTTCAAACTTTTGGAGTATTCTTCTCTTGCCTCAAACTGTATTTTGGTAGAAGCCCAGTGTCAAATCCTGATAAAGAGGAGCCTCTATGCAGGTATGTTTCTGCCGTCGTCATCACTGCACTTTCTGTCCAATAGGGGTCAAACCCCACCCCAGACAAGTGGGCCTGACAGCCTCCTGGAGGTGACGGCCCTACCCAGGGATTCCCATTGCGGCTGCACGTTTACAAACTAAGCAGACTTTAGAGGATAGTGGTTCTGGAGCCCCCAAGCCAGTCTGACACCAGATATCTGGGTGGGGATCAGATGTGTTGTTTAAAGCTCCCAGTGATTCTGGGGCATGAAGGGCATTAAAGATGCTGGCTGGAGGACGGGGCTGCAGCGTGCTGCCAGGGGCATCGGGAAGAGGGAACAAGTGAGGATTAGGCATCAGCCCACTGGGCACCCCAGGGGCCACCCAGGCAGCCTCCCCAGACGGGGGACCTCCATTTGACACATCCAGAACTGAGGCTTCAAGAGGGAAAGCGGCCTCCCCACCCAAGCGCGTTCGGCTGGAAACCGCGCTAGGATTTCACCCGGGCCAGGGGACTCCAGAGCCCCGCAGGTTCTCGCTGTCAGGAGAGGCGGTTCCCACCTGGAAGCCCCCGAGGCCGCCGAAAGCCAGTCGTCTTCTGATCCAGGGAGGCTTCAGTGTTTGGGTGGCAAGACCCGAGTGCTGCTCTCAGAGCCCCACCCAGAGGCAGCCCCGATGTGGCCGGGTCCCAGGCCATGGGACATTCCAGTCCCCTCCAGACTCTCCCCCCGTTTGCAGGGAGGGTCTCCCATGATCTCACACTCAGACTTAGCCAGAGGACATGGTCTCAAGTCCAGGAGGCCCAGGGTGATCGGAGCCCAGGCGACACGGACACCTCTGCCTCCCCAGGGCATGGCCCTCAGAGTCCCCAGGGCTTCCGATCTGGCAGTGGGTCTGTTTTGCCAAGAAGAGCACGTTGCAGGGCAGTGTGTGGAGCAGCGCCAGGCTGGCCCACAAGGGTGTTTCTGTTTCTTCTCATCCCTCCACACCCCGGGGTAAGACACCAAGGTGACCTGGCCGCCAGGAAAATTCCTGCCACCTCCCTCTGCGCCGGTGGCCCCCGCCTGCCCACAGGGATCTCTCCGGGGACCAGCTGCTGGGTAGAAAACAAGCTGGCCACGGCCCCCGTGGGTGCTCTTACAAGCCTCTGGCCCCGGGGCCATGAAGCCTGGTGGGTGGCCTCACCTCTTCCCCACGCCCAGCCCTCTGCAGACCAAGGGGGGCCCCGAGGCAAGGTCCCGGCTGCTCTCTGCGGCCCCTTCCCCTACCCGCCTTTCTCCCAGGAGCCAAGATAAATGAGTGTCGGGAGCCTGAGGCTGTGGCTTCTAAATCCAGCAGCAAACATGCCGTGGAGGGGGACCCCGCCTCCCCGTCCCGTCCTGGCAGGGAGCAGAGGGAGGCTCCTGAGGGTGTGAGAGGGCTCTGGGCCTCGGGGGACCTGACCCAGCGTGGCGTGGGGATCAGGGGTGATAACAGACCTGGGCGGGGTTGTGCTCAGTGACCAGCAAGGCGGGGCTGCTGGCACCTTAGACTGCGGGGGATGAGGTAGAGAAAGAGCCTTTAGATCATGTATCAGGGAGTCCTACAGGCCAGGGCGAGGTGCCTGGCTGTAGAACGCCTCGATGCCACCCTGGGCTCTCTGTGGACACTCGGTAGGACCCTTAGCTCAGCGGCGGTTCATTCCTTCATTCATTCCTTCTTGCGTTCCATTCATTCATTCATCTGGCCCACACGCTTCAGATGCTCGCTCTGTGGCCGGCTTACTGCTGGGCACTGTGGTCGGCAGAGCTGCCTAAGCAGACTCGGGAGCACCTCCCTTCCTCTTGCAGCGTGGAGCCTCCAGATGGGCCTGGCACTCTGCCGCAGAGCCCCCTAATGAAGGCAGCCCCTTTCTGCCATGACCCAGGGTCACCTCTGTCTTCCTGGCGGGAGAAGCACTTGAGCAGCACCCTCTCTGATCTCCCTGTCAGCCAGAAGGCAGCGCGAGCGCTGCTGGAGGCTGAACGGCCACAGGCTCCCAGTCTGTGGCCAAGCCCCTCCCGGGCCGCAGGGCCAGGTGTGCCCAGGCGAGAGACACCAGTGGCTGCTTTCCAGCGCTCTCGGCCTGCCTCGGCCTGTTCTCCTGTGGGCCTTCAGTCCTCAGGTGTGTTTGTTTCTCCGCCGATTCAGAAAACATCGGCCAGACAGCTCTTTTGTGCCAGCCTCTGTGTTCTGCGACGCCTCGCGCCCAGCAGCCCCTGGGTTAATGGTGGACGGCGAGATCAGCCCTGAGGGTGCTCGAGACGGGGGGCTGGGGCAGCGGGATGCTGAGGGTCTCGGGGTCGGGGCGTCAGGTGGCTCCACCCGGAGCCCTGGGGAAGGCCTCCTGCCTGTCCTGGCCCTGAGCTTACCCCCGAAGCAGGCGGAGTACAGGCTTATCCCCAAGGTAGTGGAGCCCCGGCATCACGATCCCCAGTTCCCAGGTGGTGCTAGTGGTAAGGTATCCGCCTGCCCAAGCAGGAGTCATAGGAGACGTGGGTTCGATCCCTGGGCCAGGAAGACCCACTCCAGTGTTCTTGCCTGGAAAATCCCCATGGACAGAGGAGCCTGGAAGGCCACAGCCCGTGGGGTCTCGTGGAGTTGGACACGACTGAAGTGCCCTAGCACGCACGCACTCCCCAGCCACGGTACCTCACCCAGGAGCTGCTCAGCCCTGCTCGGCCCGCCCCTGCCCCGTTCTCGTGGAGAGTCCGGATCTTGAGTTTTCCAGCCCAGGCTGACAGTTCAGCTTCCTATTCCCTTGGGGCCTGCCTCCCGTTCCTGCCCACCCGCCTGCGCTGCTTTTTTCTTTCCTGCCGTGCTGGGGGCACCCCACTTTGAGCCTCAGGGAGGAGAGGAACTCGGGTCTCCGTGCCCCCGCCCCGTGCAGGCTCCCCGGAGCACCCGCATTCCCAGCATCTGTCACCCGCTTGGCCCGTGACATCACGCCCCGCCCCCGCAGTGTGGGCCCGTGAGGACCGGGGTCGTGGACTGCCTCCTCCCGCGTGTGGACACAGCCCCCAGCCCCAGGTCTAGCCCCACAGGTCGCTTGATGACACGGGGCTCCGCCCGCCGCCCGGTGGTGGGGGGGCGCGGGCCCCCAGGGAGCGGGGCGTGCGCTGTGGGAGCGGCAGCCGCGCCCGTGGCCGTGTTGGCAGCCGGCCGCCCCGCTTTCGACAGGCCCCCTTCATGCTGTTACTTGTGGTTGAGTCCCAGGCCCCGGTGCCAAGAGGAGGCGAGCAGCCTGTCAGCCTTCCAGCAGACTGTCTCCGCGAGCGACGGTGGGGAGAGTGAAACCAGCCTTTCCTGTTCCAGGGAGGCCGATGGCAGCGGGAAGGCTGGCCCGCTCCCGCCCGCGGCCTCCGTGTGTCTGTGTGGCCCTGCGCACCGCACCGGGAATGGACCCCCGGGCCCCGCGGCCCACGCCCCCTCCCACCCCCGGGGCAGGACCACCCACTGCCCAGACCACCCTGGCTGCTCCCCTCCACCGCCCCCCGCAGGCAGGCGGCCTCCGCATGGGGTGAAAGCCTTGGATGGAGGTGAGGCAGCCAGAGGTGGGTCCCCGTGCAGGTCTGGGTGGTGGGGGAGTGGCCGCGCCGTGGGCTTGCCCGAGGCGCAGGGCCTGGGCACAGTGGTGGGGCTGCAGCCCTCCTGGACATCCCTAAGTGAACCAGAGGACCGCCTCCCCAGACCAGCTATGACCTCCCGGGGGAGATGAGGAGACGGAACCCCCGGGCCCAGGGAGCTAGGCACGCGGGCCCCCCACCCCCACCGCCTGATGTCGCCCTCTGTGGCTCGGGCAGCTCCTCCAGCCTCAGCTTCCGAGCACCAGCCCCTGCTTGCGTCCTGTGAGGACCACACGGTGCGCCCCCTTCACACGGTGCTTCCAGTTCCCACCCTCCTCGTCATCCGCCGGCCCCGCAGCCCCAGCGCCTCCGCCCCTAGATGGCTAGGGCCCATGAAAAGGCTTGCCTTCCTTTTAGAGCCCGAAGGAGAAAACCAGTGTGAGCCAGCCTGGACTATATTAGTCTTTACAGCCATGCAGTCACAAGAGGCGGTTTTTTAATGTTTCTTTTTTTATATTCATTTATTGGTTTGGCTGCACTGGATCTTTGTCTTTGCACGTGGGATATTTGATCTTTGTTGCCGCATGGGGGATCTCATTCCCTGACCAGGAATCGAATCTGGGCCCCCTCTGCGTTGGGAGTGTGAAGTGATAGCCACTGGGCCACCAGGGAAGTCCCTAATTTTTACCATTTCTGATGGAGGCAGGGATGCAGGAAGGCCCAGGGGCCTGGAGTTCCCCCAAAGTCATACTGTAGTCAGCCTCTCTCAGACATCCTCACATTTCTCAGGAACAGGGTGAGAAGGGCCGGGGTCTTGTCTGTGTTCCCCCCGAGGGCCCTCATCCGCCGCTGGTCACCCCTGGGCTTTACACTACGTGAGGGGACCTGCAGAACAGTGGCAAAACGCAGCCGGGGACGCCTCCGTGGGCTCTCGCTCTTTCTGCCCTGTTGGTTTGCTCAGCCCAGAACCTTCTGTAGCTGCTAGTCTTCCCCCTCCAGTCCTTGGGGCTCTCAGCCCCTGCTCCCAAGGCCCCCAGCTGGGGCCAGCTCCCCTCGGGCTCCAGGCTGTGCCCCTGGCCCCCCCCAGAACTGCAGGCAGACGGGCCCCAGCCTGTGCCCACCACACACCTGCGGTCCTGGCTGCCCCTCCCCGACCCTCCTGCCCTCGCTGCCCCGTTGCCGCCGCTCTGGGTTTTCTCTTTGGTGTCCAGCAGGTCTGGGCCCTTGCTCCGTTGCACGCTCACCCTTAGGCCAGACACTCCTCTGGTGCGTTGCTACATTGCCCTGGGCAGGGAGAGGGGTACAGACCACCATCATGGCCTTCAGCCACCACGCCGCCCCCGGGGCCCAGGCAGAGAATTCCGCCAAGGCCAACCTCATGCAGCGTCAGCAGTGCCCTGCCCTTTGCCGAAGCCCCTTGGGCCTGCAGACATCACGAGGAGGCAGGGTGCCCCAGCTGGTGAGGCTCTTCTTCTCCAGGCTTAGTGGGGGTGACAGGGCAAGGCCTGAGAATGAGGGCCCAGGGGCCCTGCAGAGGTTGGGGGTGGGCTTTTAGCCAGGGACCCACAAGGCCTGGGCACCGTCTTACCCCCATCACCCCTCCTCCCTGCCTGGCTTCAGGCTGCGAGTCCAGGTTCCAGCTGCCCTTGGTCCAGGTGGTGCCATGGCTGTCAAGGCACCCAGAGCCACCAGTGGTAAAACAGCATGCCCCTGGCAACAGGAACAGGCATGGGGGGCTTCCAGCTTCACTCATGTCTCTGCCCCCCACAGTCTTCCTAGTTACATCAGGAAGGAAAGCATAGCCACGCGTCTCACCCTTGATGATGGGGAGACAGGTCACTCCGTGGGCTGCTTGTCTCTTGTCCTTCTCCCAGGCCGCCCACACTATGACTGTTTTGGCCAGAAATGTCCGGCGGCTGCAAACCAAGAGCCCAGTCCCAGCTCTGCCTCCTGCTGGCTGTGTGACCTTGGGGCCAGTCACTTTACTTTCTGAACCGAAACGTCCTCATCTGTAAATCGGGGGTATTGTCCCCTCCCCTGCAGCACCATACGGGCGTGTTAGTAATAAATGCAGCGAGTGAGCCTGTGTTTGTGTTCTTAGGAGGAGAGTTCCTGATGGAGCTTCTTGGCCTTCTGCTGCTTCTGCTTCTCCAGCAGCTCAGCGCAGCCCCTGCCCCGGCTGCAGGCTCAGCAGAAATGGGCCTCCCTGCTCCCCTGGCCAGAGCTGCCCTTTCTGCAGGGAGCACCCGTCTCCCTTCTGCTGACCAGCACCTCCCTCCCCCACCGCTTCCTTCTGCTCGCCAAGGCCGGGCTGGGATACCCCTCGGGCCAGCCCCGCCACCGTGGCCTCTGCTGGCCTCTGCCTCGTGGACCTCGCCTGCTTGTTCTTTCTGTGCACAGCAGTCTCCTTTGTTCTAGCTGCTGTGTTGTTCAGCCCGGGGCTCACCGTCCTTTGGTTGTGGACTGTATCAGTTTCCTGTCACTGCTGTGACAAGTACCACAAACTAAGTGATTCAGACAGAAATTGAGCCCCTTATACTCCTGAAGGCGAAAAGTCTGAAACGAGTCTTTAAAAAGCTCAAGATGGGGACTTCTCGGACTCTGTGCTCATAATGCAGAGGGCACAGGTTCGATCCCTGATCAGGGAACTAGATCCCACATGCCAGAACTGAGAGCTGGCTCAGCCTAAATAAATAAATAAAATAGCCTAAATTAAAGAAAAGAAAAAAAGCTCAATGTGTTGGCCAGGCCAGTCCTTCTGGGGGCTCTGGGGAGAGTCCGTTCATTGCTTCTTCCAGGCCTCTGCTGGTTGCCGGCATCCTTCAACTTGGGGCCAGGTCCCTTGAGTCTCTGCCTCCGTAGAAATACTGCCTTCTCTTCTACGGTCAGATTTCCTGCCTCTGTCTTACAAGGACACGTGTGATTACGCTTAGGGTCCATCAGGATCATTTCTCCATCTCAGTGTCCTTAACCTAATCCCACCTGTAAAATCCCATCTGCCATTGCTGTTGTGGTCCAGTCGCCAACTCTTTGCGAACCCATGGACTGCAGCACACCAGGCCTTCCTGTCCCTTCCTGTCTCCTGGAGTTTGCCCAAGTTCATGTCTGTTGCATCGGTGATGCCATCCAACCATCTCATCCTCTGTCGCCCCCTTCTCCTGCCTTCAGTCTTCCCCAGCATCAGGATCTTTTCCAGTGTGTCAGCTGTTCCCATCACGTGGCCAAAGTATTGGAATTTTAACAGGTTCCAAGGTTTAGGGCATGGTATCTTAGAGGCTGTTATTCAACCTACCATAGTGGATAAAGACCTTTTATTTTTAATTAGCCCTGCTTGTCGTTTTATGATTCTCCTCTGCATATAGTAAATGAGCTGCTTTTCTATTTAGAAAAGTAGTTTCTAAAGTTCCCTTTATAAATAATAAAAAAATTAAGCAAATTGTCTTAAAGAAAAATATTAAATGCATAATAGCACAGGTCTCACCGAACAGGGACCAAAACAGGGAAGGGACAGTCCAGAGCGTCCTGGGGCCTCCGGCCTTCCGTGTGCTCCGTGCAGAGCGTCATGATGAGTCCAGGGCTGGGCCTCGTCCCCCTGCAGTCACCAGCACCATCTCACGCCTCTCTGTCTCTGTACCTTCTGGCCCACAGCTCACCATCATCTTCAAGAACTTCCAGGAGTGTGTGGACCAGAAGGTGTACCAGGCTGAGATGGACGAGCTGCCGGCCGCCTTCGCAGACGGCTCCAAGAACGGTGGGGAGAAGCACGGGGCCAACAGCCTGAAAATCACCGAGAAGGTGTCGGGCCAGCACGTGGAGATCCAGGCCAAGTACATCGGCACCACCATCGTGGTGCGCCAGGTGGGGCGCTACCTGACGTTCGCCGTGCGCATGCCCGAAGAGGTGGTCAACGCCGTGGAGGACCGCGACAGCCAGGGCCTCTACCTCTGCCTGCGGGGCTGCCCCCTCAACCAGCAGATCGACTTCCAGGCCTTCCGAGCCGGCGCGGCCGAGGGCCCTGGCGCCCCCCAGCCGCCGGCCGCCAGCCCTGCGCCCCCAGCCCCGGACACCTTCCCTTACGAGACGGCCGTGGCCAAGTGCAAAGAGAAGCTGCCCGTGGAGGACCTGTACTACCAGGCCTGCGTCTTCGACCTGCTCACCACGGGGGACGTGAACTTCACACTGGCCGCCTACTACGCCCTGGAGGACGTCAAGATGCTTCACTCCAACAAGGACAAGCTGCACCTGTACGCGAGGACTCGGGAGCCGCCAGGCCGGGCGGGGGCCGCCCCTGGGCCACCCCCGGCCCCCTGGCCCCTCCTCGGCACCCTCCTGCTCCTGGCCTTGCTCCCCGCGCTCCTGGGGGCCGCCTAGGACAGACCGCGGGGGCGGCCCCTCACTGCACGGGGTCTGGTGGCTTCCTGCTGGCCCCGTGGGCCCCACGGGGGACAGTTACGTCCCCGCCGCCTTGGGCTGCCTGCTGGCGAGGGCTGGGGGCATAGGATGTCCCCTCTCTGCCCCCCCGGGGGACCGGCTACTGGGGGTGGTGGCGATGGGTGCTGTGACGTGTGTCACCTCCAGCTGTGCAGAGAACAAGCTGCCCCCCCCCGCCCCCGTCTCCGCGCGCCCCACCGTGTGAATGTGCAGATCAGAGCCCCAGCCCCCACGCGAAGCCCCCACCCCACGCCAGAGACCCTGGACGGGGCAGCATGTCAAGCTGCTCCCACCCCTGCGATGCACTGAGAGAGGCCCGGCTGACTGCTGCACACGTGCCCCCCGGGGCCGCCTGCGCCCACGCACGCACACACACTACACACTCGCACACACGGAGGCGGGGGCGGGGGCGGGGGCGGGGGCGGGCCCAGGCTGGACCCCCGAGCAGGGCATCCCTTCCTGCTGGGCCTTTAGGACACGCCCCAGGGCGCTGCTTGGCGTCTGTAGAAAACTGGGGGAATCCTTTGGCCAAAACGTTGCACCCTCCCCATGCCTTCCTGCCCGTGGCCTCCCTGTGAGCCCAGCAGAGACCACCAGGCGCCCCCCAACTGGGCACGGGTTCAGGCCCCCGTGACCAGGCCCCCTGCGCTCTGAGCAATGACCTGCTCTGGCCCCTTACTCCCACCACCTGTCCTTCCGTCCCCCTTCCCGTCTACCGTCCTTAGGAAGTCGAACCTTTGTTTTTAAATTGTCTGGTCCTCCCCAGCAGGTGGTAAGATCCAGTGGGCAGGGAATCTGGGGCTGCAGGCTGTGGACCGGGGACCCAGCGGAGAGGGCTAGCTGGCCTGCCCTCATCCTCTGCTTTCTCCTCGCTTGCCCCCACCCCCAGAGCCCTGCTCCCCACCCTGCCCACCCACACATCTGCCTTCCGGGGCGAGGAGCGGGAAGATATCTCAACGCTTAGCATCGGTGGCAGGGTCCCCTCTGGCTCGGACTTCCTCTTAAGCCCCGCGGCCACACGGAGACTTCCCCACTATACGTCAGCCAGGCTGTCCATCCGAGGACCCCAGACCACTCCCGCCTCCGCTGCTGTTTCAGAGACCCCCAGAGGCCGCCGCGGGCTGGGCTCCGCCCCCAAAGGCGTGGCCGTGCCCCCGAGGGCCCCCTTCCGCAAGCCCTGCACCCCCCATCACTGTCCCCCCGCCGGCCGCCTTCTGCTGACCCCGGGGACCTCTCATACACTGGCCCAGGAGGCTGCGGACTGGTCCCCGCCTCCCACTCCAAGAGGTCCCCTCGGAAGCCCTGCCAAGCCGCGGGCTGGGCGGGCGGTCGACGGGAGTGTGGCCTCGGCCCCTCCCTGCTGGTTTTTAGATGGTACCTATGTTGGAAGTAAAAAGTGAAGCACTTTATTTTGGTTGTTTGATCACGTTCTGCTTGGAAGTGGGGGCCCCTCACTGTGTCCCGCGTCTGCGACCTGTGTGGAGTGTCACCGCGTGTACATACTGTAAATTATTTATTAATGGCTAAATGCAAGTAAAGTTTGGGGGTTTTTTTGTTTTGTTATTTTCTTTTGGACTGTGTGTCAGAGTTTGTTTTCTGAACGGATGTTGGTTCCTTCGGAGATGGTGGGTGTCGGTGGTGGGTAGCATATGGGTGTGTGTGAGAGAGCTGAGTGCCTGCAGAAGAGGAATCAATTAAACAACCAAAGCCCCCTACTTCTCTGAAATTACTTTCCTTGCTATGAGCTGTCTTTGGGGCTTGAGGGGTCCAGGTTCCCTTGCAAAGCTGGCATCATCCCCAAAACAGATGACTATGTGCTGGAGGAACGTGGAGGGCCGTTGGGCTGAGGTAGGGTGGGCTGGCCTGAGATCCAGGAGGAGTCATCTCAGCTTCTTCCATCAGTGTGAGACCCAGGAGCGGGGACTAGCTGCCTCCGGTCCAGAGGTGCCCCCTCACCTGCAGCCCAGGTAATGGCTGACGGCACTGCCAAGGGCCCATCGGTGAGCAGAGGATCAGAGCCTGCCGGGGCCAGCTTCTCTACTGGCTGTGTGCACATTGCATCCAGGGACATCCCTGGGCTTCGCAGTTGGCTCTCTGGTAGAGAACCTGCCTCCCAGTGCAGGAGACACAGGTTCGATCCCCAGGTCGGACCATCCCCTGGAGGAGGGCATGGCAACCCTCTCCAGTATTCTTACCTGGAGAATCCCACGGACAGAGGAGCCTGGCGGGCTATGGTCCGTGGGGTCGCACAGAGTGACATGACTGAAGCAGCCAAGCACAGCGCAGCACAGGGACTTCCCTGGTGGTCCAGACTTCACCTCCCAGTGTGGGGAGTGCAGGTTTGATCCCTAGTTGGGAGCTAAAATCCCAAAAAACATAAAACATCATAAAAGACATACAGCATCACCAAAAAACATAGAAGCAATATTGTAGCAAAATCAACAAAGATTTTTTAAATGATCCCTATCAGAAAAAAAAATTATTAAAAAACACATAGTCTCATCCCAATTTAAAGCTATCCAGTGAATCAGATGTGTATATGGGCGTGTAAAATGCACGCCCATTTTACAGACTCCAAAAAGAGGCTCAGGGAGATGGACTGGCCCAGAGTTCCTTAGCAAGGGCAGGGCCAACATGTACACCGAGGTGTGTTTTGCCCCCCCAAATCCCTGCCAGTCCGTTATACCAAAGGCCAGGTGGCAGACGAGCTGCACTGTGACGCCAGGCCACGTCCCAGCCTTTCCACTTTGCCAGCTCCGTGACTTTGGACCAGTCACTAACCGCTCTGAGCCTCCATCAACTCCCTTAGAAAGTGGGGGGTGCCCATCCCCTAGGGTTGTTTGACGATTCAGCAAGTACGTTCCTGTGAGGCACCAAGGACAGGGCCTGGCACAGCGCATGCCTGGCGTTGGTGCTGCTGCTGCCCTAAGGCCAGAGGGGGCGAGTGAGATGGTGGGGGACGGGAGGGGAGCGGGCCGCAGAGCCCTGGAAGCGCGGGAGCGAGGTCAACCAAGACAGTGCGCCTGCACACCACCCCAAAGCCGAAGTAGAAGGGGAGCTCTTTCTAAGCCTCGTGCTTATTTAAGCAGGCTCCCAGAGAGAACCAAGGGCCTCCCAGGTGGCGCTAATGGTAAAAAACCCTCCTACCAAAGCAAGAGACTTAAGAGAGGTGGGTTCCATAGGGTCCGTGGGGTCACAAAGTGTCGGACATGACTGAAGCGACTTAGCACACACATTACTGGGCTTGGTGGTGGGGCTTCCCCAGTGGTTCAGCGGTAAAGAATTCACCTGCAGTGCAGAAGCCACAGGAGATGCGGGTTCAACCCCTGGGTTGAGAAGATCCCCTGGAGGAGGGCACGGCAACCCTCTCCAGTATTCTTGCCTGGAGAATCCCATGGACAGAGGAACCTGGCCGGCTACAGTTCACGGGGCCGCAGAGTCAGACAAGACTAAAGCGATTTAGCACACGCACACCAGAGAGAACCAGGAGTCTGGGCTTTGGGAGGAAGAACCAGCTTAGAAGGGACACAAAAAAGCTGGGACATCCCACACACGCCTTACCCAGTTACCCAGCCGCCCAAATTGATAGGCTGCTCACCCTCACTAGAAACTGGAATGAAATGAACACTAATGGTGGGGGGTGGGGGGGGGAGGGAGTACCACCAAGAGCTGTTGGCAGTCAGCCAGCGCAGAAGAACAGATTATTAAGAAGCCGGGGCACACAGGAGAGAGGAAAAAAAAAAAAATCAGGAAAAAAAAATCAGGCCATCAGATGAAAAGGCTACGGCGGTCGCCAGATAAGAGGCTTGGTTTGGAACGTGTTCAGGACCTTAAACTCTACCAGCTGGAATTCCTTCCAAGTACCATGCCACTCGCTGCCCTCCTGAACACGGAAATTTGCACTTCATCGTGAATATGGAACACTGAGTCGTGAGTTAAATGATTCCCAAGAAGCGGCTTCCTCTGGCTCCGCAGGCTGGGTTTGGAGCAGAGACACTCCAAGGCCCTGCGCCTGGAGGTAAATGCATTAGCAGACAGAGCTCGGGCCCTCTCCTTGCCCCATCCCCACTCACCGGGAGCTTGGACATCTTGGCAAGGCAGACTTCCTAAGGATGGAAGACAGGAGAGAAAGGGCCGTTAAACACAAAGGAGCATGGGTTGTTCATAACGAAGAGGGCAGATTCTGGGAGGAAAAGCAGTGGAGCCAGGCCAGAGGGGTCTCATCAGAGTCAGGCCAGTGTGCAGGGTTGGGGCGGGCTGGCACAGAGCGGGGGTGGCCCTGGTCCCGGGCGGCCGGCCGGCTTGGCATCTAGATTGGCTCTGCCCGTCGCTGACTGTGTGGTCTCCCTTGCATTTTTTGAACCTTGGATTCCTTATTTGTAAAATGGAATTATGAGTACCTACCTCCCAAGGCCATTACAGAAATCCAATGAGCTAACATTCATAAATCGCCTCGCACACGGGTCCCGGCGCCCTGGCAGAACAGAGAGGCCGCCAGACATGGCCCTCATCCTGCCTTTGCCGTTGCGCGTGTCCCCTGATTGACTGGGTTCCATGATCATGGGTGCTGGGGGATGCGACAGAGACCAAACACTCTACCTTATGTTCTCCTTGGTGAGACGGGTCTCTAACCAGGCAGTTCGTAACCAGTAGCCATGCTGTACTGGGCTTCCCTTATGACTGACAGTAAAGAATCTGCTTGAAATGCAAGAGACCAGGGTTCCATCTCTGGGTCAGGAAGATCCCCTGGAGAAGGCACCGGGTGCCCACTCTAAGAGTCTTGCCTGGAGAATTCCCTGGACAGAAGAGCCTGGCGGGCTACAGTCCATGGGGCCTCAGAGCTGTCTGAGTAATCTAACACTTTCATTTTTTTCTTTTTTTCAGCCATGTCTCACTATATGTTCATCCATCAGTCATGCCTGACTCTTCGCGACCCCATGTACTATAGCTCCCCAGGCTATTTAAAAAAATGGTCTCAGAAGGATGGGCTTAATTAAGAAACTGTATGGGCCAGCAGGTGTGCAAGGCATGATGTGTGGAGGTAGGCATGTCCCCCAGCGTCACTCCAGCCTCACCCAGAGTCGTGCTGGGAAGCCTCATGGATTCTTCTGCATTTGAACTCACTTCTGTCCCCTTCGTCCCTCCCTCCCACAGGAATCAGAGCCCTCCCCAGGCCACCCCCTGTAGCCAAAGCAAAGGAGTCTGGCCAAGCAGATCTGCCTGGGGAAGTACACACCCGAATCGTCTGCTGGAAACAGGCTGGGGCCTGGGTCTCAAGTTCACTCCAGGCTCCTCTTGCACACAAGCCCAGTGTCAGCATCGGCTGTCTCTGGGGCTGGGGCACTTTATGAATGTGGGTGAGCTGGCTCGGGCTAAGGGGGACCCCCTGAAGGCGATTGGAAGTTGGTAGAGAAGCAGTCCGCAGCTCGTCGGAAAGGAAACAGAAACAGAGTTTGGCTGACTGGATCAGGCCCACCCGGCCCAGGGCCAGGCCCTCAGCTCAGGGCAGGGCTTGTGCCTTGGGTTTGGTGGGCCTGGATGGCAGCTGGCATGTGGACATCTGGACAGAGAGTCCCCAGCCCTGTCCCCTCCTGACTGTGTGATAGGTGACCTGGGATGGCTCCCAGCCTCGGCGCCCTCACCTGTAAGGGAAGATGACTGTATGTCCTCTGCAGACAAAATGCCAACCTCTGCACCTGCCCTGAACTCACAATTGCTGTGACCATTTTCACAAGAGCCCTAGAAAGCAGATGCCATCTGGTTTCCAGGTAAATCCCATGCCACCCACCTGCCCCTCCCTTGAGGATCCCCAAAGCAGGGGTGGCGTCAAGCCAAGGTTCTGGTTGCTCTGGGGCTGGCAGGGAATGGGGCCAGACCCTCACCTGCAGGCTGGGCACATAGAGGGATGTCGATGGGCCCTGGAGAGAACAAGGAGGGCAAAGAGGGTCCCCCAGATCTGAAGTCTTCGAGCCTTGGGATCAAAGGCACCTGTGGATCCTCGGCGGGGTCACCACCGTCCAGGGGCGGTCATCAGCACCCCCAGCTGGGGGACAGTCTTGTTGCAGCTGCCAGTGCAGACCCCACTCCCAAACGCATGGAGCCTGGAGCCCCCCACCCTGCCCCAGCCAGGGCCACCTGCCGCATGCCAGGTACCCTGCCGACTGTCTTATCCAAGGACTGGAGGGTCACCAAGGAGCCCCGTCCAGCTGCCTCCTTCCTGAGGCTCAGGTGACTGGACTCCTGGGCTCCATCAGATGGGCCTGGTGAGCAGGCAGCCCTCAAGTCAAGGCTGGGGAGTCTGGACCCCCAGGGTCAATGCCATGGCCCTCAGGACAGGGCAGCCCCAACATCTGCCTCCTTGAGTTGATGCATCCTTCCTGGGTGGGAGGAGGTGGGCGGTAGATCCCTCCAGGAAGTGCCCAGGCCCCTCCCTCTGGAGGGGGTGTCTAACCGTCCCTTCTCTCCTGTCTGCACAGACCCTGGTAGGCGTGTCCCCTGCATGTCTGCTCCGGGACACTTCATTTAGTCCACACGCATTCAGTGAGACCCTATGACGTGTCTGGGGCTGAGCCCTCTGTTGGGGACACAGCAGGGATCCCAGGCCACCCACCTGGGACAGATCACAGAGGATGGAACTGCAAGGAGGAGATGAGAACTGCCGGGGGAAATGGCCCAGCGCTGGTCCTCACGTTGCTTGCCTTGTTCTCTGGCCTTGAGCCAGCCACATGCTGGCCCCGAGCCCCCATCTCTAGTCCTGGGGAAGGACCCGGACAGGGTCTCAGGGCCATCAGGAGGATAAGACAGTACCCGTCGGAGGCACTTGAGTGACAGTCAGAGAAGTCACTGGATGGGCAGGAACCAGCTCTGCCTTTAGAGGCAGGAGCAGCTGGAATGGAATCTGAGCGCCACCACTTCTCTTTGTGATCTCGGGTGAGTCACTCCAAGTCTCTGGGCCTCCGGATCCCCAGCTGGAAAATGGGGGAAAATCCGACCTCGTGGCAATTTCATGAGGACTAAAGGAGAAAGCAGAATAAAGCAACAGGCCCAAAGTCCAGCACCCGGTAACCACCATCTGTAGACGGGGGCTTCTGCCCACACGCCTGTAGCTCAGGTGGCTTCATTCACTCACAAGTCAAGGTCACGACCAGCTCGGGGCTCCCAGACACACATGACATCCAGATGCTTTCTAGGGGCTAATATTTCCCCGGGCCCCTCCAGGGCTGAAGTTCATTTGATAATTTATGAGGTAGGGATAGAATCTTTATAATTATAGCTTCTCTCAACTATAAAATCAAGACACATTTATTAATTAAGCCCAAACAAAACTACAAGACCAATAAAACACAATGGGATAGCATTAATTTAAGCAATGGGTGATGTTTCGCAGAGGCTAAGTGGGCCCTCCCCATGTGATGGAGGCCGGAGGCAGGCCGCCTGGGCCAAGGTCTTGCCAGCTCGGCTGCCCATCATCCGCCCCCCGCTCCCCCCACCTTTGACTCTGCAGACCCTAGGAAGCTTGTCATGGGCGTGAGTCCCCTCGACCACCAGAGAGCCAGCGTGGATCTTTCAGCTCCAATACACCCCTCAAGTCCCAGGTTCTTTTCTCCTTCCAGCCCTTCTTAATGACTGAAAAGATGTTCATCGAAACGGAAACATAAAGGAATTTAAATTCTTCTAGAGATCTCAAAGTCTTCCCTGGTGGCTCAGTGGTAAAGAATCTGCCGGCAATGCAGGAGCCGTGGGTTTGATCCCTGGGTTAGGAAGATTCCCTGGAGGTGAGCATGGCAACCCACTCCGGTTTTCTTGTCTGGAGAATCCCATGGACAGAGGAGCCTGGCGGGTTTCAGTCCATAGTGTTGCAAAGAGTCGGACGCGATGGAAGTGACTTAGCACGCAGAGATCTCAAAGGACTACCCTCCCTGTATCTGTAGGCCCCAACTCGGGAAACACTGAACTAGGACCCAGCAGGACAGGAATTGGCTAATCTGATTCCCACCTGCATCCGCTGTCCCAGGACTCAGGGAGTGAAGCGGCATTGGCTCTGTGCAGGGGATAGAGTGATCCAGGACAGGGTTCAGAGGAGGAGGCAGGAAGGCCCTGAGCAGGGGGCTGGGGCCACAGGGGCCTAGAGCAGTGTGGGAAGAGGTGGCCCCCAAAGGAGACAGGGAGGCCCACGGAGCCTTCATCTCCAGCCTCCCCTGGGGTACGGAGGGCAGAGAGTGGGCTGGACCTCACAACAGGTCACCAGACCCAGGCCGCCCCGAGGAGCCAGCCGCATTGGTGATGGCTCACCCTGCAGGATGCTTAACCCGGCTGGGCATTGTTCCCCATCAAACGGGTAACCCTGGTCCCCACCCTGCAGAGGTTAACACTGGGCCCAGGTCATGGCAATCGGGAGCAGCCTGATCTGAAGTTAGGTGGTCTCACCAGCACCCAAACTCTCAGCCGGGCTGCTTTGAGGGCCCTGGGTCTCCTTCCCGCTCCGTAGGCCCTCCTGTGTGAGCCCATGGAGCTCCCCTCCCTGTTGTGGCCACTACCCTAGACCTCGCTGCCTCTTCACTCTCTTGCCTGGCACAGGGAGCCTGGGGCCAGGACCTGGGTGCCTCCCTCCTGGGCTAAGGCAGCCGGCGGACTGTGAACCCATGTGCCTGCCCAGCATAGCCAGTCCAGGAGCTATGATGGGAGGATGCTTAGCAAATTGCTGGTACTTAATACTCCCCGCCTTGGTGGCTAAGACGGTAAAGAATCTGCTGGCAGTGGGAGAGACCCAGGTTCGATACCTGGGCCTGGAAGATCCCCTGGAGGAGGGCATGGCAATCCACTCCAGTAGTGTTGCCTGGAGAATCCCATGGACAGAGGAGCCTGGCGGGCTACAGTCTATGGGGTTGCAAAGAGTTGGACATGGCTGAGCAACTAAGGCAGCTTACCAATCTTTCCCCCAGGCCTTTATCGCCTCATTACCCTTCCAGTTATTTCCCTGGACCTTCTTAAAAATCCAGCAAATGAAGAGCTAATGGGCCGCAGGCCAGGCAGCCTCGGGGAAGTTGTTCCACCACCCAGAACTGGCTTCTGTCTGCCTTAAATGTCCCCCTGGTCCAGGCGGCCTGCCGACTGGGACCTGAACTCTGGTCTGACCCCCAGCCCGCTCATCCTCCAGGGAAGGGGGCACCCCAGGCCTCCTCTCCCGGGATTCCCTGTCTGGGCACTGCACAAGAAAGAGCTCCAAGCCTCACACCCACAGGGCCCTTGCAGAATCGGGGCTCAGGACTGGAAGCCAAAGAGACCTGGGCCCTGCTGGGAGCCCCGCTTCTCAGCAGGGGTGTCAGCAGTGACAACGTGGGGGCAATGGATTACCCTGGGGGCTCTGCCAACGTCTGTGGGCACAGGGAAGGGACAGATAGGAACGGGACAGCAGGTCAGAGAAGGCAGTGGAGAAAACCAAGCTCCAACTGCCTCTTGGGGAGAAATAGGATTCGTCAGGCACCAGGAGGTGAGTGATGTGAAAGCCGCTCAGTCGTGTCGGACTCTTTGCGACCCCCTGGACGGTAGTCCATGGGATTCTCCAGGCCAGAATACTGGAGTGGGTAGCTATTCCCTTCTCCAGGGGATCTTCCCAAGCCAGGGATCGCACCCGGGTCTCCCGCATTGCAGGTGGATTCTTTACCAGCTGAACCACAAGGGAGGAAGGGGAAAACAGTGGCTGGAAGCCAATCTGCTGATATCTGAGGCTGCGGGGGCAAAGGTCTGCCTTTGGCTGGAAGGTTTAGGCTGGCTGCAGCCGGGGGGACTCGGGAGACCAACATGAGCCTGGAGAGCTGGTCAGGTCGTGCAGGGCCTCGGACCCCATCCAGCGAGCTTAGAGCTAAGGAGAGGGTCACAGGGAGCCGCAGAGGGATGCCTGGGCCTCGGGGCTCAGGGCGGCGCCGCCCGCCGCCGCGTGTGGCTGGGAGGGAGGAGAGGCTGGCGCTGGCTGAGCCCATGCGTCCCCGCAGGGTGGCGGGAGGTGGCCATCGAGCGGGGCCGCCGGACCACCCCGGGGGCAGAGAGCCTGCGCGGCTGGCCTGAGGCCCGCCCGAGAATGGGCCGTGGCGGGGCACGGCTGGTGGGGGCCGGCAAGGCCGCGCCTCCCTGCAGCCGGCACCTTCCTCTCTCCCCACCCCGCCACACGCCCGCAGGGACAGGGCGCCTCCAGGTCTCTGGCTCGGGTGCGGGCTCACAGCCACGGGGACCGACCCCCTTCCTATCCCGGGTAGCTCATTGCCGGGGCGGCGCGGCCGGCCGTTTCTAGTGGGAATCTGCTGCCCTCTGCAGGACGGTTCTAGAACCGCGTCACTAGGCCCCTCCAGCAGAGACCCGGTGCTGATCCCCAAAGCCAAGGCGGACCCCACCCAGCTGGCCCGGCCAAGAGCGGTCGCCAGGTGCGGTTCCCCGCAGCCTCAGCTCAGTTCGGTCGCTCAGTCTTGTCCGACTCTTTGCGACCCCATGGACTGCAGCACGCCAGGCCTCCCTGTTCATCACCAACTCCCAGAGTTCACTCAAACTCACGTCCATAGAGTCAGTGATGCCATCCAGCCATCTCATCCTCTGTCATCCCCTTCTCCTCCTGCCCCCAATCCCTCCCAGTATCAGAGTCTTTTCCAATGAGTCAACTCTTCTCATGAGGTGGCCAAAGTACTGGAGTTTCAGCTTTAGCATCATTCCTTCCAAAGAACACTCAGGACTGATCTCCTTCAGAATGGACTGGTTGGATCTCCTTGCAGTCCAAGGGACTCTCAAGAGTCTTCTCCAACAGCACAGTTCAAAAGCATCAATTCCTTTGGCGCTCAGCTTTCTTCACAGTCCAACCCTCACATCCATACATGACCACTGGAAAAACCATAGCCTTGACTAGATGAACCTTTGTTGGCAAAGTAATGTCTCTGCTTTTCAATATGCTATCTAGGTTGGTCATAACTTTTCTTCCAAGAAATAGGTGTCTTTTAATTTCATGGCTGCAGTCACCATCTGCAGTGATTTTGGAACCCCCCAAAATAAAATCTGACACTGTTTCCACTGTTTCCCCATCTATTTCAGAGCTTACTCAAACTCATGTCCACCGAGTCGGTGATGCCATCCAACCATCTCATCCTCTGTCATCCCCTTCTCCTCCTGGTCTCAATCTTTCCGAGCATCATGGTCTTTTCTAATTAGTCAGCGTTTCTCATCAGGTGGCCAAAGTATTGGAGCTTCAGCTTCAGCATCAGTCCTTCCAATGAATATTCAGGACTGACTTCCTTCAGGATGGACTGGTTGGATCTCTTTGCATCCAAGGGACCCTGGAGCCTCAGGACGTGCCAACATGCCCCTTTGATAATATCCACAGATGCCAAGAGACCCCGCAGGGACCTCACGCAGGTCACCACAGCCTGGCCGGAGGCTCTCACATCGTTTGTGTTTGAGGCTTGGAGAGGTGGCAAACTGACCCAAGAACGCCAGCTGGTTAAAAGCCAAGTGTGCCCACCTCCCAGACCCATGCCTCCCTGGGTCGGCCCTCACGCCGTCTCGGGCCCCCGTCTCTCTCCCTGGCATGTATGTGACGTCTCGTCCTCCTCCTGAATGCTTGTCCAGGGCGTGCCCCCCGCCCCAATCCCCAGCTAGGAAATCGGCTGAAAGAGGGCAGGGTCACAGAGCCTAGCACAGAGCCCGGTTCAGGGGAGCACCTCACTCTCATGATTTCGTCCCAGCTCTGTCTCCCCACCGGCCTGGGAGCCTTGAAGGAGCCGCCCTCTGTCTCCGTGTTTACCTGGCTCCAGTCCCCATGGGCCTTCCTCCTGTGTTTAATCTCCTCCGGAGCAGAGCAGGCTTTGTTGGGGCCCCCCTGCAGGGCTCTCAGGACAGGCGGCTCCCATTGTCAGGTCGGCTCCAGGGTGAGGGCCATTACGTTCTAGGTCCCCCCAACCATCCCTCCTAGACCCACACCCCCCGCCACCCCAGCCCAGAACTGATGGATGCTGACTGTTCTGCGTGGTCCTCAGGGCTTGCAAACCTCTCTCTTTTCCATGGCCAGAGTTCTCACTTACCCTAGGAGCCGTCTGCTTCCTGTGCAAATGAAGGTGAAAAGGCCACATGTCTTACAGCATAGAGAGAGGGGCCAAAGGGACGAGGGATGGCTTCCCTGCCCACCCCCAAACCACCCCTTCCCCAAGGCCATCTCAGTGCATGGGGTCAGTGGGGACTCTGCTTTGGTAACAGTTTCCTCTTGGGTCACAAAAGAAATGCAGAGAAAGGTGTGAACCCTCTGTGGGGCAGCTCTGGCTGCAGAAAGTGGCTGTCATTCTGTCCATCTTGGAGGTCAGAAGTCTGTAGGTTAGGGACTTGCCTATATTCCACACGAAGTCCTGTCACGGGGCACAGAACTGACCTGGAGTCCCCAAGACTCAGCCCAGGGCAGGACCCCACCAGCAGCAGCGGGGGCGGCCCCACAGGCCCGGGTTTCTACAGATGTTTATCCAGATGAGCCGTATCTTCCTCCCACTTCACAAAGCAGAACAAATGCAGGTTGGGAGGTGAGCCCAGCGGTTCTCCAACCTCAAAACCTGATGGAAGAACTGCCTCAGGCACAGCTGGTCCTGCTCCTTTAAGAGCCACAGGTTGGAACCCGGAGCCGCAGGTCTGGCAAACTGTGGGGCCTTGTGTTTCAGTAAGTGACCTTTCTGTTGGCGCTAATTGAGGAGGACTTGCCCGGATGCCAGACGTGCGGGGGCCCTGCCAGGGAGCAGGGAGGGGCCTGAGACTACTCCTTCCAGTAAAAGGCAGGCGTTTTTGGCAGCGGTCAGTTTAGAAGCCTGGCTGCTATTGTAAATCATAAGCTGATTATTGCACTTGTTCTTAAAGTTTCCGAGAGCGGTTCCAGGCAAGCTGTGAGTTGCAACACAATTGAGAGTTAAGTTTATGGTCAGGAAGAACCCTCAGCTCTTCCTCGAGTCTCTGACTCCCACTCCTTACGCTGGAACCCCAGCGCAGCCGGGCGAGGGAGGCCCCTGCAGCAGCGTGTCCTGGGCGGGCGCCACAGGACTTCACCCCCAGGCTCCGAGCGGACACACGGGCCTAAGTGGTGTTGAGAATTAATGGAAGACCTTCGTGACGGCTGAAGTGTGGTTTCAAAGTCACCAAGTGTTGGAGAAACCCCTGGGGTCTGGCAGGCCTCTCCGCCTCCTGTGCAGACGGTCTCACCGCGGTACCACCCTCCCTCCGTCTGGGCCTTGCGGGAGCTGAGCCGCCCCTGCGCCAAATCGCTCGTTAACATTCGTGTCAGTGTTTCCATTATAAAGTGCTCTTTCCTCCTTCAGGAATATACGGCCCAACTGTAAAATTACCCTCGAGGCTGCAGGCTGGCTCAGACCCGGCGGTCTGGCTTCCTCCAGGGGGCTGCAAGGACCCCCGGGGATGGCCCCCGCCCGGCGTGACCCACCCAGGACTCAGGGGGCAGCCGCCCTGCACGGACCCTGGCGAGCGCAGGCAAGGGAAGGGGACAGCAGCGGCTGGCCAGGGACTGTCAGCCTCTGCTACTCGGAGAAAAGTCTAGAACCTGCGTGCGGTGTTAGGTCCTGGACCCAACGACACAACAGGGGCCCGGGTAGGGGAAAAGCTCCATTTCACAAGCTGTCCAAGAATCCTGATGACCCAGCGACAGGAGGAAGCGAGATGAGGAGGTGAGTCCGGTCACGGGTCACGCCAATGCAATGCAACGTGTTCGCCTGCTTCTAAAAATCCTCAGTAACACTTTTTAATATACAAGAGTCAAAAGTACAGCAGTTTTACAATGTAGGAAAATTTAATACATACTATATAAACAACATTATTTACATCAGAAATCACTAGGACAGTGGCATTTTTCACAAATATAAATTAATTACTGTTTAGTCAACAGGTTTTAAAAGTCCACAATTTTACAATAAAGAAAAATCACCCGTCCCCAACCAAGTGGGGCGCAGATGGACTAAAGCAGCCTGGACCCCTGGCCTGGCTCTCCTCGCCGACACGGCCGCCCCCAGACGAGCCGGGGGCCCACCGCTCCTGCTGACGAGTGGGTTTTGGTCTGTAGGATTTCCGCGTCGCTGTGTGAATTCGTAACTGGATTGCGTTTGCACCGTGCGCATGCGCCCTGATGCGGCCCTCAGGTATCAGGTTAGAGTGTCTGCAGCACGACGTGAGAGGTGTCCTGGGTTCCCGTCGGAGGGTGTGAGAAAGGAATGGCTGAAAGGAGGGGGAGCCCGGGGCAGCAGCCGATGGGGGTGCCAGTCTGGGGTTGCCGCGTCCTCGGCGGAGACGAGGGCACACAGGTGAATCCGTGCTCCTGGTCAGGTTCCTGGTGGCGCTAACTCTCCTCTTCCTCGGCCCCTGCTCTACCTAGTAACTACATCCTTCAGAGCCAGTCTCCATGGAAAACCATCCTCAGAGACTTGGGGGCGGCTTCTCCCATCCACGAGTCAGATAATTCCTATTTGTGCAAATTTCTGGTTTTGACAGAAGCATACAGTATTCATACTGACTGACTATGAGGAAATGCTTTTTCTACCAACCCACTCTGCACACACACTCCGGCACCTCAACAGATGCTTTTGTGAGGATACTGTACTTTCTGTAATCAATTTAACACTGATCTGGCTGATGCTGCCTTTTGTGGCGGCATATGGCACTACAAGTCCTGATGTGAACAAAAGGAAGCTCCTTTTTCCTCATGATGAGACATCTTTGGGAATAACTCGCATCTCCTATCAACAACTCCAGAGGAAAAAAAAAACAAAAACCTTGAACTCTGAAACGCAGGCTCCACCAGTCCTCCCCCTGGCCCCTCTAACTCAAAGGGTCACGACCCGACCTCCTACAGGGGAGGCCGAGCTGGGGCCTGCTCTGCGGACCCCACGGCCTGTTGATGGCTCGGGGGCCTGCAAGCCAGCCTGCCCTTCCTCTCTGGCCCGGGTAGTGTCAGTACTGTGGGGAGGGAACCCAACCTGAGCAGAGACACAGTTTCCTATCTCCCCCACACAGCACTCAGGCATGGCCCCGGTGGGGTGACCGTGGCTGGGGCTCCGCTGTGGTCCCCCAGGCAGTGCTCTGGGCAGGTGCTCTACAAGCCCAAGCTGAACGAACCCAAGTACCAGGAGGAGAAGTGGACCAGGAGGTGCTGAGCCCACGGAGCTCCCCACACCAGCTGTGTGGACCCAGCCTCTCACAAGGACCTCGGCACAGGTGAGCCAAAGACGCTCCGGGGAGCAGAGAGCACGAGCCCCCCCGAGCCGCCCCTGCTTCACCGTGTGAGGCAACAGTAAAGGCGTGAGTGGTGCTGCCCAGGAACCGGCGAGTGAGTAGATGGTGACTCATGAAGTCCCCTGTAGAGGAGCAGTTAGTGTGGGGAGTGTGACCCTGTGTACACCGAGGGAAGGGTTTCCAGCAGCTCTGAGCCGGGAGACTCACAGGCTCACTGCACGTTCAAGTCAGTTATTCTGTCTCCGTCTAGAAAGGCCTTTGGATACTCTAACAATACTGGTGAGTTATATTTAAGGTGAACAGAACGGAAGGCCCGAGAACCAGGAGTTCTGAGGCTGCTTAACTGCTGTAGCTAACCTGCCTCCCATCCCCTCCTCTAGTCCAGCTCTTCCTACCTACAGCTCAGTCACCCTGTCCTTGAAGGCTTCCAGTTTTGGGGGCAACAGTGAACTTAGGTTTAGACTTAGCCTGACCTCATTCTAAAACCATACTGAGTTCAGTTCTAATGATCTCCAACCAGCAGTGCAGCATGTTCACCACAGGGAGTAACTGATTTGTATCTGGTCACCCACTGCAGGAATGGCAGATGTGTGATTCCATGAATCCTCCTTCCTCAGGTTGTGCAAAGGGAACCAAGATGAGCTGCAGATGGTGACCCACCACCGCCCGGACCACACCACCAACCCCCCCACCCCCAGGCTGGGAAACCCATCCACCCCCCTCCCCAGCGCCCTGCCCCGGTGCCGCCAGCACCCAGCCAGGCATGAGCCTCTTCCCTCCCCGTCCTCTCCAGTCATCATCACTCAGTGTGGGAGCCCACCTGGAAGTGGATTCGGGAGCTCTGGCCACGCACCCCTGCCCTGCCCCGCCCTGCACTCAAGGCCACTCCCAGGCAAGCCAGCCCCCGCCCACTGCAGCGCGGACCCACTACCTTGCCTAGCAGGGTCGGGGACAGGGGTGGGGCTGGGGTTGGGGGATGGGGGTGGGGGGGTTGTGCAGGCAGTAAAGGAGGCCCACGCAGGAGACCACACCTCTGAGACACACAGTGTGGGAAAATTTAGTGTTGCTGGGGAAGAGGCCGTGGAGGAGGTGGCTCCCCACCCCCGCCCCTCCACACCACAGCTGTCACACAGTGAGGCTCGAGTGTCACTTCTCCCGAGGACACGTCTGAGGGGGTACCTGCTCCCCTGCAAGTCCTGTGGTGCGAGACCCCACCCACGTGTCCCCTCACCCCGTCAGCAGCATCCGTCTCATCAGAGTGCACCAGACCCCGTGTGTCCAGCGGGTCCCAGCAGCCTTCATGCACTCGTGCCTTCCCTGACCCCACAATGAGGTCCAGGGCAACAAAACATTCACGACTCTAAGACCTCTCCTGCCTTCACAGGGAAACAGCCCGTGAAGCTGGTAGACAAAAGCATCACCGCTTCCTCCTGGCACCCATCCGAGTGGGAGGCCAGGACCAGGCCGGAATGCGATGGGTGCCCAAGTGCAGGAGGGGGTGACCCAGATCAAAGCCGGACTGAGTCGAAGGCCCCCACACTCTGAGTGCCCCTCAGCAGCAGGCTGACGGCAGCCCCGCGTCCAGAAACACCCTCTCGGGTCTGGGTAACCGGCTCCTGTGGATCAGACCAAAGACGTCCAGGTGCTTCATGACGCTTGCGCTCCCCTGCTTTCCAAGCGTTCCTTTATGTTTTCCTAACATTCCAGTTATAATCTGGGTTGTTTTTCTGTTCTAGTGATCTCTCCAAAGGAGACCGATGATCCAGGGGTGACTTGGAGTCGTGAGGAGATTTCTGAGAAGGGGGCGAGCGAGGATCTGAGACCGCGGGGTGCAGCGGCGGCAGGGGCTGTTTATACTCCCCCAGTTTGTCTGTGTGGAAAGAGCGGTGATGGTCCGAGGGCCCCTGGCCGTGGTAGCCCATAGTGGGGCGGTGATCAGACATTCGTCGGAAATCCTGCTGGTGGTAATTTTGAGGCCTAAATTCATCGGATCGCCTCCGCTTGGAGTCATGATGGTGCCTGAAATAGAGACAAGAGAATCAGCTGAAGACCAAGGCTGGATTCCCACACCTCCTCCGTCATCCACTGGCTCTTCCTCACGCTGGAGGACACTTCCAGGGACTCAAGAGCAAATACTAACATTACTAGAACTCAAAACCAAAACCAAAACCAAACTAAAGTAGTAACAAAGGGCTATTTTATACTTGTTGGCAAAACACAGCCCATGAAATGACATGAGCCTCATCAAGTCTGCAATGAAACAAGCACAAACTTGACTCACTGATGGCTTTGTAAACTCACATTCCCTTCAGGAAAACTGGCAAGACCTACTAACACTTTCATGCTCCTCACCCAGCCCAGGAGAAAAAGAGCCACGGAAATCATTTTCCAAGTTATTAATAACAGCAAAAACTCAAGCAACCTAGATATTCAACAGTAAGTGCAGTGTTAATTACTTTCAAACAGACTCAATGTGAAGAATATTAAGATTTTTAGTCAGGACTATGGCAAACTGCCTATTATACTGTTAACAGAGCAGCTGTAAAAGTCAACAACAATCCCCAACTCAAGAATGGGCAAAGGACTTGAACAGACTTTTCTCCAAAGGAGATGCACAAACGGCTCCAAAGTACATGAGAAGACGCTCAACATCTTTAATGAGCATTAATCACTAGGTAAATGCAAGTCAAAACTACCGTCAGGATGGCTACATTCAAAACACTGAAAATAAATGTTGGTGGAAATGTGGGAAAATTGCAATTCTCATACACAGTTGGTTGGGACTGTAAAATAGTTCTGCTCTAGTGGATAACAGTTTGGTGGTTCTGTTTAGAACTACCATATGACTAACAACTCCAATCCTAGGTAAATAACCCCAAAGCACTGAGAACAGATACTCAAACAAACACACACCACGCTCACAGTAGCACTATTCACAATAACCAAAAGACAGAAAAACTCAAATGTCCACTAATGAATGAATGGATAAACCAAATGGACAATGTATTAGGTTGACGCAAAAGTAACTCTGGTTTTGCATTGCTGAACTTTGCCATTTGATGTGGAAATACATTCTTAAATAAATGTGTTGTACATCATTTTAATGTGCGTTTCTCACTTCACGTTTTTTTGCTAATGACATATTACTTGCTCTTTATGTTTATTTTAGACTACAGAAATGATGTTAGACAAAAAAGCAAATTCGAGTGATTTTCTTAATGAGTTCAAAATGGGTCGTAAAGCAGCAGAGACAATTCACATCCACAACGCATCTGGCCCAGAAACTGCTAATGAAGGTACAGCGCAGTGGTGGCTCAAGAAGCTCGCAAAGGAGCTGAGAGCCTCCACGATGAGGAATGCAGTGGCCGGCCCCTGGAAGCAGATGGCAACCCACTGACAGCAGTCGCTGAAGATGGTCCTCTGGTAACCATACAGGAAGATGCCAAAGAACTCAATGTCGACCATTCTGTGGCCATTCGGCATGTGAAGCAAATTGGAAAGGTGAAAAAGCTCAGTACGTGGGTGCCTCATTAGCTGACCACAAATCAGAACAACCGCCGGTTTTCTATAAAACATCGATCCATTTCTCGGATTGTGATGTGTGATGAAGAGTGGATTTTACAAGACAACCAGTTAGGGGTTGGAGAAGCAGCTCCAAAGCGCTTCCCAAAGCCAAACTTGCACCAAAAAGAGGTCGTGGTCACTGTTTGGTGGTCTGCTGCCCGTCTAATCCACTAGAGCTTTCTGAATCCCAGCGAAACCATTACAGCTGAGAAGTATGCTCAGCAAGTCAATGAGATGTACCAAAACCTGCTACACTTGCAGCTGGTATTGGTCAACAGAAAAATGAGCCCAATTCTTCTCCACAACAACACCTGACCACAGGTCACACAAACCAAAAGCTCAATCAATGGACCACGAAATGTTGCCTCATCTGCCATATTCACCTGACCTCTCGCCAACTGACGACCACTTCCTTCAGGCATCTCAACAACTTTTTGTTGGCAAAATGCTTCCACAACTAGCAAGAGGCAGAAAATGCTCTCCAAGAGTTCACTGAATCCCAAAGCACGGACTTTTATGCTATAGGAATAAACAAACTTCTATCTCATTGGAAAACATGTGTTGATTGTAATGGTTCCTGTTTTAAGAAAGATGTGGTTGAGCCTAGTTACAGTGATTGAAAATTCAGTCTGAAACCACAATTACTTTTGTATACACCTAATATATACACTGGAATATCATTCACCCATGAAAAGAACTGAAGTACTGATACATGGTACAGTGTGAATGAAGCTCTAAAATATCATGTTAAACATCTGAAAATGCCAACCATAAAAGCCACATATTGTATGATTCCATTTATGCAAACTGTCCAGACTAAGCAAGTCCACAGAAACAGAATGCAGAAGACGGGTGGCTGCCAGAAGCTAGGCAGAGAGAAGATGGGGAGTGACTACTTAGTGGCCAGAATTTTCTTTAAGGGGATGAAAGTGTTTTGGAACCTGACAGAGGTGGTGGTTGCACAACACACTGAATATACTAAATAAATGTCCCTGAATTATTCACTTTAAAATAATTTATGTTATGTGAGTTTCACCTGAATGAAAAAAGGAGGAGGGGAGAGGATGGGAGGGAGGGAAAGAGAGACAGACTGCCCAGGTTCCAGCCAAGATACCTACTGCTCAAACAGTCAGAAAGGGACAAAATGTGTGGACAATGGTTATCAAGACACCAGATGTCAGGAAAGAAAGAACAACACTCCCTGTGGGATGAGAAATGAATGACGTAAGTTTTATAAGCACCCAGCTCAGCAGAAGCCCAGGCTTCCTGAGACGGGGCGGGGGCACCAACACAGCTGGAGTTCAAGTGTAGAGTGCAAGAGAAGAAAGTTCTGCAGAGAAAGGAGCTCAAAGATCAGCAAAGGTGTTCCCTTGGGTATCTAGCTGGATAAGGCTCAGGCTGTATGTGTGCCAAAACTACCCAGGGGCCACGGGGGAAGACAGAGAAGGACAAGAGATGCTTGTGCCCTGTGCTCACGCAGGGCTGGAGCAGTGCCTGCTCTCTTCTCACCAACAAGACTGGAACCCTCTGCTCCAAGGGGCACTGGTCCAACGCCATGAGGGGCCTTGCCACAGCGGGGAAGCCCATGTGCCCTCGCCCCAGCACCGCTCCAGTGCTGCCTCGTAAGTCCCACCAGCAAGATCTTAAACAAACTGTTCCCAAGTAACTAAACTGCTTCTGGACAAAACTCCAGAACATTTATAGGAAGACAAAAATATCCAGCACTTAACTAGGTATCTAATAAAAAATTATCAGGCATAGAGAAATAAAAGCAAAAATAAGCAAATGGGACCTCATCAAACTTAAAAGTTCTTGGACAGCAAAGAAAACCATTAACAAAACAAAAATCAACCTATGGAATGGGAGACAATATCAGTAGACAATGCCACCAACAAGGATTTAATCTCCAAAATATACCAACGGCTCACACAACACAGTAACAAATAAACAAACTCTGTTGAAAGATGGGCAGAGGGACTCCCTTGGGGGTCCAATAATTAAGACTTCATGTTCCAATGCAGCTGGTGCAGATCTGATCCTTGGTCAGGGAGTGAAGATGCCATGTGCTGCACGGCCAGAAAACCAGGACACAACAAACTCAATACAGACTTTAAAACAATGGTCCGTATTTAAAAACAAAAAACACCTTAAAAAATGGGTAGACCTAAAGAGATATTTCTTCAAAGAAGACACACGGATGAAAAGATACTTCACAGTGCTAATTATTAGGGAAACACAAATCAGAAGTGCAATGTACCACCTTACACTGGTCAGAATGGCTGCCATTAGAAAGTCTACAAATAAATTGTCGGAGAGGGTGTGGAGAAAGGGAACCCTTTTTTACATTATTAGTGGGAATATAAATAGATATAGCCACTATGGAAAAAAGTATGGAGGTTCCTCAAAAAGCTGATATAGAGTTGCCATATGATCCAGCAATCCCACTCCTGGGCATATATCTGAACAAAACTCTAATTTGAAAAGATACAGACATCCCTATGTTTACAGCAGCACTGTTTATAATAGTCAAACATGGAAACAAATGTTCATGGACAGATAAATAAAAAAGGTGTGGTGCACATATACAATGGAATATTACTTTCAACTATAAAAAAATAAATGTCATTGGCTGCAATATGGATAAACCTAGATAATATACTAAGTGAAGTTAAATCAGAAAGAGAAAGGTATCATTTGATATACTTTGTTTACATGTGGAATTTTTAAAAATGATGCAAAGGAACTTATTTACAAAACAGAGACTCAGATATAGAAACACTTCCAGTCACCAAAGGGGAAAGGGTGTCAGGAGGGATGAATCGGGAGTGTGGGATTAGTAGACACAAACTGCTATCACACAAGAGAGAAGCAACAAGGCCCTACGGGATAGCTCAAGGAACTATATGCAAAATTCCATAAGAAACCAAAATGGAAAAGAACAGAACCAGGAAAGTAAGACCTACAGTGAGGCAATAATAAATCAATCAATTGAAACTGACCCAAATGATAAAAATTAGCAGACAAGGATAGAAAACCATTTTTAAATTGTATACCAGATTTCAAAACGTCAAAGACAGACATGATTAAAGAAGGAACGGAAACTATCCAAATGAAACAGAGAAAACATCATTTAAAAAAAACACAGCACCAGTGAACTGTGAGACAAATGTCTAACTGGAATCTTCACAAGAGTGAGGGAACAGAATAAAGTAGTCAAAGAAATAATCATAAAAAAATGAAAAAATGATAAATGTACAGCTCGAAGAATTCCCAAGCATAAGAAAAACAGGAAAAATACACCATGGCACATTATAATCAAATTGCTAAAAACCAGTGGTGAAGAAAAAGACACATTATGCAAAGAATAAAGATGACAGATTTTTTATCAGAAATGATACAAGTAGAAAGTAGATGAACATCATTAAAGTACTGAAATAAAGTGTCAATCTATAAATTTATACCTGTCAATCTATGAATTTATACCCAGCAGAAAATATTTCTGTTAAGTGAAGACAAAATAAAGACTTTTTCAGACATACAAACGCTGAAAGAATTTATCACCAGCAGACCCACACTAAAACCAAAGTCCTTCAGGCAGAAGAAAAATTATGCGATATGGAAATGCAGAGCCACGCAGAACAACGCAGGGCAAATGCCCACTGGAGCCAGACAAGAGGACAGGGACGCGTGGGGGCGAGGGGCACAGACCGCCTAACAGAGGCACAGACGCGTGGGGGCGAGGGGCACAGACCGCCTAACAGAGGCAGCTGCTGCTCAGCCACAGCTACTACCCTAAAGCAGCCCGGTGTCACCAGCTCTTCCAAAAAGAAGGCGAGATGTGGAGATGTTCATATGAACATTTCCTATGTTAGATTCTAGGTGCAGCCAGAGCCTGTCTTTAGCCTAGGGGAAACTGAAGCTCCTAGGAAGTTAAAATATAGCTAAGTCCTGAAATTAAAGAGAGATAAAACCTCTTTAGCCCTTCCTAACTCTCACAACTACTCTTACAGAAGCTGGCCCATCGGAACATGATATAATGGCTGCAGAGAAGGGATGACTTGGACAGGCTCTGACCCTTGAAACTGCAGCTCCTGGCGTACCACCAGCTGGGTCCCGCCTGGTGTGGCCAAGAGCCTAGTACAGTCACCATTCTGACTGCTGATTCTAGCATTTTATGGCTACCCATTCTCTAGACTTTCTCAGAGGAAGAAAGCAAACTCTCCCTACGCAAGTGTGATGATGAAACCACAGGTGGCTCCCTGGCCCCAAGAATGACACGTAAAACCTGTAACGTAACGTGGCATTCACGTAACGTGGCATTCAAGGCCCCTCCACCACCCAACCTGTCATCTTCGGGGTGGGCAGCTCATCTTAGGGGCCCATCCTTGCCCTGGTCCTGTGACGTCTATTCTATCTCTCTCTACTTAACTGACTCTTTACGGACCCAAATCAAACCTCCCTTCTTCCTCAGCCCTCAGGAAAAACTCAAAAATCCCTTCTTTCATCCACGCATCCCTCGGCACTCAGCATCAGCTGCATCGTTATTTCTTCCCAGCACTCTGAAGACGCCGTGATGGCAGAACACTGGACCAGACTTGGGACCGTGCCCGGCGCACAGTGAGAATGAGCATCTGATGGAGAAGAACATTAAGTGTGCACTGCTTGTCCCTCCCTTCTAAACCTAAAGCCCCAGGCAGAGGTCAGTGCCGAGAGTCTGAGGGCCCTCCACACACCGGTCATAGTAGTCCCTGTGCCCCCGGTGGTCTCGGTCGCTGCTGTACTGGTCGTAAGGTCTCTTTCTTGATAGGTTGTTGGGGCGGTAGCTCCCTGAGCGGTGGGCGTCCACGTGCCGCCGGTCCCCATAATGGTGGTCCTTGTACCAGTGCTGCTCATACTGATGGTGCCTGTCACTCCCCCAGGGCAGATTGCTATTGCCACCACCATAGTTGAACTTTCTTTCCCTCTGCCAGTCGCCTCGATCTGCAAGAAAATAATAATCTCATGACTGCAAGGAATGGCTGCATTTCACTTTCACTAAAGTTTAAACTGCAAAGGGCTGACACGTGCCGCAGACAGTCCATTTCCTCCTTGGCCTCTGTGCTGCTGGTTATCAAACAAGTAACGAGTCCTAACATTCTTTCCCAAAATGTTTAAAGCAAAAGAAAATTTAACACCTTTCTCCTTCTGCAATCTTAAAAACTACTGCTTTTTGTTTTTCCTTTCTTTGTTTTTCTTTTATTGCTTTTCATTTTCTATCTGCTTACCTTCCAATCCAGGGCAGACTCTTAAAATGATATCTCACTAAAGCAAACAAAACCCAACACCAACAACAAAAACCCAACACCAAGCAATTATTTGGGAAAAGGCACTGCTGAGTTTCACAGCTATAGGTAATACCTCTGTTTATACCTTTAAGGTTTATTTACCTGCTGGTACCGTCAGCTATGCCTGGCCCCCGGACACCTTGCCAGACCATACCCACTGAGGCTACTCTTCTTCCTCAGCCCACACCACTTCCTTGCATTCTTCCTGTAAAAAGCGATTCCTCTACTCTGGATTCTGTAACTCTCAAGGACGGGAGCTAAACTGCAGTTTGTTTTAGATTCTGTAAGCCTCCCTTTTTTCCTGAGGTGAAGAATCACACTTATGAATCATAAAAGGCAGTGAAAACACTGAAGTCCAGGAAAGGAGGCTCAGCTGGGTTGAAATGTGGTCCCCCAACGTAGAGCCACGTGGGGCCTCTGTGACTGCAGTGAAAACAGGTCAGTGAAAACAGGTCTCTGAGTTATAGGGACGGATCCTGACTTGAGATCATCTTGGATTTACATTGGGCCCTAAATCCAATTTGGGACAAAGAGACGCGTAGAGGAAGGCCACGGAGAGAGGAAGAGAGACCGGAGCCAGGCAGCCAGAAGCCAAAGCGCCACGGCCTGCTGGCCCGCACCACAGACCAGAAGAGTGTGTGGAGCAGGCTCTCCCGCAGGCCGCACACGGGAACCCACCCTGCTGACCCCTGGCTGATAGCAGAGCTCTGCCTCTGAAACCGCAGAACATACTTCTCTTCTTCTAAACCACCTGGTTTGCAGCACTGTGTCACAGCAATCTCGGGAAACTCACAGAGATTTTAACCAGCAGGAACTCTGTGGTCTCACGGGACACCCATCTTCCTGTTACAATTTGTTAAGGTCAAAGATGTGCCACCAACTAAACCTCTCTCTACTCACTCTGTTGCCCTTCTAGCGTTTTTCTACAAAGCCAAAGAATAATTCCATCAAGGAACCTGTTTGGCTTAGAAATTCAGACCATCAAAATAATACAAAGTCAACCAGTGGCTTAAATTCATTGCTGACCCAGGGTGGAGCAGGCCAGGGGACCAAGAAGTAAAAAACTTTTGATTATTTAACCAAAGAACCAACAAACAACAAAAAGACACACCTTCACAACATGAAAGGATCGTCTGAAGCCATCTTCAAATAAAAGATGAAACCTTCTATTTTGAAATAGAAGGTTTCAAAAGGGTGTCAAGGTATGTGGTGTAGTAGAGATGCTTAAAACTCAAGCCAAGTCATTTATTTCCAGAGAAAGTAAACAGTGCTTTTCTTCCTTCTTGAACCCTCCATGGGGTAGGGTCATAGGTTGGGAAGTACTGACTATTAAGCCGAGGGGTGACAAATCCAAAGTTTCAAAGACTACGAGTTAGTTTAATAAGAAGAGTTCTTTCTAAGGATCAGAAGAGAAAATCAGTGACCTCACAGTCTAATCCCAAGAGGAAAAAAAACCCAGTAAAACTGCTAAGACTGCAGCTAAGGACATGGAAATACTTTCCAACCACGTTACTGTACCGGCATTCCTCACCCCACCAACAAAATGGAGATCAATTAATTCAACCAAGATTTTTAGGATTAATAGATATGGAACTTCTTCTAGATAAGAGTAACTACTGCAGAATTACACCCTGCCAAAAACGATTAGAAAATGCCAGATAAACAGAAAATAATCTGCTTAAAGACATCAAAGAGCAGCCCAAGCAATAAAGACTAGAAGGGATAAGATTCCAAAGAGCAAAAAACCAAAGTCAACTTCTGCGGAAGTCACCGCAGTGCACTGGAGAGATCTGTGATTCTGAGCCTGAGCAAGCAGCTGAATATCTGGGCTTCTCCCAGCAGAGAAGCACTGCTAGAGAAACAGAGCCACCAGCAGAGCCCTTGGTGGTCTTTCTAAGCTCAAGGGGCACTGGAGACTCGAGGGACTCCAAGCACACAGCCAGTTTTCCCTCACAACACTTGCTGAATCTGCAGGGAGCGGAAGGCTGAAAAGCTGAGCTGGAGGCCTTCTGACAAGCGGAACAGTTGAGGGAGGCCCAGTGCCAGGTAAACCAAGACCCGAGTGTAACAGCGGCCGGCGGGGAGGGGCAGCGAGTGCAGCAGGCCCCCTGCCGAGCACCCTGCAGGGCCGCGCCCCAGGAACGGGGGACCAGAGGAGGACCAGACCACTCACCAGTGGCAGGGATCGCCTCCCACTCTGCATGACGGGGGAGGAAAGAGCAATCCTCTCTGGGGCAAAGTGACATCATCTGGAGCTTGTACAATTTTTAAAACACAGTGCCTGCCATTTAAACAAAAATAACTCGGCACGCTAAAGGACAGGGCTGTATGACTGAAAACCAAGGGGTAAAAGAAAACACACAAAATGGCTCACAGTAATTCAGATATTAGAGTTAGCGGACAAGAATCTTTAAATATCAACAGTTAATGTGTTTCAAGTAAGAAGAAAAGATGGAGAACATCAATTTTTCTAAAGGCATGAGAACTTTACTGGAAGCTGAGAATGTACTTTAAAGAAAACAAGTCAAATGCAAATCCTAACACTGAAGTTTAAAAAGAAACTACAATGAAATGAAAGTTTATGTTTGGCAAAACTAATACAGTTATGTAAAGTTTAAAAATAAAATAAAATTAAAAAACAAAAACAAAACAAAACAAAAACCAAACCAAAAAAAAAAAAAAGTTAGTTAGTTTATGGAACATTTGACTCTCCGTAAAATTAATACCACGCTTCCATATATACCAGTGGTTCCCAATCTTCTTGGCACCAGGGAGTGGTTTTGTGGAAGACGATTTTTCCATAGACTGGGAAGAAGGTTTGGTTTGGGGATGATTCAAGTGTATCACACTTACTGTGCACTTAATTTCTATGACAACATCAGCTCTACCTCAGATCATCAGGCATAAGATCCTGTAGGTTGGGGGCCCGTGATATATACTATATTTTTTTAAGATTTTGTTCTATATGCTTTTTTCTTATTATTTTTATCTTTAAAAGTAATTCATGCTCATTGTAACCAGTGAAGTAACAGATACGGAAAAATTAATTTTCTCCAATCCTCCCACATTTTACCAGCCTAGAAGAAAAAAAGACAAAGAAAAGGAAGTGTTAATTGCTCAATCGTGTCCGACTCTTTGGGACCCCATGGACTCTAGCCCACCAGGCTCCTCTGTCCATGGGATTCAGCAGGCAAGAATACTGGAGTGGATTGCCATTTCCTTCTCCAGGGGATCTTTCTGACCCAGGGATGGAACCTGGGTCTCCTGCATTGCAGGCACACTCTCCACTGTCTGGGCCACCAGGTCTAAGGTAACTGCTATTGTGTGTATGCTTTCACATCTCTCTCTATGCTTATGCAAATACATTATTCAAATATTTATGATGGGAAACAGCTTGGTGGCTCCTCAAAAAGTTAAACACAGAATTATCACATAACCAAGCAATTCCACGTTCCTAGCTATACACCTTAAAGACCTGAAAATAGGCACTCAAATAATTGCATGCGAATGTGCACAGCAGTACAATTCAGAACCACCAAAAGCAGAAATCCAAACGCCCACCAACTAGTGAAAGAACAAACTGTAGTCCGACCACGTAGTGGTGTATCATTCAGTCACAGAAGGAGTCAAGTACCGACACGTGCCACAGGGAAGACCCTGAAAACCAGAGCCCAGTGAAGGTCCAGCACATACTACATGAGTCTGTGTGACGCTATTAACACAGAGTCCAGAATAAGTAAATCCACAGCTGGGGAGGGGCAAATGAAGCGTGTTTTCTCTCTGGGATGATCAAAACGCTTTGGCACTTGACAGAGGTGGTGGTTACACAGCTTTGTGAGTGTTCTAAATGTCGCTGAACTGTTCATTTTAAATGGCTACACTTCTTTACGGTACGTGACTTTCACGTTAGTAAAGTTAAACACACATGCCACAGAGATTCTGTGGTTCTTGCTGCTGCTTTTTTTCCTTCCAATTTTGACTTTTATCTATAAAGCAACTCATTTTTTTTAACAACTGCTAATAATACAGAGTATAAATGCCCTATTATTCATCTAACCATCTTTCTATTAGTGGGAAGTCAATTTATTTCCAGCTTTTTGCCATTACAAGGCTACAACAGCACCCTCATCATACGTGTCTGCATTTCTACAGGACAGACTCCCAGAAAATGGGCCTCTGGATTTAGATACTCCAGACTATTTTCTGGAGTAGCAAGTCACACTCAGGAATTGGTGTGAATTTCACCCTATAATTTTTGCTGATCTGAATGGGTTAAAAAAACGGTTAACTTATTGTTACTTTAACGTACATTTCCCTAGTAGTAATACTGTTCATCTTGTCCTATGGGCCATTTGAATCTCCTCTTCCAAATGAATTGTCCATTCCTAACCTTTGCCCATTTTTGTATTTGGTCATCCGGCTGTTATCAATTCATAAGGGGTTTTTCAGTATTACCAGTTTACCATGTAACTCTCATATACAGTGTAAACGGTTTCCCTCAGTCTCTCGTTCGTCTTTTGTTTACTTGTGTGAGTTATGTTCTTCCTACAGTTGAATTAAGCCTTTTGGATCTTTATTTCGTGTATTATTTCACTGAGAAAAAAAAGAAGACAACAAAGTGAGAGAAAAGAATGAAGCACAAAGGCCGGGCCGCTGTCTCTGGAAAGGAAAACAATTTTTTTGTCACCTCTTCTTAAAGCTTCTCTGACGACTCACCTGCATTACTGAAGTGTCTCTTGTTGGGGTGACTGTAGTTGTCTCTTGGGTGTCCATGCATCTGTGGGCCATGAGAGGCAGGCAAGTGAGGCTTCTGTGGGTGAAGGTTGTGCGGGGTGTGGGGCTGAGACATCAGGGAGTCACGGCTGGAACCTGAGGCCTCTGGTCGAAATGGTTTCTTACCACCAATCACATCCTCTTTCTTCTTCTGCTCCTGGAGAGCCAAAGGAAACCAAAGACCCTCAGGATCCTAGGCGCAGTACCCAAGAACAGTATAAAGATCATCACCTTTGAACATTTCCCTCTTGATTTTTGACAAGTCCCTCTTGGCTTCCCTGCTGCTTAATACCTTCTTAAGAAAAAATGCTCATAAACTCCACTGAGTTCCAGGGCATGAAAACCCTACAGAGCTCCATCTGCTGCTGCACCTACTGGCCCCTCACTGTAAGGAAGCCAGTCTCCATGACCCGTGGCTGTCAGAGCCTGGGGTGAGGAACAGGTGCCAGGCTGTCAGCCCTCCTGCAGGCTGCTCTTGGACCACGTGAAACCAGAACCACCAACCCCCCGACTGGTCCAGTGGGAACTGGTTCCCATGCCAAAGTCATCACACTGAACATCTATCTAAGTAACATCATGTCTCTACCACAGAAATGACTATTCAAAATAAAAACATCAGAAAATATAGTAAGGAAACACTAAGAAATGTGAGGTGACGTGAAATCTCACCACCAAGGGAATTACTGTTAATAATCTGGGCCGGTATGTGTTTATATATATATATATATATATATATATATATACACACACACACAGTAGTCCCCCCAGTCCCTGGGTGGCGCAGTCCAAGGCCCTCAGTGGGTGCCTGACACTCAGGACAGCACCGAATCCGTGTGCACATATGCCCGTGGCACTTCACGGCAGGCACAGTAAGAGGACATCCAAACGGCCGGCGTCACTCCGCTTGGGCTTTGTGGCTATCATCAAATACAATAAGGATTACGTGAACACAGCACTGCAGTACCGTAACAGTCGATGTGACGGCCGAGGGCCACCAATTAACTAGCACACAGGCAGTGAATCCAGTGTGGGCATGCTGCACAAAGGGATGGTCACGTCCCAGACAGGATGGAGCAGGACGGCTCAGGATTTCACCACGCTACTCAAACCCATGCATAAATTACAACTTCCGGATTGTTTATCTCTGGAATTTTCAATGTAATATTTTAAGACTATGACTGACTGCAGTTAACTAAAACTGTGGAAAGCAAGACTACATAGGAGGAACTCCTATCTTGTGTGTGTGTGCACATGTGTGTGTGTGTTTTAAACAAAAGTATTACTTAACATTCTTTTTTCAGTTAATGTACTGTGAAAATCTTATGTGAATACCTACTGAATATTACTGTAATATTTATGGTTGAATAGTCCCTGATATGGATACATGAAGTCATTTCCACATAAACATATTTAAATAATTATCTCTTTTAACTAAATTCTTAGAAGAACTGCATGTTTTAGTCTTTCTGTAAACCCTACTGAATTGTCCTCCAGAAAGGCTGTGAATGTATACAATAACCCCAACTAGTAGGCCCACTGGTGTCATTACCACCTTAATCTAACTTCTGATAACCTGACTGATGAAGCCCTTTACCCTTTACAGCATATGTCCAACTTACACTTATCCTAACTTCCCCTCTTCCCTCAAGTGCCTTGCCCAAACTGTTTCACTCCTTACTGGGGCTTTTCCTGACTATTCTTTCAAAGACTTTTCATAACGCGTAAAGTTCACGCTAACATTCAGCAAAAGCGTTATTATAGTATTCCTGTATATTGCTGTTCTAACATATTTTTCCATGTGAAACTAAATTATAAACCACTTGACGGTGCTGCCCCACAGCTCAAAGCAGTGCTGGCACAGGACACGCGTGTGCAACAGGAGACAGCTGCCCTGCGCCTGGCACGACTCCAGGTGCTGACGATCCGGGAGAGGATGAGCGCCCTTCAGCCCGCAGGCCTCCGCGGAGTGGACGGTGTGGTGAAGGAGGTGCTGGGTGTTCCTAGACTGGCTCTACGTGGCTAACTGGTGGGAGGGCCCACAGGGCAAGTCAGCAGATCTGCAAATGGACACACTTGAACAAGGAACGCTGCCCTGCAGCATCGGCCAAATGTCTTCGTGCCTATCTCCCGCTACCAAAGAAGGGGCAGCATCTCCTGGGCGCCCTTCTGTGTTTGCTCCTTTACGCAAGTGGTTGGTACCCTGTGTGCAAAAGCTGGAAGGACACCAAGGGCACATGGCCCAGAGAGAAGAGAGAAGGCGGGCGCTGCCCACGACGTCCTCTTTCAAGAGCCACACTGAGAAGCCACCGCTGAGACAGGTGCATATGGAGGGAAGAGCCTGGTGAGTAAACGCTTCCAGGACATAAGAACACAGAGGAACAGGCCCTCATCAGAATGCCAGCCCTGTCTGGCTCCTGTACACTGGCACTACCACCCATCAGGTCTCAGCCGATAGTCTGACTGCTTGTGGAGTATGTGGACAAAGTGCACGGCTAAGACGGCGGAAGAACCCAGCAGGCAAGAACCCACCCGCAGCCCCTCTCGGACCCAGGCCTCCATCTGTAAAGTAAGAGCAGGGAACCCCGGGCCCTTTCCAGACCACAACCTATGAGTTTACAATCATCTCCTGAGACAAAAACAGGAATGAGGGAATTTTTTTGGCAGAACTGGTTTTTATCTGTTTGTATGAATTAGGCTTAAATTTGTATTTTTACCTCTTCTTCTTGAGATCTTTTCTTATGAGCCATCTTGTACAACTTGTGCAATTTTCGAGCATCAAATTCTGTAAACTTGGAGACAAAAATCCATAGGTTCCTAAAAAAAAGAAGAAGAAATTTTTTCTGGTAAATTATAGAATTTTAAAAATAACTCTTCTCTTTATGGATGGCAAGTTAATTGATTTTGCTATACTTGGAATACTTTCCAAGTATAAAAAATAGAGAAATGATCTTTCAGGTCTTGGCATCAATAACAAATACACCTTCGGAAGCTAACTAATGTCAACAGAATTTGACAATCTGGAGACAATTACATTATCAATATTACATTGATCTGGAGACAAGGGTTCCATCTCACAGCTAAAACCCCTCTAACTTATTTCCTGACGCCTGTGACCTCAGACCTAAGATCTCGCCCCACCTCTGTTCTCCCTGGGCCCTCAGGCAGTCTGTCATCACCACCGCCTCCCAGGGACCCAGGTACAGGTGGGCATCTCTGCACTGCTGCCCCTCCCTTCCTCCCAGCTGTCACCACCACAGCCTGTCATTCCTGCCTTCGAAACTCCAAGCGACTGCCCCGCTCCGATTCCACTGTGCGTGGCACGACTGTCAACAGGGCAGTGGCTGGTAGAGCAGGTGTGCAGAACACGGAGGCACAGGTACCCTCGTGTGCTAGAAGGAAAGGCGCGCGTCCTGGAGAGCAGCCACACCACGCCACGCAGCGCCGCTCAGAGAACACTGTCCAGCTCCTGACCAGTAAACCTGCGGCCTCCTACGGAAAGCCATTTACCTTTCTCTCTCAAGTCCTCTGTAGCAGCACTTCAGTCATCCTAACAACCTGCTTTAAACCCTAAGAGCCACTTTCAACGTTTTGTTGAAGCCTGAGAACTCTCCCATCTAAGCAGGTCCACTCTGCTTTCCCACGCCGGCTCGGTCTACCTGCCTGCCCCTTGCAAGTCTTCCCTCCCTGACTGCTCCTCTGCACGGGTTTCTACCTTCTTGGAATTCCTACTAGACTTGATCTTCCAAGCATCACTGCATGAGGGACAGTTTCTCATGAGTGGGCAAGGACTTACTTATGAACCACAGCAGGCCAGGACCACAGTACCCAGCACATCTAAACACAGACTGGCCACAGTGCACAGTATCCAGCCTAGCTTCATGGAACTATACGCTAGGATGGTGAGCTTTTGTTATCTTCCAATAGGGGTTAAGCTGGGTAAAAAGAGAGCCAGACGGCTAGATACAGGGATCCAGAAGTTGGGAACAGTCTAAGAGGAAAGTCAAGTCACATTTCAAAACTTAAATGTTCTTTTTTCATGGCTGTGAAGCATGCTATGAATAGCATCATGACAGAGGTTTTCTTAAATCTCCTTTTCACTCAAAAATCCGTCCACTGATGTTAGGCATATTACACAAAGATAATTAACTGTGAAGTATATGAGTTCAGTTAACTGTGGAGTATAGAGAGAGACTTAATGTTACAATTCTCTTTGAGAAATTACAGGCATGTTTTATAAACATCAGAAATGAATTATAAATGAACCTATGTAAGTCATGATGCCTTACAAACTGAAGTTCTGGATTAACTGCATTAATCCAAATTACTACTTGAGTTCTTCAACTATTAGAGAGAAGAAGACTCACAGCTCCAGTGGTTTGAGCTTTTGCCTCCTCTTATTAGCTGATACAGAACTAACCAATTAGTTATATTATCTCTGACTATTAACCTGAGATGGATAGAGTAGTGAAATTATACATGATTTCTATCCCTTCCAGGTTCAAAGACTGAGTCTTTATTCTGAGGACAGGCCAGCAAATCCAGCACCACAGTATTTCTCTCATAAAATAATATCATCTTACCCAGTCAAGACTGGCCTCAGAGGAATAGGCTATTTCAGGAAAAGAAAACTGAAGCCTGCAGGTAAGCTGCCAGTCGTCAGCTTTTGCTGAGAAAAAATGTTTTCATTAGGTGGCTGTGTCATGTTGTATAAAACAAAAATAGAATCCCTAACACACACACACTCTGTCATCAAGTCAGGACAGACAATGCGACAGGCGTGCAGGGCCACGGCGGGTTACCTCCTCCACAGCTTGGTGTGCTCCTGGTCTGAGTAAGCTTTCAGGCACTCGGCTATCCGGTCCCCGATCTTCAGCAGGCAGCTCCGCGTGTGCTCCAGCTGCTCCTGGACGCTGAGCCCCTTGTCAGGCTTGTCCAGCTGCTTCAGCGCCTTCTTCACGGGCCGCATCCGCTCCTTACACTGTGACAGAGGAGAGACATAAGCCCTCTGCACCCCACGCTTCCTGTGCCCTGAACTCCCAGAGAACACACAGTCCCCCTCAGGCCACATGACCACTTGTAGAGAAGCAGGGAAAGAAAGGCAGGGCAACAAAGAAAAATGTTAGAGAGTCGGAAAAACGTCAGGCTCCAGTCTCGGCTCCAGTGCTCAGAGCAGCGGCGTTCACACTTTACTTGGCCTCCAGAACACCGCTGTTTCCCCATCTGCCAGAGGGGCATTCGTGATGCAACTACTTAGTTCTGAAGCGGAACTACAGACCTAACCTGAAAACCGGGCACCACAAACTACCTAAAACTGCAGGGTGAAATATTTACAAGTCCTTCAGGCTTATAAGAAACTGAGGGAAAGGCTTCCAGATAAAGACGGTGGACTGAACACAAGAAACTTGTTCTTGCTGTCTCCATCCACTAACACGACAGTAAAGGAATTGACTTTGGAAGAGATAAGCCCACAAAGACAAGGGAAATCCAAGAAACCAACAGCAGCAAACTATTACAGCAAGTGAAATCACTTAATAGATACTTACTAGAGAGCTGAGAGCCAGCCCGATTTATGCTGCAAACTTATTCCCCCAAAGGCTTGCTAAGTATCACTGGCAGTAGGGGTGAAGGCTGAAAATAAGGATTTTTTTTTTTTAAGATTGCCTAAAAGGAATAGATACTCAGATTCATTACAGACACCCAGATCTCTAACTCTGCCCAACAACATATATGGAAGTTTATTCTCTGGAGAGGATAAGTCTTTTAACTGGGCTGCACAGGCATAGTTGAGGGGCAAGCCTGCTGTACTGAAAACAGCATTATATGGAATACATGTGTAATATATGCATATTAGATGAGCCACCAACCAGCTTGGCTTTTGGTTTGTTTTTTTTTGCCTCGCAGATTCCAGAATGAAGAAAGCCAGGTCTTAATCCTCCATCAGGAGAACTGGAGGATTCTTGTGCCTAAAACCTGACCACCCAAGAGCAAGAACCAAAAGATGCTGACCACCCGACTAAAGTTTTCTGAGGAAGCAGCCCAGCCAGATCACCCTACGAAGAACACTCTCAGAGCCGATCAAGTGCCACGCACATGCTCAGAGGTTCCAATCAGAAGCTCAGTCCTTACTCTTAAATATCAGAAGACAACCAGGGAGCACCATGCCATCTGGAAAAATCTAACACGAATGATGGAAACAAATCTAGGAGAAATACATGGGGGGAAAAGATCCTGGAAATAAAATGACAAAGAAGCGAAAGCCTCAAAAGAAATAATGGCATTTCTTCTCAGAAACAAAGCTGAGGAGATCTCCGAGAAATGTAGGATTGACAAAGAAGTGGAAAACATTTTTAAGATAATATCAGGGACCACTCCCAGAGTCCAATGTCCGAAAACCAGGATAAAACTAAGAACTGAGAAGGAAATTACCACAGAGTAAGTCAGGAGTATTTCTCTGACCTGTAGGGCATGGCTGTCAGCCACTAAGTATCCAGTATAAGGAACCAGTAAGCCACATGTCCACATAACTACATAACAACAAAAATCCAACAAACTCCCATCACTTCGTGATAATCTCCATAGCCATATACCTAAAATCTGCTTTTCAGTATTATATTTAAAGTTTTAAAAAGGACACAAGATAAACTGGAAGATACCTGTAATGACTGTAACAGACAAAAGATTAGTATCATGAACAAGATTCCTATAGAAAAGGTAAGGACTACCTGTAATCACTTTTAAAAATCCAGACGCATATCAGAATTATCTTGAAGTTTTTTGAGAAATACAAATGCTCAGGTATTGGGGGGGGGAAGGTATGGATATAAAAGTTATCTAGAATAGGCAAAAGATATGAACAGGCAATTCACTGGAAACACAAATACCTGATAAATATGAAAATAAATGTTCAACACCACCACTAGCCAATTTTTTCATACCTCTTAGATTGGCAAAAATTAAGAAGTCAGACGGAGAAGGCAATGGCACCCCACTCCAGTACTCTTGCCTGGAAAATCCCATGGACGGAGGAGCCTGGTAAGCTGTAGTCTATCAGGTCGCTAAGAGTCGGACATGACTGAGCGACTTCACTTTCACTTTTCACTTTCCTACATTGGAGAAGGAAATGGCAACCCACTCCAGTGTTCTTGCTTGGAGAATCCCAGGGAAGGGGGGAGCCTAGTGGGCTGCCGTCTATGGGGTCGCACAGAGTCGGACACCACTGAAGTGACTTAGCAGCAGCAGTAAGAAGTCAGAAATTACCAAGTGTTTCCAAGACTGGGAAGCACCTAGAACTCACACTCATCACTAGAAAGAGAGCAAATCTTTACAATTGCCTTGAAGATGAATTCTGCAACATCTAATAAAGCAGAAGTGTGGACCCAAACAAACACCCGGCTTTTCTGCACAAGCTACACACTAGAGAAGCTATTACACACACGTTTGATGATATATTTACAATGTCACTGTAGCCTATTTGTAGTGGTGAATGTTTGGAAAACCCCAATGTCCATCAATAGGATAAAGAATGAATTGTGGAAATCATAAAACAGAATAACAGCAAACACTGAAATCAGAGACACAATTAACAACATGAATAAATCTCAAAACTGTGCATGCTGAAGCAAGCTACAAGATATACAGTGTGGCGTTTATCAGTAGGTTCCAGACCTGGGAAGCAGCAGTCATGCTGCTTATGGACAGTTGGGAGGATGTGCAGTGTAATGGGGAGAACCCAGACTCTTGGGTCAAATCGTGTGGGTAAGATCTTAGCTCTACATCTTAACTCTGTGAAAAAGGACAAGTTACTTAACTCTCCTCACATTATTTTTTAAGGGGTAAAACAGAGATAATACTTACCTCACAGGTTGTCATGGAGAAAATACACAAAAAGCACACTAACAATACCTGGCTGATTATGTGAACTATTACTGTCTTTAAAGAGATTAAGTAATAAAACTCTGAAGTCACACATGAGAACCACAACACATGAGAACTACATCAAACTAGAATTGTGGTCACTGCTGGGGAGGAAACAAAGCAGAGCCAGGAGCTTCAACTTTAGAGTCTGAGCCTTAAAAAATTCAGACCTGACAAAACTTTGTGGTACCTCTATCAATGCCTATTATATTTCTGAAAATTGTCTGCATTTTTAAAAGATATCATAATATAAAAACAAGAGTAAATGAGCTGGAATATATAAATGGGATTTCCTTCTTTTTTTTTTTTTAAATTCAGGTGCAGTTGATTGATGCTTCCTTCATGACTCAGTGGTAAAGAATCTGCCTTCCAGTGAAGGAAATGCAGGTTCGATCTCTGGGTCAGGAAGATCCCCTGGAGAAGCAAATGGCAACCGCTCTAATATTCTTGCCTGGGAAATCCCATGGACAGAGGAACCTGGAGGGCTACCGTCCACGGGGTTGCAAAGAGTCAGGGATGACTTTAGCGACTGAACAAGAGCAACAAACAGCTGATTTACAATGTTGGGTAAAAGCCACTTTTAAAATAGTATGGTACCACAGAAGCATTAGCTAATGATGTTCTCCTATAAATACTGGGTCAAGGAAGAACCAGAAACAGATCAGAGAGGCGGTTGTGTAATTAATTTATTCATTTACTCACTTACTGAGATACTTCTATCATCTACACCTACTTTAGAAGACATAGTACTTTCCCTCAGAGAGCTCACAGGAAGAAGAGTAAAGAGATTTAAGAAAAATGAGATAAGCGTGAAGAGAAAAAAAAAATACACATATGCATATAGGTTTTTGGGAACACAGACACACACAAAAAAGGGTAAAACAAGAGAAGAGTCTTACAGGACGAGGTCAAAATTCTATCCACTGTTGCCGCAGAGGAGGAATATTCTGAGAGTTGGAAGACCACTTTTTCTTCAAAACTAAATGAACATACACTGGAATCAAGTGAACAGTGATGTGGGCAAGTTTGGGAGAGGAAGCGACCTCAAGAGAGGAGGAGAAAGGGGACGAGTGCAGCACAGTAAGGCACGCGCCCACAGCTCTGATGAGGGGCACGCCCCTGAGGACGCGCTGGCCTGTCACCATCCTGTGCAAGGCCTGGTCCATGACTCTCCCCTCAGCGTCCCTGTCTCTTAGGAGGCGGCGCGCCGCGGCTTGCACCACACCCCAGGCCGTGGCTCAGCTCCTCGCCCACAACACAGGAGCATGTGAAACAGGCCACGCTCACCACTGCTCCGGCTCACACGGCCGGACCCCAGCCTCGTCTCACGCCATGCTGCTTACTAGACCTACTAGACCGACTAGCTGGGCCGCAGGAACTGGGAGAGGCAAGCACGGCAGCTGCAGACCCCGCCCCCTTGATTCCAGAACTTACTATGCTGAACGTCTCCTGGTCCAGATCATCCTCCTCATCCTCTCCAATGGGGACGGGTTCGCTTCCTGCTGTGATATGGACAGGGCCCTGAGAGCGCTTGGATTTACTTGAAGATTTGGCATCACCACCTTTAGGCTTTTCAGAAAAGAGTTACAAGGAGTCATTGTCATTTGTGTGCTCCTGTCCTGCATTCGGACTTCTTCGCTGCGTCACATCACTGTAAGTGGGTATACTAGACGGCCTCAGTTTCGAGATATCATGAAGCCAAACACATTTTATTAACAGTTTAATCATATATCATTCCCATTCCTGTCTCTAAACAGAATTTTAGCTTCATCAGTGCTATTTTGGCTTCTATCGCCTAATCGATGAAATGTACAAAAATGTCATCAAGAGGTTAAGACTGTAAACTGAAGAGCTCCAACAGAGGAGCAAGAAGCAACTTTATTAACAGCTTAAGAACGAACATATGCTTCAATCTAAATAACTAAGATAGTTTAAGTGACTGAATTTATATGAATGCAGGTGGATGAAGCTCATTTATCCATGAAAGGGTGCAGAATGATGGAGATACAGATACAAATAAAAACTAACTGTAGGTATGAACATTTAAAAACATAAAACAATACTATGCTTTGCTTATGATTACATAACATGTAGGAAAAGTATAAAAGCATGGGTAAGGTGGTTTCATACCAATGTCAGAGCAGTGTTACAGAGGACAGTAATGAAACTGGGAGAAGGAACAGAGGGGAGCTCCAACTGAGGGGCGTTTGGTAATGGGTGTGTGGAGCACCAAACACAGCAGCCGGAAAAAAACCACTTGAAGTAAACAAGAAAAATGTCAGCAGCTGCAATATCTGTTGCTGGTACCAATATCGGGTACACGGTTGCTGGTTAAATCGTTCTCTGTCCATCTATTTTTTAAATATTTCATTTTAAAGGTATCTTTCTGCAGAAGCACAAATGCAAAGAAAGATATGTGTCACAACAGAGTTTATAATTAGAAATTTGAAAGCAATGTCCATATGGGAAACTTAAATTACTTCCAAAAAGTTACAATCAAACAAAATCTTCCTTATCTACTAAAAATGGCTTTAACTTTTATTTATTTGCTTGGAAAACTATTTGTGATATATTGCTATGTGGGAAGAAAAGGCAATCCAAATAGCCTGGCCTAATTTTTCTACAAATTTGTTTCCTAAACAAATTTTTATATTTGTTCTTATATGCATATAATAAAAAAAAGTTTCATATGTCCTCATCAAGAAATCTGTTAGACTTATAAGTGGTGGAAGAATTCAGTTATTTGCATGTTTTAACAATGATTATAAAGATTAACTGAAAAATAACTTCATCAGAAGTCAGCAAGATTCAACACTGAACCAGAATTCTAGGTTTGGAATGAACTTCATAAAACCGAAATATGAAGATTACACAATAACAAGGCTTTTAACCCATTTCTACTCTTGATAGTATCTGGTTCGAACTCTAAACCTTTCATGTATTCAGATTCATCTGTAGATGGTGGTTTTCTACCATGAGTCTGAGAACATGTATCACGTAACTTCCTGATCTCATTCTAACACCCTCTCTGAAATGTGTAATAAAAGAGCAAGGCTTCTACATTGAAGAATACCGCCACGCACACACTGCCCCCTCTCTGCAGGGAGAACTGCAGCCATCCTGACGGGAAGCCCCATCCTTCCTCCTGGGATATAGTCATGAAATGACGATTCTTTCAGGGCCCTCAAACCCCGTTTTATTTCTAAATCCTAGAAGGGAATCCCAAAGGCTGTGGGCATCTCAGGAAGTAGAACAACACTGGTACCTTCTCTTTCTTGTCTTTCGACCTCTTCCTTTCCTTGTCCCCTTCCTTGTCTTTCCTAGAACTCATTTGTTTTTCCTTGTTCTCCTTGTTCTCTTTCTTCTTCTGTTTCTTTTTCGTTGGACTTTTTTCTAAGCCATCATCCTAGAAAACAAATGGGGCTGTGAGCTTTTGCCACAAACTTTTTATTCCCTCTTTAACTTTCTAGGAAAAAAAAAACTAGAAAGCACTGCCCTCAATGGTTCATCACTGCGCCCACAGAAGCGTGTTCTCAAGCACAGCCTTAAAGCCGTCTGCTTCAACTGAAGCCTATAGAGGCAGATGCTCTTCACTACATAGGCATCATTATTCCCATGGAAAAAACCGAAAACCAAAGAGCTTATTGCTAGGTAGTAACTGGTAAGGTTGCTACAATTTGAATTTATGTATGCTTGACTCAAATCCACGCTAGTTCATATACCCACTTCTGAGCCTCCTGGAACTAACCTCAAAGTGAAACAAAATAAAATTCCATAGTTTTCAGTCCCTGATTCAACAGGCTGAATGCTACCACGTTACTTTTCACTTTCCTTAGACTAGAGGTTACAAACGGACAGATCTGGGCCAAATCTGAACCACAAGGAGTTTTTATTGGCCCAACAATGAACTGCATCATAGGTGCCCCTATGCATGAGGCATGTGCTCCCTGATTAACCAGTCTCCACCACTCCTTATCATCCCAACAGTGAGGCTGAGCATCAGCTGCCATTTATCACTAAATTTCGTGGTTCCCTTTATTTGCTTTCATTATTTCAATCACTGATTTTACATGAACAACTATATTCCTCTCTCACATGTTAAGCAAAGATACACGTATTTCTATTTCCATTTTACCTACTCTGGTATGTAAACCAAACACACTTCAAATGGTTTTACACCAGCTGGCACAATAAATGTAACTTAGAAAATCATCTCAACTGAAACGCAGCCTCACACCTTTACTTCTCCCTCTTCTGATGGATTGTCTGAGTGTCGAGGAGATGAAAACTCAATTCCATGCTCGTCCTTCAGCCTCGGTGCTTTGTTTTCCTTTTTCACTCGAGGCTTCCGCTTCTTTAATTTGGCCTGGAAACCAGAAGAAAATGATGATAAAACTACAAATCAAGTCCCTCAAAAGTATGACCACATAACATTACGATTCTTTGAATAGTAGCAGCCACATAATTCAAAAGAGGAAACTCAAAAGAAAATTCATGGTAGTGCAATCAATTTTATCTGAAGGAGGAAAAAATAAATCATTCTGTGCCTCACAAAAATGTCCATATTCATGAACCCACTGACTCCATTTTTTGGAATTCAATCTCAAGACAAAATTCAAAAGAAGGAAAATCACCTTATGCACAAATAAGAAGAAAAATAATATGCAAAAGATAGTAACAGGAACATAAAAAAATGGAGAAGCATGCTGTATCTAAAAATAAGGAAAATGTGTTTATCCACTCAGATATAGCATTATCCAAAAGTAAAAACCATGGTCTCATCTCTCTCTCCAGAACCTAACTTACAGAATATCCTCAACATATATGTGAAGAGTGACATTACTTACATAATGGGACTTTGTTAAGGACAAAGTATGGGATTGGGATTTTTTGTTTTCTGAAATTTGCTTTGTTTATAATGCAGGGAAATTAACACAAATGGCATAGCTCTGGGAGCACTTAAGGAGTGTGTACACACAAAGGCTACTGGTACTGGCTGTAACCTGAACTATCTCCTAACTGTGATTTGCATCTTTCCAGGCTTGAAGAGAAATGACAAGTTGAGGAAATAAAAGGTAAAGGAGGAGTCCATTAGTAACTCAGCTGAAATCTTTCACTGAGCAGGTAAGGTCACTCACTGCAACTGAAGTCCACTGTCTGAATTAACTGTGTATCCTAATTACCCATTTTATCCCTGGGACCTGTGACTACACGTAGCCAGTGTTAGCTGGAACAGGCAAATGCAGTGATGTTCAGACAGTAACAAGATCTATATTCCAAAATCAAGGAAATGGCATAAAGCAATAGCGAAAGTCTATCTAGACCAGTGGCACTGGGAGAGATAAGAACTATTTTGAGGCAGTATTCTAGAAGAATGGGTTTATGCCAAGGTGTTTAGGTGTTCAATTACTACACGAACATTCCTACCATTACCAACCAAACCATTACCACTGAACTCCCAGTAGCAACAGCTGACAAGGAGAGGATAGCATTCTGTGCTGCACCCGGAAGGGGCATCTCTTGCCCACCTAACCCTGCAGGGCAGGAGCCTCAGGCCCCGGGGGACGCCAGGCCGGCAGCTGCACTCACCTCTTCCCCGCCCGTCACAGCGCCCTCCTTCTCCAGACTCTTCCTGAGCAGCTTCAGCAAGTAGTCTGCTCGGGTCTGCAGCTGCTTCCCCTGGGGCTTTTTATCTGTCTCCACGGGCAGAATCTTCAACAGGAAAGGAAGAGAAGCACCCGGCATGGCCCACAGCCCGGTTAGTGGATCAGGATGAACAGAGATGACAAACAGCTGAACGATCCTTTCCCTCCCCAACCACCCAGAACACAGATAAAGCCTCAGATCCTATCTCATGTCCATGGCTCCCAGTCACTGAACATCCCTTATGAGCCGTTCTCATTTTACAAAATGGGATGGAGAAATCCAGCTCTCCCACTGGCTCCTACCTGTGCTGTTAACAGGGTAGAACAACTCAGGTAGGAGGGGCTTGTTGGCTTCATCTGCTAGAGCATCCCAGCCGTCGTGGATTTCCTCCTTCCAGGAGCAGGGAATCCCTGGAGCTAGGTTAAAGCTTCGTTTTAGATTGAAAATGCTTCTTAGAGCATTGCCGGAGAGCACTGAGCTACGCCAGGACGCAGCTGGGCCTCCTGGCCAGGCTGGATGTGGTCTCAGTGCTTATGGCAGGGTGCTGGCACCCTCTGAGAACACCGCACCTGGGATGAGCACTGAGGGACGTGCCGGGAAAAGCCCTGCCGGGAGCCCAACATGGAGCGCATCCTACGAAAATTTGAGCCAGTCAGCTTTCCCTGCTTACAGCTCTGAGCACGGCCTCACTACTAGGCAGCCTGATGTGCAACGGATAGGGTGGGAGGCTTAATTTTGTGGGAGAAGTACAGCCCGTGTTTAACTCCATTACAAAAAATACCAAGGCATGGCTCATTCTTTCTCCAGGTGGAGAACTGATCCAATATCGTTTTAAACAAAGTGCCAACAACTCAGGCTGAGGAGTGCTTTTATTATTAATAATCCAACCCTGGTATTTGTTGCAATGAGATCTAACCTACGATAAATATCAGAATTTTAAGATTTCTCCTATGTATTTCCCCAAAATTTCACCTGGCTATTATCTTCAGCTCTGAAATAGTGCCACAGTCCACTAAAGACAGTAATGTTTTCAAGGATAGAAACCCCAGGAATTTACTGTTGTACTAATCTTTAATTTGATCCCCCACCCCTCAGAAAACAGTTAAAAGTAAGTCATTGATAAAAAGATATACAACAAATCTTCTAGAAATCTCCAGCACCACAGATAATCACTTACTTTGTCAGTTAACTTAAGCTCTGGGTCCGTTTTAATTAGCTCCCAGTTTCCATAGCCATGTTCATAAATTCCCAGCAATAAACGAGAGTCATCCTCTACTCCCCACTCAACATCAAAATGTGCAGCCTTGACACGACAGGATAAGCAATATCTGAAAAGTTTTCCAAAGCAGGAAGACGTGAGAGGAGAGGCCTTTCTGATTTGGAAATAAACACAAATGAACATAGACAAAGCATTCTAGTACATCAAAAAGACAATGAAAATACTACTCTGTAACTTCAAATCTGTTTTCTAATGGCACAACCACCCGTGCGTGGGTACATGTTATACTCACTTTTTTTTTTCTTCAGGGTCTACAGGGATAGATTTATGCAGCATCTCAAACTCTTCTTCATGTTGGATAATAGATTTCACATTAACCTGAACCCCAGATATCTTGATAGTTGGGCCTCTCTTTTTCCCTGGTCCTTTCCCTAAAGAACATCAATTGCATATTTGTTACATGAGAATTCACTGTTCAGAAGTGTACACAGAAGAAGTATACAGAATTAAAACGCAGGTGAACAATCCTAAATGCTCTCTTATTCCCTCAATGTATATCTCTGGTTTACTGTTAATCCAAAGATACAATCAATAAGGCAAAAAGTTTTCTCAATTAATGTTTGTAAAATAATCTCTAAACAGTTCGGTTTTTTAAGATTTAGAATTTTTCAGTCCAGCAGTGTTTATAATTGTATTTTAATCTTCCTCTTTGTTTTATACTTTGGCTCTAAAACTAATGAAAGAAGATTTTCAAGGAGTGATATAAACACTTAAGATTTTTCTTTTGTTTTTTAACCCATCGATAAATTTTTTTAAGATGAACTTCTTTACTATAAAAGCCTGAGATCAAGTTAATACCTAACACATTTGAAAGGATGAACAAAATAAGTCATGGAAAGGTTATCCCCAGGTCGAGTTTCAAATTAAAGTAATCCTAGAGGCAAAAACAAAGCAGGTCAACTCTAACCACAGACTTTCTGGCCAAAGTCGAAATCCGTGAGATAATGGCACTTGTCTGTGGGAGAAAAGACAGCCCCGGGGACAGGGATGAAGGCAAGGTTCTCCATGCGTTCCTTATTTGACAGTTCTGACTCTGGGCCATGCAAATGGTTTACATAATTAAAACACACACAGTTTCATAAAAACAAGAAAAGCAGTCCCTAGAAACTGAAATGTAAACAAAAGATACTGAACTACATATTATAAGCTGGTGGCATAACCACACAGGGAAAAGAACAATTTCAAACAATTTTAAAACACAGTACTTCATACATTGCTAAAGCATGGATTTTAAGGACAAAAAGAAATGCAAAAGAATCAGACTTTGCATTGAGAAGTCTTATTGTTAACAGTAACACTGGGGGGATTCCTTGGCAGTCTAATGGTTAGGGCTCCAGGCTTTCACTGCCACAGCCCAGGTTCAATCCAGGGAACTAAGACCAAGGAAGCTGAGAGACAGCCAAAACAAACAAACAAAAATCCAAACCAAAAAAAAAAAAACAGTAAAATTGGATATTAATATTTGGAAACACGTGTGAGACAAATACATGATTATGCTAACATTTCTAGGAACAAAAATTTCTTGGCTTGAGAAAAGAGGTATCAATAATCTTACACTAGAATTGGAAATTGGATTCAGGACTACAGTAAGTGCCAGTGTACAGAAAATACAGGTCTATGGAAGGGGCTTTCCTGGTGGCATATGCTAAAGAATTCGTCTGCCAATGCAGGAAACCTGGACTCAGGAATACACTCAATGCCAGTTTATAGAAAATACAGGTATATGGAAATAAGTTAAGTAATGCCCAGAGGAAGCAATCCATCAGATTCAGATTGTGAATAAGCAGAGAAAAGAGGTATGTGGGCGAGGGGGCACCTGTCACAAGGAAATATTCCCAAATATGCTGTGAGATGGACAAAGCAAGGTACAACAGTATGCATGTTACATCACCAACTGTGTTAAAATAGTATCTATTCCTTTTTTGAACATATATATATATTTTACATTTCTAGAAAGAGACAAGAAACAGGGATAGTTGGTTTTCATTTTTGAGCCGTATGAGTGTAATACTTATTCAAACCTATTACAAGGAAAAAAGAAAAGCACTGTAATGCTAAGGTTTACTTTTGAATGTATTCTGGGTGCTATAAAAGCACAAATTTGGATCATTGTCCATACCACTCAAGTTTTTCTTTCTTTCATGGGGAAAAAAAAACAAAAACCACACCTAAAAAATGTTTTTGACTATATTCAAGGTATTTTAAAATTCTATTACTTTCAGTAATAGTGTAAAGAAAAAAATTTCGGAGCACAAATAATGCTCTACTTGGTGAAATAGCTAACACTGCAAGGCAAACATGACGACAAGCACTTCACATGTATGAAATTATTCAAGTGGCCATCCAAGCCCACTGACTCAGGGCTACTACTCCATTCTGCACCAGATCCTTGAAAGGCTATCATTTGTCTCAGATCTTGCAGCTGAGAACCATCAGGACCAAGATTCCAGGTACACTGGCTGCCTCCCACGTGTGAACCCTTAATCACAGCTGACAGAGCCTCCTGTGAGTAACCTCAGTGAAGGGAGACAAGAATGGAGGCAACTGCACAGATACACCACAGGCCAGGGAACTGGAATGGTCACACCTTCATCTCTGAGGGTCAACTGTAAGGGCGTCCTTTAACAACAAGGACCTCAGCTCTCTCCTGACACCTCCTGCTTGTAGAGGACAGGCAAAAGTGCTTTTGGTGTATAAGAGAAAACATGCTACAGGTCAAATTCAATTACAACAAATTCTAGTGCCAAAAAAGACTCACGCTCACAAAGAGTTTTATAATATTCAGCTACTGCTTTGTCTGTTTGGATTAATCCTCTAAATCCTTTATCACAACAAAACAACACCTGTATGTGCATCCGAGATAATTCCTTCTGGTGCTCTGTAATGTGCTCTCTTGCAACCACGATACAATCGTGCCCAGTCAGGCTTTACCTCCTCAGATCTTTACATCATCCAAGCCAACGTGAACTTTCTACAGTAACATTAAAAGAAATCATTCCACTTGTTCAGTGCTCTGCACCCTGGGCAAATCAACTTCGTTTGGGAGTAAATCTTTGGGATCTAACAACTGAGCTCACATAAGTAAAGGCAGGTGAGAATACACACTTCCAAAAAGGAGGGCAGCACAGGATACAAGTGTGAAGAAAGAGTGAGGAGAAGAGACCCCTGAGCAGCAGAGATCCCGATCCAGGTCTGTGAGCATCACTGAGGCAGACTTGCTGACTTACCCTCGCTGGCATTTTCTTTCAGCTGCTCTTCATATTCCTGCATTGCTGACACACAGCTGTTGTGAATCAGTTCCCCCAAGCGCTTCAGATCCGCCACAGACTTATCTACCAGCTCAGCATCACGTGCGATGCACTCCAGCCTGAGGAGAGACACATACCGGGACAGCCCTCAAGGCCTGTGCCCAAGTGAGCTACCGCTTGGTTCTGCGTAAGCTTGTTCCTGCAAAGACACTTTTCTCTTCATTCCTCATCTGACTGTTCAAGGCTCCAACAAGAACCCTCCAGCAGTGACTATGACTAACTTACTCACTTTCCATCGTAAAGAATTTGACTTGGAAGAGTCCACAAAAACAGACTAATTCAGAAAACAGGGGAAAGGGCTCAGCTTTCTTTATTAACTAAATGGGCCGTCGGGTGACGTGCCCAGAAGCTATCAGCACTAGTTTGCCTCTTTGTGCTCACTTTCCTTTCTCCAGCCTACTTCCATTCACTGCAGTGTTCCTAGAAGCAAAGTGCAGTTACATCTGCAAAATGTTTTGTTGATCTCCAAGTCATCTGGAGCATGTCATGTCTAAAAAATCAGACTGTCAATAGGTACCAGACCTTAAAAATGGAAAACAGAACCAAAAAAAGAAACTGCTACATAACAGAAGGGAAAAAGAGGTGGATAAGAAACTATTGTGTTACTAAGCTTACCGTTCAAGAGGGAGACCAAACTTCTTATATGCCTTGATGAACCTAGGAAAATGATTAATAAATCACATTTAAAAAGCAGACTTCGGCTATGCTGGTGCAAACACATCCTGTGACGAAATATAAGCCATAAAAATGGTCAAAAACATAAAAATGGTCAAAAAGAGATTTTGCCCAATCCTTGCAACTGCCACTACACGAGTAAATATTGAATGCCTTTGAAAATGGCCAACTTAAAATGAGTGCTAAAAAGCTTTTCAAACCAAAGATCAACTTTATTCTCAGTGACTGGTCATGAAACTGCTTAGGGATATAATTGAGTATGGTGGCTTAACTCTGCTGCTAAGTCGCTTCAGTCGTGTCTGACTCTGTGTGACCCCATAGACAGCAGCCCAGCAGGCTCCCCCGTCCCTGGGATTCTCCAGGCAAGAACACTGGAGTGTTCTTCTCCAAGGAAATGGCTTAACTCTAGTACTATCAGTTTTAGAAGGTACAAGTTAATAGGTAATAGGTAATAAATGATTTAGTAACCACAACTCTTATGATAAAATCCCATACAGTTTTACTGGTCTATTCAGTCCACTGCTGTTACTTCCAATTCCATACTACAATATTTTCCATTATGTTCTGGTCAATAATACAACTAGAAGAGTTTTAGGACTGCCTCAAGTACTTTTTGTAATGAGGCAAAGTAAAATATATGATTTTAAACTTTTTAGGCAAAACTATTTTGGAAACTCCGACTCCTTCTGCCAAACGGTGTCTCCAACCTAAAACCTAATCATCCTTCCACAAGTCTCTAGCCTAAACTATGCTAAATGCCAATATATGTGTAATCTGTTCCCCTCCCTAGAGCCAACCACTAGCACTTTCACTAAAAACCAAGATTCACAATATATGAAGGTCATCACTATAAAATGCCAAATTATCTGGTTAGCTAACAGTGAAAGAAGAGATACCATGGAGAAAAAAATGAAAAGAGAAGGCGTAGCGATTCTTAAAAGTGGTGATGAATGTGACAACAGCTAAGAAACAACATTAAAGGAACAGCATGGGTACAAGGATTAGGAAAGTGCTGTATGTGAAAGCCAGCCTGAGGGCTATTCCCCAACTCTGCGTTTCTCTTTCTTGACATATACTCACATACTTTACATCTGAAATATGTCCTTTGAGCCTATTTCAAAATAATAGTGAGACAGAGAAGCATTCTAGGAATGATGGAGTAATAAGAACCCCTGAAAATGTGCTCCTTCACAAAAGCAACAAGAACACTGGCAAAAACTGTCCAAGTCAACTTTGTTGGAATGCTGGAAATTAATCAAAGGCTTGCAGCTAACTTATAAGCATATATTCAAGAAAACAGCTGAATCTCAGTATGAATGGTGAGCTCTCTGCCATTGTGACTTGCTCTATTTCCCGTGCCCTCTCCCCAGCACCAAGACTGCCTTGAAAACCCCTTTTCTAGCTACAGCAGCCGGCAAACAGCAACACAGCAGCCATTACAGGGAGCAGAATGGGCCGGGAGCTCCACAGAAGCTTCTTCCCCAGAGCACAGTGCTATCTGGCCTGACCGATGGCACCCTGAGAAACTCCATTCTCAGGCTTGTCTTCATTTGACTTGGGTCTTTGTGAAGACACTGTCCATAGTTCATCAGTCAAAAATTAATTAGAGACAAAGGTTTAACACCATGGCTGCCTGAAGCAGCATTATAAGCTGGGGATGAATAAGCTGATCAAGAACTGCTATGGAAAAACTGGGGTGTTCACAGGTGAGAAGATGTTCACAGGCGTCTTTGAAAAGCTCAGACATATTCCCGGGAATCTAGAAGGCTGCACATGTGTAGGGCTGTGTGCAGGCACAGCGAAGACATGAGAAGCCGTTCATCTCTCACCTCTGACCAGTCCTCAGGTTCCACATAAACACGAGCTGAAGGATAAGGCAAAGTCGTAAACTGCCTGCAAGAGCACTGAACACATGCCTCAGCATTCACAAGGAGTCCTTCAGCAAAGGCTGGAGATTTACTGTTTGGTAGACTTAAGGTGCTTAAGAAAGCCTCTGCCCAATCATTAGCTGAGCTCTAAGCTAAATGAGCAGAGACTTCACAGAACTAGTCCAGAAAAGTTACTAAGCAAACAATGACAACAATGAACAGCAAACACAAAAAACTGGCTGGCAGGGGGATTCTGATGTCCAGACTAGCCACACTGTACCACTTAAAATGTCCAGTTTTCAACAAAAAGTTATAGGAAACAAGAGAGTATAATCCATATACAGGGGAAGAAGGCAGTTTTCAATGGAAATAGTCTCTAGGAAATCCAAAAGTTGAACTTAACAGACAAAGGATTTAATCAACTATTGTAAATATATACAACAACTAAAGGAATCCATGTCTGAAGAATTTAATGAAAATTTGAGAATGATGTATCACTAAATGGAAAATACTAGCAGAGATGGAAATTATATAAAGGAGTCACATATAAACTGGAGTTGAAAAGTACAATACATAAGATGAAAAAAAATCACAGGAGTAGATGTGAACTGACAGAAGAAAAACATCAGTGAAAAGGTAAATCAACTGAGACTATCCGATGTTAAAGAGAAAAAGAATAAAGACTATCCTTCAAAAACAAAGGAGAAATTGACATTCCCCAATAAATCAAGACACAACTTGTTGCTGCAGACCTGCCCTAAAAGAAATACTAAAATAGAGTACTTGGGGCAGAAAGGAAAACACATGAAACAACTCAAATCCACATGAATAAACAAGAGCCTCAGGAGGATACCTGAGTAAGTAAAAAACAGTGTATACGTATTTTTTTCAGTAATTTTTTACTTCATTCTGAAGGAGATCAGCCCTGGGATTTCTTTAGAGGGAATGATGCTAAAGCTGAAACTCCAGTACTTTGGCCACCTCATGCGAAGAGTTGACTCACTGGAAAAGACTCTGATGCTGGGAGGGATTGGGGGCAGAAGGGGACGACAGAGGATGAGATGGCTGGATGGCATCACTGACTCGATGGACGTGAGTTTGAGTAAACTCCAGGAGCTGGTGATGGACAGGAAGACCTGGCGTGCTGCAATTCAAGGGGTCGCAAAGAGTTGGATTCGACTGAGCGACTGAACTGAACTGAATGATTTTAAACCTGACAATAAAAGCACAAAAAGGGAGAAGGAATGTACCTAAATTGGAGTTAAGTTTTAGAATACCACTGAAATTAAGTTGATACTAGTCCAAACTAAATTGTTCTAAGTTAAAATATTAATTATAATCTCCAGGGAAACCACTAAGAAAATAATTTTTAAAATGTAAAAGAAACAGGAAAACTAAAATAGTATACTAAAAATCATGCAATACAGAAGAAGGCAGTAATGGGGGAAATAACAAAACAAAAAAGATACAAGACATAAAAAACAAACAAAAATGCAGACATAAATTCTATTTTATCAGTAATTGCATTAAATGTAAATGATTTAAAGACTTCAATCAAAACAAAGAAACCAATAGAATGAATTTTAAAAAATCATCTAACTAAATACAGCCTGTAAGAGTTGCAAGTTAGATTCAAAGACACAAATAGATTGCAATAAAAAAGGGAAAAGATACCACACATACAATATCAAAAGAGTTAGAGTATCTACATGAGTACTGAACCAAGATATAAACTTTCAGACATAAACTGCTGCTGGAGACAAAGGACATTTTATAACGAGAAAAGGGCCAGTCCATCAACACAACACATCAAGTATACACACCTAACAGCAGAGCCCCAAAATATGGGACACAGTAACTGACAAAATAGAGGAAATAAATAATACAGCAACAATAGAGATGTCAACACCCATTTCCAATAATGCATAGGACAATCAGAGAACACAGAAGACCTGAACAGCAGTAAACCAAGCAGGCCTAGTGAACACCTCTGGCACCTCCCACTCAGCCATAGCACAACACACAGCCTTCACTGTGTGACACTCGGGGCAGGGGCGGCAGAAGCAGGGCCACATACAAGATGGACTACCGATTCGCAAGGGTTAAGACGATGCCCAGGGGAAGGCTGCTGACGTCTTATCAATGCTTGTATGTATTTACGTTTTTCCATAATAAAGAAGAACAGAACAGGTATAACATTTAGTGGGAAACAACGACCTCATGGTTTCAAATACTGACTTAAAAGGACTACATGATACAGTTAAATTAATAATATGGATTAGATCATAAAGCTAGCTATCTTCACAGTTTCTACTTTCTTCACCTGTTTAAAAAGATAACAGAAACTAGGGGGAAATGGTGTCAATGCAACAATTTTAGATTTTTCTGGAGGGCAGAGGGATGTCAATCAGATACCAACAAATGTGTAATAAGTACTGAAATAGAAAGATACCTAAAACTGGCTGAAAGTGACAAGAAGCAAGCTGCCGAACAATATGCTGTGTATAACAACATGTGTGTATTAGTAAACCAAACTGATACCAGTATTAACGCTAACAGAAAGTAAACTGGGGTTATCTGTACTGCTTTAATTTTTTATATTATACCATTTCTTCTATATACACTGTTAAATATGTATGCATGTATGTACTCAAATTCTTCAATAAAAACAAAAAAAAGTTCCAGCCCAAGGTGACCTCCAACAGCCTCTTTCCTCGTGGCTGGACTTTCTTCATCATGAAATGTTCAGAGCAGAGAACAAGAAGTAAACAAAGAGCTCAACTGAGGAAAAGCCTGGAGAAGGCAGAATCATCCCGGGGTCTTGGGCACGACTCGTCTCCCTGCTGCCCTCCGCCCTGTCCCCCAGGTCAGGGACGCATCACCTGAGGCTTACAGCATGCCCACCCACACGTGAGGGGAGGGAGAGCGGGGCCTCCACCAACCTCCGGATCTCGGCGTCTGTGAACCCCTCCACCAGGTCCTTCCGCACACTTCGGGGACGCCCTCTGCGCTTGGGCTTCTTGTCGTCATCAGAGTCATCCGTCTCACTCTCAGAGGCAGAGGACCTCTGGGCCTGTCTCTTGGACTCAGTATCAGAGTCACTGTCATTTGTCTGAGCCTGAAAACGCAAAGTTACACTGTAGCAAATGCCAGGTCCAAGTGATCTAAGGACTAAGACCAGCCCATCTTAACTCCTTAAAGCTCGGAACTTCCTATTTTATCAGGCAAGTCAATCTGCCTTTAAGAAAGGAGGAGGCAGATAGCATGCAATGAAAGAAGATCTGCTTGTGTATTCACACTGCCAGAGACATACAGTCTCTGGTCATCATTAAGTACATACTGTCTCTGGTCATCTGGTCATCATTAAGTACACTGGAATAAAAATATCTGGATTGTAGGTTCATGTTTATTTCCTTGGGCAAATTACCTCTCCATGCCTTTGTTTTCCATTTGTAAAATGGGGATAATAGCACCTATAATACAGGGTTTTCATATGAACTAAATGAGTCAGTTACTGTAAAAGCACTGACTTATGCCTGGTACACTGTGCATACTCAATGACAACTACTATTAGCTAATATTGATTTACTAGGATCTTAGGCAAACCTGAGTGTGCTATCACCAACAAACTGAGTAATAAAAACAGAGTTTATCTATTTCTATGTTCTTGCAAAAATCAAATTAGATAGTGCCTATGATGGCGCTTTGTAACTGAAGCACCTTTATATAATCTCTTACTAAGTATTTATACCAAGTGCTATGAACGAGCATTTACAGAGGAAGAGACATTTGACTCTGAAAGCTGAAGGCCTTGCCAACCAGAACCCAACTGTTAAAATTACTACTTTTAGTCTCAGGTGCAAAAGGCAGCCTTGTGTCAAACTCAAATCACGTCCAGCCATCTCACAAAGGGCCAAGATGCAGAGATCGAACGTCTCCCAGGTACGCTCCTGGGCCCTGTGCAAGCTTCCACTTCCCTCTGCTAAGTTCCCGAAACTCTGCCCTGGAACCCTGCACGTCAGAAGCACATCCGTCTCTTTTGTCTCACTTGATCACCTTTTTAGTGGAACTCCGAATTCGAGGCAACATGTAAATCTCTTCCAGCTCCTTCTGCCGCTCTTCCTCCTCCACTTTCTTCCTTTGCTCCTCTGGGATGATCTCATCCCAGTCCTTGTGAGGACGCTCGTCAAGCTCTTCTTCATCCTCCATCGTTGCAAAGTTGGCAACCTTACAACAAAAGGACTTCACTGTCTGACCGACATTTCACTATTTCCCAAACACCATCTACTGAAACACCAACTCATGCAGTGTTTTGAATCTAAAATGCTATGAATAAGAGGACTCTTATGATATTACATAATCAAAAAAATCAGTTTTCTACTAATTTCTCCCTTATCCCCTCAACAAAATCTACTCGCCGAGTTCTAAAGTTCATCAGGAATTTTACTGAAGAATAAAGAAAGATAAAAATATACAAGCTGTCTTATGTTTTATTAAAAGACGTGCTATTAAATCATACACATTTTCTAATATATTAACTAGAACTTTTAGATTTATTTAGATGACAATATTTGCAGGGAATTCCCTGGTGGCCCAGTGGTTAGGACTCCATGCTTCCACTGCAAGACTGCAGTGGATGGACACAGGTTTGATCACTGGTCAGGGAACTAAGATCCCACATGCTGTGCTGTGTGGCCAAAAATAAAGTAAATATAGATCATCACATCCGAACCCCTAATGTTAGCCCAGTGTGGACTGACAGGCCTGTGCATTGTAAGCTGATACTGAATAGAGCTCATCTGAAACAAAGCACAACTCAAAGCAGTAGCTACTGTCTAGTCAACTGGTTACCTGATTCACTTTTATTAAAAGTACAGAAGCTAACAGTATTTCATAATTTCACATGCTCAAAAGTGCGTTAGTCTCAGGAATAAAAACGAAAACATAAAACGCAAAAAATTCAAGCAAACTGGGAATAATATTCCATTTACTTCATTTTGTAGTCTGGTCACTAAGTCATGTCTGACTCTTGTGACCCCATGGACTCCTCTGTCCATGGGATTTTTCAGGCAAAAATACTGGAGTGGATTGCCATTGCCTTCTCCAGGAGATCTTCCTGACCAAGGGATCAAATCCCAGTCTTCTGCACTGTAGTCAGATTTTTTACCAACTGAGCTATCAGGAAAGCCTGATATCAGACATTTAATTATATTTATACAGACATAATATGTATCCCAGAAAGAAAGGCATCTGCATGTATGAGTTTGAAAGCCTTAGACTATGGCTACAGAGAAACATCTACCAACTCTGGCCACTTCTGAGCAGTGGTGGGCAGGCCCCAGGTCAGGACTGAAGTTAAAGAGGTTTACGAAGTTCCATTCCTCAAAATAACTTAAGAGCTGACACTGAAATCAGAACTTTCGGGCAAAATTAACTCTAATTTCCAACATGGATATCATGTCTTCACAATCAGAATTTTAATATTACAGGACAAAACCAGAGGTATGTAATTTCTGAGATTTAAAATTTAACATTTTTCTGTTCCATAAAATGAATCATCTGACTGATCTCTCAAGTTAAGCACTGTTTGTAACTACTTTAGATCTCACTTTGAAATGGTATTAGTTGATACAAATACCAATACTACAGATACATCAGGGGTTCATGCAGTTGGGAATTTAACTTTCCCAAGAGTGGAATAGCACTCTACAGGCCAGAATCCCTGTCTAAGAAGTAATAACAACTCCAAACATGTGTGACTTTAGGAAATCTACTTAGCCTCCTTACATCTCAGTTTCCTCATCTATAAATGATGATAAGTGACTCCAACATAATATTGTTGTAAAAACTGAAGGACTGACATACAGAATGTACTTAAAACAGTGCTTACAGTATAGTAAGAATTTTCTAAGGATTGGTTATTATTACTTAAGAAACATGTAGTCATAAATATCTCAAAGAAATGTTTGTTATGTTTCCAACAAGTTAAATTAGCTTAACAAAAAAGAATTATTAGGAAAAGAAAGTCAATTCAGTGACGCACTCCAGACATAGAGTCCCTATTTAAGCAGAATCCTACCTAACCTGATGCTGAAACATAATGGCCAAAAGGGCCTTAAAGAAAGACAAGTATCACCAATAATCTGGCTTCTGATCAATCTGTAATATGCAGAAGTTTTTCAGATCTAAATAATCATATGATATTTTGACTAGGACACCATCATGAAGATTACTTCTGTTTAAGAAGGGAGCATTAGTCACAGAAGTGAAATCCAGTTGAAATGCTAACAATTCACCTCCATCTTCTGCATCCTTAAGACACATTAACTCTGATCCTAGAGCTCTGTGATCCACTCAGCCCCTTTCTTCTTCTTCCACTGCGACAACTTCCACCTGTGGCCAACCCTGGACTTCATCACAAAGTACTGCTTCCTCCCAAACACTTCTCAGTCCTAGTGGGTCTACCACACATAATCATCCATGTAGCCTCTTACCCTCTTCTCTAACATGCTCGGAACCAACCAATGATGAATCCACTCAACCACATTCTCACTTGAATCTGGGCAACTCTTTGCCACTTTGATGACTCTTCTGTGCCTCCTAAGCCAATCTTCCACCTTGGGATGAACAACTGATCCAGTTTTTCTGACCTCAAGTAATGCTGGAGAGTCATTTGATCCTGCTGACTTGCTCTACCATGAAGCCCCACCTTCTAAATTCAGCTCTAGTCCCTATCAAGTTCCTCCCAGCAACTCCTGGCCCCTGGATGGCACCATCCCCAAACTTCTCCACTTCTCAGTAAACACCTCACTTACTGGTAAGTAAGGTCACCACCTGGAGCTTCTACATCTTCTCTCCCCTCTCCTTCCAAAGTGGATTCTTCTTTTGTCTTTCGAAGGCCAGTTCTCCCATCTGTGCTTTTGATTGTATCCCTTCCAGTCTCCTCCTGGGCAATGTGTAACCAATTATCCTTCTTTCCTTAGAACTTCCAGTGTTTTCCTATTCTCAAGCTCTTTCCTCAAGCTAGAAACATGGTAACACCTTTAAAAAACCTTATCTTGCCTGACCCTTCATCATTATAAATTACTTTCACTGTTTTCCTTACTAAGTTTTTTAATAAAGTCTATACTCAATGCGGTCACCTCCTACTCATCCGGTATCCAGCTTTTGCGTTTGGTCCTGATCTCATTTAATTTTCTATCAAATACCACCAACCATCCCACAACTTCCCTAATGCCACGAAGTCATCAGGAGCCTCCCCACTGCCACGTTCTATTTTCACACCTCTGACCTCTCTTTGTTATGATTCTATTAACGTCTCTCCCGGAGCTCCACATTATCTAGTTCTCCACCTGTCCCACTGACAGCGTATTTGCAGCCTTACTCACACCAACTATTTTTCTTCTGTCCACTGACTCTGGGCAAGATGGACTACTTCGGTGGTCACCCCCATGGGAAGGACTGTACAGTCTATATTCACACCATACTTGGAACTCTGGAGAGTGATTTTAAGGGGTATGAATTAAGTTAGGTAAAAAGAAAAGCACAGAGTGTCTTGCACTGACAAAGTACTGACAGGCATTACTTATTATTGGTTCACAAATCAATGCCAAGGACTTTCTCAGACAATGATTTTAATACCTTAAATTGTGACAGAAGTTCATCTGTTGCACTTGTTGAGACTTCATTCTCTCTGGTTTCAGCCAAGCGCAAAATTTCATCTATATCCATTTCCTAAAAGAACATGGTGAAAAGCCAACAGTGGTCAGCATTCACTGAGAATACTGGTGCAAATAAACCAACGCTCTTCTCTGATTCCATTTTCTTTTACACTCACAGTTTTTATAATGTTTTATATCCAACATTTCAAACTACTATTTATACAAATCATAGGATGACACTTCAGAAATTTCAAGAAATAAAATTGGAATAAAAAACAGCAAAGTCAAAACCCTCCATGATTTTCTCATTCTTTCCCATTCAATTCTGTAAGCACTTTCAGCCATATAAGGAAAAAGAGAAACTATGTTCTGCAAGTAACTACTCTTTCTTTAGAAAAGTCTCAGGCTCAGAATGTGCTTCCAGAAAAGTTTAGACTCTCACAGATGATACTTATCAAGACATTCTTTCGCCTTGCTATTAATTACCTGAGGCTCTGATTCTTCCCCTTCAAGCTCTTTGAAGAGATCCTCTGCTCCAAATTTCAAAATCGCCGTCAGCTCTTCTTTATTAAAAGGATTTGAACTGTAGAAGTAAAATGTAGTTGTAATCTCTTAGGGACATCAAATAACCTCTACTGAGTTCTAAATATATATTCTTCCTAAAGAGGTCCAACTACTGGTGAGAACAGAAATTCTGCCACAAGAAAAATGATCTCACAAATATTTCATGGTTTTTAATCCACAGGATGAGTCTGCAGTGGTAAACTTAACAAAAGACTAAGACAGCAATTATTTTCTGGTTGGTTCATATATTTACATGAGTAAGCAAGAAAGGTAATTAGCAACATGACAGAAGGGAATCCTCTATTCATCCTTTAATTCAGAAAGTTATTGTTCACCAAGAATTTTCAAACACCTGCTCTCTGGTCCAAAATAAAAGAACAAGCTTTTTCTGTCCTAGTTTTCTTTTTAGTGGAAAATCATCATCACCTAATTAGAAAGGGCTCATTTGATTTAACCTGTAACACAACTGTTAAGACTGCCACAGAAGATACTCAACAACCTGGTCAAAATGTAAACTCTCTAAGAGAAATTGTTGTGCTTCCAAATAAAGCTAGCTGAAACTTAACTATTTTCCTTTCATACCCTTTTGTTTTCAGTAGGAAAGGCAATCTCCACACCCAACATTTTTACCAATAATAAGAAACGGCTGCCAACTCAACCTGCTGCAGCCTCGCTGCTGAAAAGTCCAAGGCAATACGTGCCAGGCAGGAAGCCTGAGGGCGAGCACACAGCTGCCACTGCTGCTGCTGTGTCGTACAGGACAGGCAGAGGCAAAAGCAAGAGGCTGGAGAGGAGGGCAGCAAAGACAAGAGGGCACACGCAGAGGGCTGGTACCCCCAAAAAAATGAAAAAAGAGGAGGGCAGCAAAGACAAGAGGGCACATGCGGAGGGCTGGTACCCCCAAAAAAAATGAAAAAAGAGGAGGGCAGCAAAGACAAGAGGGCACACGCAGAGGGCTGGTATGCCAAAAAAAAAAAAAAGAGGAAGGAGAAATGGGGAAGGCAAAATAAAATCAAAGTGCCATCTTGCAGTTTTGGCTTGGTCCTTTCCAGGTAATCAACGGATTAATGTCTGTTGTAGAGCATCTCATGAGAAGAATGAATGAATTACACAAAATGACAATGTAAAATTGATGTCTGCTACCTCTCCCACCTTTCTGGCACTTACTTGGACCTCCCAGAGTTGTTTTCCAGAACCGTTCGGCCAGTGGTATCCATGCGCTGAATCACCAGGTGGTCCAATACCATCTTCTTCTTGGCCCGTTCTATGATCTCTTCCTCCACGGTCCCCTTTGTAACCAAGCGGTAAATATTTACCTGTAGGAAAAGGCAATGTTATGCTTATGGCCTGTTCACACACATAGAAAGTTATTTCTGCCTAAAACCAAGAGGGGAAATTAAAAAAAAAAAAAAATCTGTTCTCTGCTATGGCTTACTACTTGTAAGTCATTGATCCAAGCAGACAACTTAAGCATTAATATATATTATATCTTCTACTATGGGCAGCATGCTACATTCTTAAATAAAAATTGCCTCTAAGAACTATTATTATAGCCTTGACCTAACAATAAAAATGCTGCTGAAGAATTATCTGTTTTACCAAAACTGAATCTCCAACCACATATGAAACTTAAATGGTAGCTAATACTGGAACAGACTTTGAAATTCATCCTTGAAGGAACAAGTGCGTACTTGAGCAGCATACAGCAGCGCTAACACTGACCATGTTAACAGAAGTAGACTGTGCTGAACAATGTGAATATCACAACTTTTCTATACAAAAACAGAAATTTTTAATTCTAAGTCTATTCATCATGCACCTTTGAGTAAGCCAGAAAGTTACTGGTCATACACGTTACAAACAGTGAAAAAGAGCCGGTCCATAACTACAGGCTCATCTCATCTCAGCCCTAAAGACAGCGTCTCTCTACGAGCTAATTAACAGGTATCTACCCAGAGACAACGACCTCCCCTCCAAGCCACATCCAAAGGCTTCTCCACTGACCTGCTTCTTCTGACCAATTCTGTGGGCTCGGGCTTGTGCCTGCAAGTCGTTCTGGGGGTTCCAGTCAGAGTCAAAGATGACAACTGTGTCCGCTGAAGCCAAATTGATTCCCAGGCCACCAGCCCTTGTCGAGAGCAGGAAACAGAAGTCCTGTACACAATGCAATATACTACTTTATGCAGTGGCCTCTCAGAAACAGCCTCACAGTCCAACAAGCCCTCACACCTGGAAACCCCTGCAGGTGCGAAGAAAAGTGAGATATGATGGACAAACTTTATGGAGGCTACAAGAATGTCAGGGACTTGATGGCAGAGTGAATTTTCATTTGATTAAAAGGTAAGAGTTGGTGCAATGAGCTAAGGGAGTCAAGTAGAAATGGATAAGGCAATAGGAGCAGAAGAATTAGTGGTCTTGCCCAACTAAAGCTAGTATACAAGTAGTTAACAGAAAACAGACAAACTTAGTTATCAACAGATCACTTCAGTGTGTTGTCTACACACTTATTTCCTGGGTAAAGGAGAGTTATGCCATGTAAGGCAGGCAGTCCGTATAAGCAAGGAAACTTTATTGAGCAAATGTCCATTCATTTATTAGGCTGCTGAGGAATACAGAAACACTGTACTGACAGGCGACATGACGGAGCCACTGGTAGCACAGGGCCCTCAGTCACCACAGACACACACCAAGGAAACCAGGGAAGGACAAGCTGAAGAGCCGCATACGGGAAAGACCCAGGCCCTGATGCATCCCAGCTTCCACAGCAACGGCATAACAGAGACTGGGCAGGCAGCCCACGCCCATCTGCATCTCGTGAAGGTGGTATCTGCATCTCAAACACTGGTAGTTCTGAGTTATCTTTTGATAGATGGCTGTACTTAATACATATACATAAATGCAATGAAAGGGTCTCCCCAGTCTGAATAACAGTCATTCACCAACACTGTCGGAGAACTAAAAATAGAGAGAGCTGTCTCACAAGAACTTTAAACAGTTCCAAGAGAGAACTGATCGCCAGGGGTGTTGAAGCACTGAGTCTGTGATCCTTGGTAGAAATACCCAGCAGTTCCACACTCTAGAGCGAAGCCCACAGGTAAACACTTGAGAATAAGACATCTAAAACATAAACGACATCTGAGCTCTGAATGATCATAAAAAATTATTTTCAATGGCATTCTTTATCAAAGGTAGTATGCAGTATATTAAGATATTAGTTATGTCTATTACCAAATAGGTAAAGGTTAAAAAAACTATGAAACTAAAGGGTGAGGTAAAACAGAAGTATTCATACATAAAAGTATAAATATAGGGACTTCCCTGGTGGTCCAGTGGCTAAGACTCCACGCTCCCAATGCAGGGAGCCTGGGTTCAATCCCTGGTCAGGGAACTAGATCCCACATGCCTCAGCTAAGACTAGGCACAACCAAATAAATTAATACATTAAAAAGTATGAATATAAATTGTTTGGAAAAAGTGATTCAGCAAAAGGCACTAAAAACCTTTTTTACATGCTCACATCCTCTTAACTAAACATCTGACAACAATAAAATGGTTAAATAAATGAGGGAATAGGCATGAGAAATATTAGAAACCATGATTTTTAAAATCTTTAAATGATACGGAGAAAATGCTTCGAGTAGAATTTTGAATGAAACGTGACAACAGGACTATATGCAGCCTGATTCCAACTGGGGCAAACATATAAACAAATAAACGGTTTCCTCTGGGATGAATGAAATGGACCCAAATGATACGAATAGCAAGCTGCAGAGCGAGTTTGTACAGCTTTTCTTCTTGGTACTCTTCACCAACTTGCAAAATTTCTAAATGTGCATATAATCCTTTTCCCCAGTAATAAAGTACATAAATTTTTAAATTAATTTAAGAAAGACTCAGGTTTGCAGAAAATGGTAGAGAAACCATTTTCTCCTTCTAGCCATGGGGAAAGGGCTGAGTGGAGAACTATGAAGAAACTGACTTTAGTTTTTTCTGACACAGGGCAGTACAAGACATCTAACTCACACTGAGTTTAAACCTAGAGTAGGGCACAAAAGCCAACCTCAGCACACTCTCAATAATGGAAACAGCTGACACTGACGGCACGCTTGCTCAGGGCTGCGTGCTGACTGTTACTCTGAAGTCGCCACCGCAGGGTTACGAAGCGGGGAGCAAAATCATGTCAAAGTTCACAGGTGAGGAACTCGGAGGAGGGAAAGGAGGAGTGGGAATTAGATGGTTATCAATAGTTTTAATAATTCAATTCCTCTTGTCCTTGACTATTCAGAGCCTTGGTTCTGAAGAGATTAGTGTCTAAAACTCCCCAAGGAAACTAAAATTTTAAGCTAGAGAAGAAGCCAGAATACCACAGTCTAATTGGGCCTGTGTGCAATTCGAGGGGCAGGAGTCCTGACTCTCTGGAGTGACAGATGCAGTGCTTAAAGCTCATGAGAAGCAGAAAGTCAAGTCCGGTCTTTCTACACAGAAGAGCCGCCTGGGCTTCAGAGGCTCCCACGCTCTCTCCACAGACTGCTTAGTCCCACCTCCAGCACTCTCCTTGGCCTCCTCCCCTCCTCATACCACTACAGCCCCCCACGCTAAACCTCTTCCCCCTCCTTCTCTCAAATCCCACGGTATTTAACAGCTTGACAGGCACACATTACAAGGTTACACGGCTTCTAGCTTGTCCTAAGGGCTCTTCCACACAAGCCTTAAAAACAAAATACTTCATATTGCCAAATTCAAGCTGAACACCTAACAGATGGACCGACGCTGCTATCAGCCCAAGCAAGGGAGTTAAGCCACATCCCTGCCAAGGTCCAGCAAATCTGAGACACCACAAACACACTTTCTAAGACTCAAGTCACCAAGAGTACAGGTCAGAACCTTCTGAATTAGCACACGTGTCAAAGTTAATCCTATTGGTCAGCCCTCCACAACCTGGCCTTGTTTTTCTTCTAGGCTCAGAAATTTGTCATCTGGGAGCACCAGAGAGCACTCGGTTGATATCAGAGCTACTCTGCCATTAATTCAGCCCAGGGAAGAGAAACAAGCATGGATATGCTTTTCGGGGGTGACAACCAAACAAGGTAAGAGCCACCTTTTACATCGGTGATTTCTCTTATCAGGTAGGACACTGTACTGTGAACTGTTTCTGAAACAGAGTACATTCAGCTAGAAAGGCTTTCCCCCTTGATACAGAGCCCAGACTGCCCAAGTAACAAAGCCACGCATGCCGTACCTCAGACCCATCTGCGTTGAAGTGGTCCAGCGCCTGTTTTCGGATTTCTCCCTTGATGGAACCATCCAGACGCTGTAAAAATAAACCACGAGAAAATCATAAGGTAGGAAAATCAGCTGCACTCAAAATAGAACAGAAGACTTGAAACCTTCCTCACTCCAACACCCTCTGAGTAAAAATAACCAGAACACACTGGCCAAGTGCCGTCCAGGGCTGTGCTTGAGCAGCACACCCAACATGCCCCAAGCTCTCTGGTTACACACTCAAGCTCAGAAGCTTCTGGTTCTGAGGGCCACCTAGGTCCATCCAAGGATGAGAATTGCCGCTAGGACATAAGGAGAAAGACGGCAACCACGCTGTGCTTAGAGGCTTTGTCTGATTCTCCATCTGTGGGTACTCAAGAAATCAGGAAACACTACCACTGCTCACCTCACAATTAGCTCCTGCGGAAAAGTGACGCTCCTAAGTTAATATGGCTGAAAGCTGCCCTCATGTTAACTGCTATATACAGCAAAAAATCCTTTACATAATTTTGTGTGGAAGACATTTCCCCACAATATTGAAAACATTCAGCTGGTCATATACCCCAGCTTTTCCAAAAACTAAAGCATTCAAGCAGCCAAAATGTATCCTCAAGAGAGCCTCTGGCATTTCCCAGCACATACAATTCTTACATTAGACTGTATGTCAACTCTAGGTCCAAAACAATGTCACTGTAGAGATACCATAACATGTGGATACTGAAGAATTACTACCTGTACACTGTATATAAAGCATTTCTCACTCTTTAAAATCATTTTCATATTGCTGCCCCTTAATCACCACTTGAGACAAACTATCTCATTTTACAGAGGGCAAAACCGACCAGACAGATGTTGTCCGCTAGCCAGTCATCAGTGGCGGGGCGGGGCGGGATCTGGAAGGACCCACAGCTCAGCGCTCTGCCCACCAAACCCAGAGCCACCTGAACACAGGCAGAATCACATGTGGGAACCCCCTTTCTTCTTTCTGACTACCAAGTCTACCTGACAGCCCTGACCCAAAGATAAGTCTTGAAATCAGAAAACCCAAATGCCCTCTTTTTAGTATTCTCACTAAGCGAAGGCAACAGGCATGATAACCTGAGCAGACACCAGACTACTCACTCCCTAGAGAAAAAAGTAACATCTTATTTCACTGATGCCAAATGATGAGCCAGACCTGAAAGCAGCCAGGGATCAGATGTACTGAAAGATCACTGACTCTTTCTGCTGTGCTATTTCTGATAATAACCACAGTATCAAGACAGCTGCTGAAAGACCACACCAGGTATTATGGATGTAACTAGGCCTTTCAGGGTACTTTGAAAGACAATCTGCACTGAGTTTTAAAGCTTGGTCTTCTTAGAATCACTAGCTTCAAGTATCTTCAATATCAGCCTAACTTCATTAGTTCATCCAAAACTAAAGAAAAACTTATGTAATAATGTTAGGCCAAATAAATTGCACATATGCCTATACATAGATAACAGATAAGTTTTTGTTTTTTTATTGTCTAACATGCAGAAAAATATTATGCTAAAGAAACTCCTTCTTCCTCCTTATTTTTCTCCTAATCTTACTGGAGATTAATGAATGAAGACAAAAACTCTTAATTTTACAAAAGTAAAATTAAGACCCTCCTGGACTCTTAATCTCAATTTGTTTCAAACAAGAAAACTCTTTGTTTTCTACCTGAGGCTAATTTAACAAGCAAAGCATACAACCCAGGAGGGAGGGAGGGAGAGAGGAAGGGAGAGACCCTAAGTACCGAGCATCCTTACCTGGAAAGGGTAGTGCTTAATAGTCAGGTACTCAGCCAGGATATCCAACATCCTCACCATCTGAGAGAAGATAAGGACTCTGTTTCCTCTTTCTCGAAGTCTTGTCAACAGTTTATCTAATAGAATCAGCTTCCCACTGCTCCTGATCAGGGACTGAAGAACGAAAAGACACGATCATGATCAAAAGGATACTTCAATCTGCCCTTCACCTCTAAGAGTTCATATTTTTAAAATCATCTTAAAGCTTCTGGAAGCCTTCTGCAATCTAGCTGACAAGCAATTCCTAAAATGCTCTTTACCTGGTATCTGTGACAATATACTTTCCAGATTTTTCCTAGCTATTTGGTTTTCCTCACCTGTTTTTAAAGCTTCTTTTGATGCTCCTTGAAGAGCCATCAGGGAGGAAAAGGAGTGTTTTGAGTAAAAGCATCTACAGAAATTAAATTGTCCTTAAGAAACTAATTACAAACAAGGTAGGCACACACCAGAAGAACTTCCTGTCCATTTTCCCTTTCGTTTTCCTCAGGGGGCTTAATCAGGTGACAGTGGTTGCAGCATTTCTTCAGTTCCATCACAATATTAAGGAAGCCAGATGTGCTTCCTCTTGTTCCTTTGGCGAGAGCCTTGTAATTCCTGGTCAGAATCCATCTGCAAAGTAAGACAATAATGGTATTATCAGATGCAAAGGAAGAGAACAGGGTATACCAGAAGATTATAAAAGGAAACACTATGACTGAGGGCATGGGGGCGGAGGGGAACTGAAAAGGCGAGGAAGGGCGCTTTACCTTCTATCTCCTGCCACCTCAGCAGGAGCCCTCACACACCTCCAGAGCCAGACCATTCAACTAAGGACGCTTTACCTTCTATCTCCTGCCACCTAACCAGGAGCCCTCACACACCTCCAGAGCCAGACCATTGAACTAAGGGCGCTTTACCTTCTATCTCCTGCCACCTCAGCAGGAGATCTCACACATCTCCAGAGTCAGACCATTCAACATTCTATCAGGTATTCAACCTGGCTGAGCACAGCAATATTCAACCTGGCTGAGCACAGGAATATTAAGAGAGGATAATAACAATAAAAAACTGATGTATGATGCAGGGAGCTCAATGATTAAGGTGCTATGGGACAACCTATAGGGATGGGATAGGGTGGGAGGTAGGAGGGAGATTCAAGAGGGAGGGGACATATGTATACCTATGACTGATTTATGTTGATGTATGGCAGAGACAAACACAATATCCTCCAACTGAAAGTAAGTACTTTTTTTTTTAGAAAGCCAAGGCAACAACAACAACAACAAAAAAAAATATATATATACTAGAACATATGTTACATTTATATATTTCACATAAACAATGACTATCACTGAAGCTGTCTTTAATATAGTATAAAAGTGGAAATTAAGCTATCACAAATTAGAAAATCAGTTAAATAAATGAGATATATCAATGACAGAAGCTACATATCCATTTAAATTGTGTAAAAGGGAGTTTTACAGAATACAGTGCTCATGATGAGTGTGTTTTACAACTCAGTTTGGAAAGAAGGGAGGACGGGGTGCGTGAATATTCACACATATCCAAATAAGCTCTAACCACAAACCCCAAAATATGAGAAGCACTTTTCTTCTGCACTGTGAAATTTCTTTACGCTTTCAGCAATCACATGTTTTAGGAACCCATCTCAAAGAGGGATGGCTCAAAGACTACAGCACTATTTATAAAAGTTAAGATTTGGAACTATCCAAATGTCCATCACTAGGGGACTAGTAACAAACTTTTCCACAGATCCACTATGCGGTTGTAAAAAGCAAGGGCTGTCTGCCTCTGTACACCACTGTGGAGTGTTCCCAGCACAGCTGTCTGGCATCAGTAAGTGAAAAAAGTAAGGTACAGAAAACTGCACAGTGTGCTACCATCTGTATAAGAAGACAAAAGGCCCGAAGAAGCTAGCGTGTATCTGCTTCTATTTTAAAAATTAAAAATAAAGGAAAGATAAACACTAAGACTTTTAAATATAACAGTAATCATTACCTAAGGAGAAGAGAAACTGGAATGGAGGAGACAAGAATGAAGGCAGGTCTTTGAACAGGCCAGACTTGGCAGTTTTGGCTTTGGAGCTCTGTTAACTATTAGTAATCATCAACAAAATTAAACAAAGCAATTCCTTAAAAATAAATTTCCCTCTCTCCGACCACAAATAAACTGCTATTTAAATCTGTGTTGAGACTTCACTAAAAAAGGCAGTTTACCTGTCAGTTCTCTCTCTCATGTGTTCCTGGCACTGATCTTAATCCCAGTCGGGCCTGACTCAGCCAATGACTTACTTGTAATACTGTTTCTGAAGGGCTGACATCTCCACTCTGAGAATCTGTTCCACTTTGGCAGGAAGAGATTTCTCCACATCTTTCTTCACTCTTCGGAGAAGGAAAGGCTCTAGCACCTTATGAAGACTCTGATAGCCATTCTCTCTCCCTTTCCCATGGTCTTCTTCAAAATCTTCCCAGAACTCAAACCTAGAGATAAAACAGAACAGTGTTACTCAATTACACAGAAAAAAAAAAATTTTTTTTCCCAATTAAAATTTCTTTTTTAAGGAACCAACTAGAAAAAAAAAAAAGTCCGTTAAAAAAAATGAGTCTTCCCTATAAGGATAAATAAATTTTATCTTTCACTAGCTCTTGAATATAAGAGCAGGGAAAACAAAAGGCAAGGAAAAATCAACTGAAACAATTTCATAAGTCTATACTGGATAATAGCAGGTTTCCAATTCTGACACTGGATCCAGGGTTCACAAAATATTTCAGTAAATCATGCAATTAGTACATAAGTAACAAGTTATTGTGATAAAATGTTAGGCAGAAAATTAATCATAAGCTATCGTTTAATAAGCTGCAATTTACAGGGAAAACAATATTCAGAGATAAAAGAATAATTAGTGGTGGTATCAGGGCTGTCACCAAATGTAAAAACTATATCGTTTCCATCAGTCATCCTTACTGCCCACAGATTTAAAAGTTAATAGATCACAATGACAATCAACCACACAACAACCCCCAGACAAGAAGAATGATGTAAGTGATACAAATTTAATACTAACAGAACTTGGAGGCACAAAATTTATCAATGAAATTTAAAGACAAGTCACCCATAACAAATTCTGCCTGGACTCTACAGATCAAAGTTTCTCCTGTGTAAATATTAATTCAACCATCTTTCGATCACTAAAGGACCTGTGGCAGAAATTCAGTATGGGACACTATGATCAAAGCTCTTTCAAAAATAAAAATTGAAAGAAGTTTCTTTCATGGGGCTTAGAAAAATATAAGCTTGCTGACTTGCCAAATGAAAGCCAAGAAAGCACTTGGAAGAAGCTGCTTAGTTCTGTGTACAGACTGAAGCTCAGTGGGTGAGATGAGGCCCTGCTGTGCCGAGGTCAGTCAAGTCCCGGAATTATAAGCTCAGGACTTGACACTACCTAGAGCTACCATGTAATGAGATCTCTGATAAGAGAGAAAGTCAAATGCCAGCACTGCCTCTGGGCACAAGGATGTTAACTGTCTGCTGCCATTTCTGATCTCAGGAACGGCCAAGCATGCCATCAGGCACCAGGAGCATCAGTTTCAAGCCCAGTGACACCTGGCAATGCCTGAAACAACCACGTTCAGAGAGGCAGAGAAAACAACCTTTAGAGGTAGCGATCTGAGAATACCATTAAAGCTTCTCCCTCGACAAACCAAAGGCACACTGTATTCTGCCATACTGCTTATGAAAAATAAGAACATAAATTGAAGAATTAAAACTGATAAGAGGATTAAAAGGAACAATGTAAAAAATGAGGTATCTCAACAGCATCTCAACGCAAAATGTATGAGGCAACTGGAAATGAAAGACCATTCCTATACATCAAGCTACTTTCTGAAGAGCTGGGAGATAAATAATTTCAAGGGAATGTTTTAATTTACATAACACATTTTAATTAAAACTACACTAGTCTAAAAACTTAATAAACTTTTTTTTAAAACAAGACTTACTGCTCCTACTGTTTTAGGCAACAAGTATTTTCACCCACCTAGTGTATTCTTATTGCATTAAAAAAGTTAATATGAGATATTATTTCTTAGATATATACTAAGTTATTTACAAACTGCCTATGGCTGCTTTCTGTCTATACAGCAGATGAGTAGTTGTGACAGAGACCATATGCCTAGTTGAAATGTTGACTACCAAGTTCTTTAAGAAACATGTGCTGGTCCATGCAGTGGACAACTGTCAGTTTTTAATACCACGGATATAAAAGGTATACCGTCATCATGGTGAACTTATAATGATACCACATCACAGCCTATAGAGTCACTATTTTAACTATTCCTCTGTTAATCAACTTCTGTATTTATTTAACATATGCGTCTCACCGAAGTAGAAACAATTCTGCATTTTCCAGACCTTGGGATTTTGCATAAACAGAAGCTCACTCTAATGAGGAACAACAAAGAAGAAAATTAAATCAAAGCAGGGAGAACAGTATACTAGAAGTCCTGTGATAAATATGTGAAAGGAAAAGTGCAAAAAAATTCACAGACTGGACTAGACAGCAGAAGCAAAACAACAACAACAAAACACTAAGAGATAAAAATCTCCGAAAATACTCTATCAAACTAAGTTATTTTGTAAGGTGGGTATGAAATACACATTTGCACATGATTATGTGTATACGCTGAATTCTTTGATGTAGTCGTAGCTCTTTCTCGCTTTAAAAGCAAGCCCCATACTTTGCAAAAACACTACATACAGAACACAGTGGCTCAACGATATGTGTCTCTAGTAAGGGTAGTAACCATAGACAGTAAGGGTGGGCTCCTGGTCAGAGTCGCTATGCAGAAAAGGCGACTGGATCGACTCTGCACAAAGGAAATGCCATCTCAGCTGGTTAAAAAGAACAGTAACTTTTGGATGCTGAGAACAATGGCCTATCACAGCTGAGGAAGGGAAAGTCCGGAAATTATATGAGTAAACCTCTCTTCTGTACAATGACGTTTCTTCAGCGGATCACTTCCCAAAAAGGAACACACGGTTGTAGAGAGCCGTAATGAACCTCAGGACCTACCACAAAGGGTAGGAGGAAGTACAGGATTTGTTGGCCACACAGCAAGCTCAGATGGAAATAAAGGAAAATCTAAACTCCTTAACTAATGGATTTCCTTCTTACACATACACCTTCGTGAAAAATGATTTTTTTAAATGTCTGAAAATAATAATGTTTTAAAAACAAAGTTTACAGAGAAAAAGCTCTCTTACACATACACATGCTGATACACACACACGCATACACACACATACACAAAGTACATCCCTTAACTCCAATCCACCCTCCAATAATTACCCAACTGGCCACATGGAAAACTTTGGCAAACACTAACTGAATGATCATCTCTAGTGGAAAAAAGTAATTCAAAATTCCTCTCTTCAGTTATAAAAACAAAAACATAAAACTTTTTTCCCAAAATGTAGCCCATGCTGGGTGGAACGCTGCAGTTGCTTAAGAGCATCAAAAAATTAATTATGACCATTTAGGAGTCAAAATCCCTACCATCCACCTCGCTAGCCAAGAACAAAAGGACAAATCTTAGCTAGCCATTCACTGGAGGAAACTAAGCATCACGTTTCTTTCTCTAGAAAATGAGCACATAAGTTCCCACAGGCCTCAAGGTTCCTACTATGCAGAATACTTCTACTTCATCTCTATGGTGCTATGAAGAATGCACTATTTCTCTTTAGAATTTGAAATTTAAAGACATGGGCCTGGGTCACAGAAGACCAGAGATTGGCCTCAGTCTATCCACTTATTAACCATATGATATGAGACATATCGATCTCAGTCTATCCAGTTATTAACCATATGATACGAGACACATTTTTCATCACCTAAGGCGGCATATTCTCACTACAATCTGAGGCTAAACATACACAGTATATCAAAAGTCAGATACAAGAAAACAATATGAAAACTCTAATATACTTGAAAATTCTCTTATCCATTTCAGAAAACAAAGATCACTAATAAGTGATACCCCCACTGTTTCTAAACTTTCATTCATCATCTGTTTTATAGCACGCACATTTTGAAAAACACACTGTATAAAAACATGGGCTTCTGCTAATACATGACGGACAGGGTATTCATTACAGAATGGACAATAGAATGTTTAAAAAGAGAAGGGGGAAACTGCCTCCCTCCTCAAAAAGGTGACTGCTATTGACTTACAGAGCTCTGTGGGAGGAGCAGAGGAGCAGGTGAGCAGCAAATGGGACAGGCGAAAGATCAGCAATGAGACTGGGGGGAGGGGGGAGGACGGCAGAATGGGCAATGCGGGGAGGCAGCAGGAACTCTCTCGCGTAGTGCTTCTCAAGGTGGTGACTTCACCCCTCTGGGGGACACTCGGCAATGTCTAGAGACATTTTTGGTTGTCACAACTGAGGAAGGGGGATCACTCCTGGCATGGAGTAGGTAGCGGCCATGGATGCTGAACACCATAAAATGCAAAGGAGAGCCACCCCCCACTTTGCAAAAAAAGAATTATCCAGCCCAAAATGTCAACAGTGCTGAGGTTAAGAAACTCTGTTCCAAGAGAAGGCAGAGGAAGGAGGAGTATAGAGGGGGGCCTCCTCTCTCACAAGTATACTATAGTGAGGATGCCTGCAAAAAAAGGAAATAGTCTAAGCCTGTTCTAAAACTGCTGTAGTAAGAGCATAATCAGAGCAGTCAAGCTTCTCTGTCTTCTGAGGAGTCTTAAACTATTCTTCAAAACTAAAGGTGAAAAGAGAACAGCACAGACAAATGAAGACAGAATTTGTGGGTAGAAGGCCTGCTTTACAAGAAATACTAAACAGAGCCCTTCAGGCTAAAGTGACACCTGACGGCAACTTGACTGCACAAGAAGAAATGAAGATCACTAAAAGATGATAAAGTAAAATGGTAAGTAAGACTGTATAAATATATTTTCTCTTTTCTTAATTTCCTTCAAACACAAGCCTGAATAAAGCAATCATTTTATCACTGTATTCTTGGGTTTAAAACAATGAAGGAGGAGAAAACAGAGCTATACTGCAGAAAAGTTGCTATATTTTACCAGAATTAAATCAGTATTAATTTTAAGAATATTTGATAAGATGTATACACTAAACACCTTGGAGCAACCACTAAAAACTATTTGTTGAAACAAAAGAAGACAGCAAAGAAAAAAGCAAAGGAACAAAAAAGAAATAAGACATATAGAGGGAAAACAAAACAGACATAAATCCAACCATATCAATAATTCTACTAAATGTGAATGAACTAAGTACTCCAATCAAAAGGCAGACATTATCTTACTAGAGAAGAAGGAAAATCCAACTATATGCTGTCCACAGGAGCCACATCTTAAAGAAAGATACAGGGCGAAAGTAACCAATGGAAGCAGTACACTGTGCAGACAGTCGTCAGGAGAGGGCTGAGGAGCTAGAGATCAAAGCAGACCCAGAGAGCGAGAAGCAGCACTGGAGATGAGGAGGGCCGTGCTATAATGGTAACAAGGTCAATACATCAGAAACAAACAACAAATACTGGTTTGGCCAAAAAGTTCATTTAGAGTTTTCTGTACGATGTTATGGAAAAACTCAAATGAACTTTTGGTCAACCCAACATAAATGTGCACACATCTAACAACAGAACCCCCTAACTGACAGAACTGAAAGAAGTAGGTCATTCAACAACTGTAGTTAAATATTAAAACACTTCACTCAATTACTGATAGAACTACTACACATGGGGTCGGCAAGATACGTAGGAGACTGTTAACAAAGGTGACTGAACAGACACAGAATTCTACCCAGCAAAGGCCGAATAAACATTTTTCAAGTATACATGGAATATCCTCAAAAATAAAAAACATACTAGACTATAACAAATAATTCATTTAAAGCATGTGCTCTAAGACAGAAGTAAACTACAAATCATTTTTTAAAAAAAAGAAACCCATGCACAAAAGAAAAAATCAAAAGAGCAATTCAAAAACAGGTGAAAATGAATTAAAACAAAAACAGAAGATAGCAACATTTACGGGCTGCAGCTATAGCAGTACAGGGAGGGAATCTGTATCTTTAAGTACCTATATTGGGAAAAGGAAGAAAAGATCTTAAATCAATAATCTAAGCTTCCATCTTAAGAAAATAGAAAACAAGAAAACTAAATGAAAAGCACAGGGAGACAATAATAAAAATGAGAGTGGAAATAAATGAAATTCTAAATAGAAAAAACAAAACAAACCAATAACCTCCAAAGCTGCTGTCTTTGAAAACATCCCTAATATTGATAACTTTTACCTATTATAAAAAGACCAAGAGACAAGACACAAATTACCATAATCAAAGTATTACTTAGATCAGTATTGATTCTTGAAAAATTAAAAGGATCATTAGGAAATACTAGCTTTATGCCAACAAACAAAACAATTTAGATGAAATACACTAATTCTTAAACACAAATTAACAAAACAAAACAAAGTCAAGATGAAACAGAAAACCTGAATAGACCTATAACTAGAAATGGAAATATTCATTAAAAATTTTCTCACAAAGAAAAGCCAAAGCTCACAAGGCAACACTGGCGAATCCTATCAAATATTTTTAAAAGTAATACAAATCTTAACCAATTGTTTCAGAAAATAAAGGAGGGAATACTATACAATTCATTCTATGATCCTGATACCAAAGCCAGAAAGAAAGACATCACTAAAACAAAAACAAACAAAAAAACTAGGTACCTCAGGAACAAAAATGGAAAAATCTTTAACAAAGTATTAGCAAACTGAATCCAGAAACAGAAAAAGGATTCAACATTACGACCAAGTCAGATTTATCCCAGGAATGAAAGACTGACAATAGCCAAAAGGTAACTAATGCTATATACCACACGGGTGGAATATAGAACAGATATCACATGGTCACCTCCACAGGCACAGAAGAGCAACACATGACAAAATCCAACACAACTCAAGAGCTCGTAAAAACTCTTCAAAAACCAGGAGCACAAGAAAATTTCCTCAACCTTATAAAGAGTACCTAACAAAAATCCTGCAACAGCCTACTCCCACCAACTGTACTCAACATGGAAAATTCTAGCCAATACAGTAAGACAAGAAATAAAAGGAATCTACCTACACTGGAGAAATGAGGTACTACAGCCTTAAGAGAAGATGTGAGTCTAATAAAGAACTTCCATCTAGACCACTTTTAAAAAATTAAAAACCTCTTCAACTCATTAAGGGTGCTGCTACATGGCAGAGTAGAAGGATGTGCACTCATCTTTTCCTGCGAGAACGCCAAAATCGCAACAAGCTGTGGAACAACCATTGACAGGAATATGTTGGAACACAACAAAAGATACCCCACGTCCAAGGACAAAGGACAACAAGGTAAACAATTTAACTTAAAAATGGGTGGAAGACTGAACAGACATACGACCAAATATACACTAATGGCCAATGAACACTTGAAGAGATGTTCAGCACTACTAGTCATTATAGAAACGCAAGTCAAAACACAATGAGATACCACTATTTGCCCACCAGAATGCTGGAATCCAGAAGACTGACAATACACCAAGTATCAGCAATGATAGAAATGAAAAAATTCAAACATTTCTGATGGGAATGTAAAAAGGTAGAGTCTCTTTGGAAAACAGCCGGTAGCTTCTTAAGAAGTTAAATATATACTTTATGAATAATGCAGCAATTCCACTCCCATGTATATAGTCATTAACAAAATAGCCCCAAACTGAAGCAACCCAAACATCCATCAACTGGTGTATAGAATGGAATATGACTCCATAATAAGAGAATAACTCCTAATAAATTCTATAAATTCTATAACATGGGTGAATCTCAAAATAATTATGCTAAGTAAAAGAAGCCAAAAACAAAAGATTACTTATTAGGATTCAATTTAGATGAAATTTTTAGAAAAGGTACATCTCTAGAGATGAAAGCTGTTTAGTGACTGCCTAAGGCTAGAAGTTGAAGCAGGGATTAACTACAAACAGGCAAGAAGGAATTTTTTGCGGTGAGGAACATATTCTAAAGGTAGACTGTGGGGATGGCTGCACAATTCTATAAATTTACTTAAAAAAAAAAAATTGACTTGTATACTTAAAATGGTACATTCCACGGTTGTTGCCGTTTTTCAGTCATCCAGTCTGTCTGACTCGTTGAGACCCCATGGACTGTAGCACGCCAGGCCTCCCTGTCCCTTGACATCTCCCGTACCACATTCTATGGTACATACATTATATTCCCATAAGCTATTTCCTTAGGCTGTCCAAAACATGCTGTGCTCAGTTTATGGCACAGAGTAAGCACTCAAGTCTTCTCCAAATTAAAAAAAAAAAAAAAGTGGCGCTTCATCTATTAACTTGACAATTCTTAATTGAACTGTTTACTGCATGCCACGTACTATTCTAGGTCTGTGGACCACAGATGAATAAACAAACAAGATCCCTGCTACTTCTAAATGCATAATTTAATGGCACAGGATCAGTGAGGAAATAAATGGGGGTGGGGGGGAAGGTGACATATAGAAAATGAAACGGGGTGTGGAAGATAAGCATGTCCAATAAGGAATTTCAGGTTTGCTGGTCATGTAAGGTAAGGCAAAGGTATTAATAAGTGACTTCCCCTCTGAAGATGAGGAGAAAGAACATTCCAGACAAAAAGAATAGCAATGCTTGGACCCACACATATATGGGCAGGTTATCTTTGACATATACAAGACTATACAATGGGAAAGGACAGTTTCTTCAACAAGTGGCACTGGAAGACGTGGACAACTATGTGCAAAAGAATGAAATAGAGCACTTCCTACCACCACACACAAGGATAAACTCGAGATGGATCGAAGAACGAAATAGAGCACTTTCTAACACCACACACAAGGATAAACTCAAGATGGATTAGAGACCTAATTGTAAGACCGGAAGCCGTAAAACTCTTAGAAGAAAACATAGGTAGAACACTGTGACATAAATCATAGCAAGATCCTTTATGACCCACCTCCTAGAATCATGGAAATAAAAACAAAATAATTAAATGGGACCTAATTAAACTTAAAAGCTTTTGCACAGCAAAGGAAACTATAATCAAAGTGAAAAGACAACCCTCAGAATAGGAGAAAGTAATAGCAAATGAAACAACTGACAAAAGAATTAAGTTTCAAAATATACAAGCAGCTCATACAATACTCAATACCAGAAAAACAAACCACCCAATCAAAAAGTGGACAGAAAGATCTGAACAGACATTTCTCCAAAGAAGACATACAGATGGCCAATTAACATATGAAGAGATGTTCAACATCACTCATTAGAGAAATGCAAATCAAAACCACAATGAGGGATCACCTCACCACAGACAGAATGGCCATCATCAAAGAATCCACAAACAAGTACTGGAGAGGGTGTGGAGAGAAGGGGGCCCTCCAGCGCCGTGGGTGGGATGTCAACTGACACACCACTGCGGGAGATGGCACGAGGGTTCCTTTAAAAGCAGGAGTAAAGCCACCATGTGACCAGCAGTGTCACTGCTAGGCACATACCCCGAGGAAACCCAAACCCGAAAAGACACACGGACCCAGTGTCCACTGCAGCACTGTTTACAACAGCCAAGACACCGAAGCAGCCCCGACGTCCATCAACAGACGGATAAAGCAGCTGTGGTACACACACACAATGCCCATAAAAAGGAACACATCTGAGTCAGTTCTAATGAGGTGGATGAACCTAGAGCCTACTGTACAGAGTGGAGTAAGCCAGAAAGAGAAAAACAAATATCGTATATTAACACATATCCACGGAATCTAGAAGGAAGGTACTGACGCACCTGTTCACAGAGCAGCAATGGAGAGGCAGACAGAGAGAAGAGACTTATGGACAAAGGTGGGAAGAAGCAGAAGAGGGTGGGATGAATGCAGAGCAGCATGGAGGCGTGCACACCAACATTCGTAAATAGATGGCCAATGGGAACGTGCTGTATGACTCAGGGAACCCAAACTGCGGCTCTGTGATAACCTAGAGCGGGGAACGGGTGAGAGGTGGGAGGGAGGGGACATATGTACACCTGTGGCTAATTCATGTTGACATATGACAAAAATCAAAACATTGTAAACCAGTCATCAATCCACTAAAAACAATAATAAAATAAAATAAAGAAAAGAATAGCAATGCTTGGCTTGTTAAAGGAACCAGAAGATAGCCAGAATGGCTGGAGCACAATTAGTGGTGGAGAAAATGCTAAGATGGGTCAGATGCTGAGTAGGGTATTCCACATTAGGGTAACAATTTAGATTGCAAGTATCATCAAACACCATTGGATAATTTTAAAGTTTTATGAAATGTACATACCATCTCTCCCACAAAAATCTTTTCAGTAAAGACATCCCACAATTCTTTAAATAGGTAATTGTAACAAATCTCAAGTTGATGCTTTTACTATCAAAAGCTTAGATTTAGGATATTTTATTTTCAGATTGTATACCTTGTATACGCCATTCCAATTATATTGATGACCTTATAGCTACTGGGAGAAGGTATGAAATGTTTTCTATTTATCAACTATTTCCTCCAAAGCATTAAACAATTCAAATGCTTGGTAGACAGTATGCTTTCTTCCTTAACAGACTGATTTCTGAGCTTTCTATCATTTGTTACAAAACATTTCACACTTTTATTGCTGCCTCAGTTCCATGCTTTGCTTTCCCCAGACCATGCCATCTGTTTTCCCTAAGGTCTGCTAAAAAAGTTAAAAAGCATTGGCATTTCAGACATTCTAGCATCTTTTGAAATACATAGGAAGGAGCTTACTTCTCCGGCATAATAAAGTGCAGCAAGGACCAGAGCTCTTTGAGGGAATTCTGAAGAGGGGTCCCCGTAATCAGGAGCCTATGGTTGGACTTGAAATCAATCAGAGTTTTATACAATAAAGAGTCATCATTCTTCAACCGATGGGCTTCATCCACTCCCAGAAAGGCCCAGTTAATACTGCCCAGCACAGTCTAAAGTAAAAACAAAACAGAACGAGCCACCAGGTCAGAAGGGAACCTAAAAATACTTTCAAGTGTTAATCATCTCTGTACAAATACCATCACAAAGGTTTACACAGAAACATTTATTCTTCACTGACTTAAAAGTACGTAAGACTCTTCTGTTTATTCTCTTAGCTGCCAGACTGGTGTTTACTCTAAAGAGCAGGTCATCCTCTAAAACCTACAGGGGGTCTTTCAGGTATCGCTGCATGCCTCAAAGCAAAAACATAAAAACTGGTATGTAAGCTGGGCAAAAACAACACAAAAACAAAACTCATGATTTTGCAGTCTCTCCTTAATTAAGATTCTTCTCTGCCTATTCTCCATCCCAACCCTGAAAGCACAGAAACACCAAGAGCCACAAGCTACTACAAGCCACAGCTTGTAAACAAGCTGAACTTGCTTACACCTATCATCATCAATGGGATCACTTGGCACATACATTTCATAGTAACGGTAGAAGGAGATAATTTAAAAGAGCTTCATTTTTCTGTCCTCTTCACAGAGACCATTCACAATGTCTGTTCTGGAGAAGTGCTTAACAATAAGATGGCAAATGCCTGAGAGGCACTCAAGACCAGCTTCCAATGACTGACCAGAATCTCCTATCAGGTGTGGGCCTCAATCCCCTTTCATCCTGTCTTATTCAATTGGCTTAGGTGACCCAAGGTCCCATTCGACTGTAAGGTTCTAGGGTTTTTTTATATATACATAACCTTAACATTCTTCATGGATTTTCTGTTCTTCATTTGTTGGCTTTTTTAAATAAAAACAGAAAAATAACATGGCAAGGGGGAGGCAGAGACCACACCATTTGGACAAGTTACACTCCTGGGTTACCAATTACACACCTTATCTTTTAAGAGGATCTCATATGTTGTTATAAGCGCATTGAACTTTAGCCTTTTGGTCTGAGAGTGAATCCATTCATATTCTCGTATCTATAAGAGAAAATAGAAATTAAGACACAATTTCTACTTTAAGCCTTCTATATAATCACCAAGTCTTATGACAGATGCAACAAAATATGCCAAATAAAAAATTAAATCTAATTAGAACTTAATGAATACCTAATACATTCTAAACTGATCTAAGCAACCAAAGTACAGAGCAATACAAGTTAAAATTAAAAGATCTATTACTGAGCAGCAAAAACTTTATTGCCAGAATTCAAACAGTCTTCTCTCCATATTCCCCCACCCCAATACATTTGAGAAAAAAATGCATTTCATGAGTAATTAAACCCTGGTGACTTGAACTTATCTAGAGATCTTCCAGAAGGAGAATTTTCTTAAGGAAATATAATTTGATTATTCTTTGGGTAGGGCATACTTTTATTAGTAAATAAAACAAATTCCAACTTCTGACTTGGTCAGAAATTTCATTAATCATATAGCAGTAAGATGTGGCCCCCAATAAGGAGGAAAGGGAGGCTTACAGGATTAAAATACAACCTAGTAAGAATGAAAATAACATCAATGCAAAGAAACATAAAAACTAACACATTCATACAAAAGTATAAAGTACATAACTGGACACCCAGCAAGCACAATGGCCCATGACAAAGCTCCTACAGTTTGGTTATCAAGTTAGGAATGGAGAATGGGTCAAGGAGAGCTTTTGAGAAAATCACCATCAAGTGGGAAGGAAGAACAAAGAAAAGGAGTACTGGGAAGAAAAGAAAGTGTACCTGACCCCACAATTATTTAGAGTTCTTTTTCTTTGCCCTCACCTTTCAGTGCAGTGGTGTTTGAAGCAATTCTACATAATCTAGATTTTCTTTTTTAATGGTTAACGGATGGATCAACAAACTGAGGAACTATTATGTACTTAGAAACTCAAAATTAGAGCAATGAAATCTGTCAGAGTTTAGGTTAGGCAATTTCAATGAAACCATCAGCAACTTCCTAGGAACAGTTCATTCCAACATACATCCAGTGGTGAAAAAGCCCAGGTCTGGGACTGAACACATCCTTGTCCCAACCCCAGCTCTGCCACAGTCCAGCTGGCCTGAGGCCAAGTGTTAACCTCTCTGTCAATTTCCTTCATCAGTTGATTGGAAAGAATATCATCTACTTTAAAGACTATCATAAGGATTATAGGTAATATATATGAAGTACCCAGCACAGGGCCTGGCACACAGTACCTTAAAAAATGTTACTCGTTACCAAGAAAAGATCTGTCAAACAAAGATAAACTTAAGCCCCTGTGTTCCAAGTTCCTGATGCTCAAGTTAACTTTGATATCAGACAAATAATTCTCATGTCTGCTGCTCTGAAATAGCTCACCGTCCTTTTACTCCTTTCTTATAAGTTATATAACTGCCCCATTTTTTAAAAGTTAGGAAACAAATTCTAAGAACTAAAGTATTGTCAGTACTATCCCTGTCAAATACTACTAACATTTCATAAGGTGTAAACTCTATCGCATAATCCTTTGTAAATTAAGTGGTCTTCAAAGCAGACAGAAAAGAAAGAAGAAAAACTTAATACTGCAATCCAACTAGGAAAGATTCCCGTTCATGTATAGCTGTTGTTTTTCTTTACAAAGTAAGCATACGTTTTTAAGACTATCAGAATTGTGTTTTTGTGATACAGAAATCTCCCAGTAACAGGGGCATAGCACAGTGTCAGAAGCACAATTTACTAAAGACTATAATAGCTTTAGGTCAATTTCCCAAATACATTTATAACACAGATTCTATCCCAATTCTTTTTGTTTACACACCGTATTTCTGCTCATCAGGTCACCTATGTAAACCACTACGTTAATCTCTGGTGCCCAGATTTCAAACTCCCTCTGCCATGAGGTGAGGGTGGATAAAGGGACGACTATAAGAAAGGGGCCATACAGCTGGTGTTGGTGGAACAGGTAGGAGAGGAATGATATGGTCTGGATGGTCTTTCCTAGGCCCATTTCATCAGCAAGGATTACACTGTTACTTCTGCAGAAAGAAAAAGATAAAAACAAAAAGATCATCAGTTCACAACAAAAAACAAAACAGTACATGCACAAACAGCAGAGGCATCAAGGCCTCACGATATTCCTCAGCAAGTCAGGGATTTTGAGCCTCAAATGTCTCTCCTCTCCTCTGCAATCGTCTCCTGCGTCAGAAGACAGCAGGGTAACAAGTAATCTAAGTATAATCGAGGTCTGGATTATTGTAAGGGCCGCTTTCCATCTACCTCTTATAACAGAAGGCAGGTTTGGAATAGTGGTGTAAAGCACATGCCCTGGGCTCCATCAATGCAGAAGGCAGAGGCAGACGGGCTACCCCACTCCTGGTGAGCCCTACAGCCTGACAGTCACGGGCCCTTGTTCAGACTGCCCACCCATTCCACTGCCTGCCACTGGGCTACTTAATGCTGTAATCACTACTTTCCAGACCTACATGCCGCAGGTGCACAGAGCTTCCTTTAAACATACTAGTATCTAGCAGGGGTAGGCTGCAGATCAGATCTCTGAATCCTACCCCAGACCTGCTGAATCGGAGTATCTGGAAAAGGGCTCAGAACTCTGTATTGTTAACAAGCACTCCTGGATACACTGTAATATGGGTATACTCCTTGGACCACACTTTGAGACAGACGGCTCTAGAGGACAGGCAGGATTTCAACAGGGTACTAATAGGAAAGGGCTGTCCAGATACTAGGCAAAAACTTTAATTAATTTGACCTAATTTAAACTTAAAAAAATAGCCAGAGTTAGGAAATATGTTCTGGAAATAGAAAAGAGTCCATTTGGCAGGAAACCAGGGATGCATATATGCCATAAGGTTGAAAATATAAAAAGGTTCTTGAAAATCAGGCCACGGGAGGTTTACATATGTATAATACACACTTAATCAGTGGACCAGAGAGAACAAAAACTAATACTCAAGTTAAAGACAACTAACTGATTAGAAAAACAAGACATTTAATTCACCAAGAAGATATCCCTGAGTGATTTCCCTCTTATTTCTCTCACCTTTTCACACCACTGGGGAGGAAACAGGGTTAATTTTCTCCAACATTTCCTCTCCCTAGCAAACTGCCACTGTCCATTTATACACATGAAAGGAGGTCTGATCTGCCTGTTTTTCTGGAACTAGACCAAAACAGCATGTTACTTAACGCAAGGTTCCCACAACCAGGGCCCAGCAGCTAACTGGGCCTTTTTCAGCTGGTTCTGAATTAATGAGTTTAAAGACTCTACAGAGTGTGTCCTGAAGTGTAAAGCAAGAGGATTAGTTACACAACTTCTAAGGCTCCACTGAGCTTGTAATTGTCCTTTAGGAAGCTCACATCTCACTATTCTCAGAAACAAAAATAATCTTCCAGCAATCGAGAACAGGAGTTACCTCAGACCTCCATTCTCAGTCAAAGGAATGGAACCTCAAGATCTTTGTTTCTTACACTGAATGTTAAATATTACATAAATTTTAACAAGAGAAAAAGCAGACGGCTCAACTGGGAAAGTCACATAAACGCATGTCTGTAATGAAAAGCCATCTTTTCAGCGTTGAGAAAAGCAGCTCACACGTCCTTGCTTTGGAGCTGTAGTCTATTCTGAAGTAAGAATTCTTGCTTTGCCACCAAATACTGACGAAATTAAGAGCTGCCATCTGGGGAAGGAATGTGCAGACAGACATAGGTGCTTCCCCTCCCTCCTTCGCCTCTCTGTGCCGCCGTGATGCTGCACATGGGTGTCCGGGCTGGCGCTCTCAGGAATACCAACAGTGCGGAGAAGAGGCAAATGCCAGGTGCCTATCAAACCACGCTCCAAAGCCACTGTCAGGCTTCTAACCCTGAAGAAGCAGCCTGGTTACGCTGGCAAATTTGAAATCATCCATGATCACTGCGCTGTACAAGTTGTTGAGAGCCTCAGAGGCAGGCTTCCTAAGTGTGGAGTGACCAGGCCCAGATTTGATGTGCAACTGAAAGATCTAGAAAAATGGCAGAATGGCCTGCTCCCGTCCCGTCAGTTTGTTTTCATTGTACCAACAACCTCAGTGGGCATGATGGACCATGAAGAAGCAAGATGAAAACACAGGAGGGGAAACCTTTGGATTCTTTTTCAAGGGATATAATACATATTTGCAAATAAAACACCTTGAGGGGGTTTAAAAAGGTACTTTTCACCCTGTATGTTCTATGAGGACAGGAAAATCCTGTCTTGTCTTGGTTCACTATTAAATTCTCAAGGCCTACATGGGTTCCTAATGCACAGTAATTAGGGAATACTTGAGTCTGCAATTGAACTTGGTGAATAAAATTCATGAGTACAGTCTCAAAGTACCTTTAAACCTCATTGTCTCATCTCTCTTCTTTTTTCCCAAGACTACGGTAATCTTATTACAAAAAGTGAAGGATAATTTCACAAGTTCAACTGTCAGAAAACTTTCTCTAAATGGGATGGCCTGTACAGCAATTGGGGAGCAGGGGAATCACAAGACTCTTTAGCACCAGTATGTAAATTAAAGATCTTCTCTCGTCTTAGAATAATTCCTTCCACACCAAAGATTTGGGCAAATTACCTTGCTATTTGTGCTCACGAATAACACAGTATGACACAGGTAGCTGGCTATTACCCTCCCAATAACTAAATAACAAAGTACTTTTTACTTCAGGCTAAAGTGGTAATTACACATACAGGGCAATTCCCAGAAGTGATTTCTCTTAATCAAATACATATATATACATACATACATATATATATATATATATACACACATACACACACACACATATATATATGATTTTTTTTTCTATAATATACAATGGACTTCCCTTGTGCTCAGTGCTAAGAATCCACTTGCCAATCCAGGAGACATGGGTTCGATCTCTGGGTCAGGATGATCCCCAGGGGGAAGGAAATGGCAACCCACTCCAGTATTCTAGAAAATCCCACGGACAGAAGAGCCTGGTGGGCTACAGTCCATGGTATCCCAAAAGAGTCAGACACGACATAGTGACAAATAACAATAATAATATACAATGGGGCTTCCCTGGTGGCTCAGATGGTAAAGAATCTGCCTGCAATGCAGAAGACCCAAGTTCAATCCCTCGGTTGGGAAGATCCCCTGAAGAAGGGAATAAAAAGGAGTAATTCTTTGCATCTAACATCTTAAACAGCCAGAAACAGTAGAGAAAACATCAAACATAATCTTCTACGTACTTGCACCAGGAGTGAGCAAGCCAGTTGAGACCTTCCAGCTGATAATCTCGGAGCTCCAGATTCTCTCCTCCTAAATATGCCGGCTGTTTCTTTAAAGCCACAAATCGTGGTCTCTGCTTCAGGGCCTGAAATGCAGAATTGAACAAAAACCAGGTATGAAGAAAACCTTCTTCATATGTTAACCTGTTAACCTTCTTCATATGCAAACCTGTTCATATGTTAAAATGCTAACCATGATTTGTGCACTCTACATGAAAGCATAAGAACTGAAATTTCACATCTGTATCACCAACCACACCCAACCGACCATCAGTTCCTGCATCGCTGTCTACATGCCCAAAGCCAGACTGCAGCCCGAGATGTTGTTAGTCATTGCTTCTTTCCTGAAGTAAGCTTGTGAACATCATTAAACAGCACTGACTCTGCATCATCTCTGCAGCGGGGCAGTGAGTCACCTATTTTCCTCTTGGCGTTACCTTACTCTCTAAACAGCACAAAACAATGCCTCTCGGGAAGTCTGTCTACGCTACCGTAACAGCATTTGTCAATTCTGAAAAGCAGCCCACCTCCCTTGAAGCCCCAACTCTGTGAGTCTGGCTTTCTGAAGGAAAAGATGCTGCTCTCACCTTCACAGGTGTGAGGATTTGGCAGCCTAGTAAAGCCATGTCTCTATGGTTTGCACAAAATGTGTGTTCTACGGGCAACTCAGTTTGGGAAACACTGGGTTAAAAAGTTACATGCATCCCATGGCTCGTGCCTTTTCAAGTCTACCATGTTTGTGGATGCCGTGAGTTAACAGGAGAAGCTCATTCAGGAGTGCATCCCAGAGTGATGTGCCCACAAAAGCCTTTTTTGCAGGGAGCATTTCTCTGAAGATGAGCACTCTCTGGAATGAGTACCCTATTAAGAAGTGTCATCCTACTAAAGTATTTGATAAGGTAATTACTGTTTGTCTCAGCTCTCCTCTGTGAGCAGCGGGCAGTCAACAGAATCAGATGCCTCACTCGCAGCTGTCCACTCCCGCCAAGTCTCCCCACAAAGCTTCTCCCGTCTGACCCTTCAACTGCTGCTACCGTCCTCATCCTCACACCAACTCTCCCTTCAGGGGCTTATTCTACATCTTCCTGGTGGGACCTTCTGGCTTTAACAATTACTTACTCTGGAGTCTCCAACACAGAATCATTAGATTAAGCTTTCTAAATGAAATACTGTTTCTGGCCTGCTGCTCTGCTCAAGAGGGTAGGCTTATCAATACCCACAGGATAAAGTCAACATATCCTTCAAGGTATTCAATACATACACACTTTGATTTGTCAATATCACCTCCCTCTTCCAACCCTGAGGCCCGGTGGTCCCCCAACTATATTACAAGAACATTTTTCTCTTAGTATCTTTCACAAGAGGGCAATAACCTGGGCCCCCTTTTATCTTGTCTAACCAGCTCCAATCTATTCTTCAAGGGTAGGGCACTTCATGTACCACAACTTCCTCTAGTTTTAAAACCCCTTCAGTGATCCCTGTGGCTCAGTGACTTCTGCCTCTGGATATCGTCACACTCACTGACCTCCAGTGACACACTGCTTTTTATAGGTACAGGTTTGGTTCTATGAATCTGAAGACAACCTCTCGGACAAAGAGGCCATATCTTAAGTATAGTTTTATTACTGAGGACCCAAGCATTCCACTTTATACAGGGAATAAATACCAACAAAAGATAAGGATCTGTACAACCAGTCTAGCAGAGACTGGTTGATCCAGTCTCTGGATCAATCAAATAAGAAAGCCTGTACAGATCCTTGTCTTTTGTAGAATTCAGAGTCACTTCCTTTTCCTGCCACTTCTCTTTAAAGTGCTTTAACTCTTTCAAGGAGTCTCCACAGTATCTCTGAACTAGATATATCTAACTGGGTAAATAATAAGATGAAATGAGTCAGTAAAGCCATTATACAACACATCCTGCTCTCCTGTTTTAATGGTTTTCCTTTGATACCAAGATTAGGTCATCTTCTTCAACATGAGAACTGTCCTTTACTTCTGTAGTCTTTTCTCTCCCCCACATCTGTGTGTGGCCAGACTTTTAAGCAATACACCTTTCCCCGAAAGCCCAAACGCCAGCAGTCAGCACACCTTGCATTCTCTCGTGGGGATGGTTTTTGAGTTGTTGCGACTGTGGAAGCTGTCGATGCAGCTCTGGAATTTCTTTCCGATCAGGGCTTCGTCTTCCCAGCTGCACTCTGAATAGGGCAGTCCCATCCACTTGCATAGATACTCAGGTTCGTTGGAAGGGGCCGGCTTCCGGCTGTGAGCTATTTCACATACAAAAATTGACAGATCAGCAACTGCCAATTAAAGGAGAGGGGTGACATTCTGTTTTATGTGTAACCAAGGCAACACCACGTGGCAAAGCATGCATTGCTCTTAGACAATATTTATAAACAAAATCTCTCACTTACCTGGAAAGTCTGTTTGACCCAGTGTAGATTTGCTTGTCTTCACAGCTAAATAAATGGAAAATCAGGTAAGTTATCACAAAACCAAGAAAACAGTGACATTTCAGGCCCTGTGAGCAAGAGTACAAATATACTCTACTATCTCACATCTTAACAAAATAAAAAAGAGCCGTGTTGTTCTCACGACCCTGTCTGGCCCCATTTCTCTGTCTCCCTACCCCCACCTGCAGCCCCACCACCCCATGGATTCATCCCCCGGGCCAGGACTACTGCCGAGCGGAAGGACCAAGCCCCAGTCCTCCCTGACTGGCAACGCCACCTGCCGCCCGAGCCACCTGGTGCTTGGCACGCCTACCCCCTGGCTGCCACCTCACTGGCGGGCCTTTCTCACGCTCCTCTGTTGGTTTCTTCACAACTTTCAAAAGCTGGAATGCCCTCAGACTTCTGCTCTCACCATGTGTACATTTCTTGATGATCTCATTAAACCTCAGGCTTTAAATACTATCTACACAGAGATAAATTCTCAAGTTTCAATCTCCAGCTAAGACTGAGTTCTAAACTCCAGATTCACATACTCTACAGCCTTCACAATACTATCCACTTAGATGACTGTGAAGTATATCAAACTGACAAACTAAGCTCTTGACTTCTCTTCCCTCAGTCTTGCTATTTCAGTAAATGGTACCTCCAATCTCCTGTTTGCTCAGGTCAGGAATACTGACACCACCCCTCTGTCTTCCCCCATCTCCAAATCTACCACCAAGTCTTGTTAGCTTTTCCTTCAAAATAAATCTAGGCATCTGACTATTCTCCAAACTTACACCTGCAAAAATACATTTTTTAATATCTATACATTACTCCCAAAAAAGGAAGTTCCTTTATTCCTGGAACTCCAACACTGCTTAAATGAGTTTCCATGTACTTACCTATTACTCTTTCTACGATCTGATACTGTTTGTTCAGCTCCGAGGCCAGCTCTTGTTGGCAGTTGAAATATTCCACATCTTCAGGAGAAACCTTCCCTAACCTGGCCAGAAGTCAAACAAGGAAGAGTACATACTAATTAGATCTGGAGAATCCATACTCATCTATCAATGCAAAGTCAAAACAGGAAAGGAAACTTAGTCTTTACTTTCATATGTCCCTTTAGTAATCTTGTACTAATAATTAGGCCAGAGATTTTAAGAAAAACATGTAAGACTTGTAGAAAACACTGAAACCTCAGACTTAAAGGACACACCAGTTGTTCTTGCTGATGTGGTCTGTTTTATAAAGAAACCTAAAAATAACTATTTTGTGTGATAAATTCATGTGATCTGTGATAAATTCATGTATCTTAATAGACAAGGCCAATAAAACTCAGATTATAAGAAAAGATGTCTTTTTTTCATATATGATGGACTTTAGGAGTGATTAAATGTTGACATTTTTAGAAAACCAATTATTTTCAGTTATAAAACAACACCAGCAACTTGAAATTAAATACTACTATAACTTTCAAGGACTTTCAAAATTCTAATAATTGCTTTACAAACTACCCATACTCAGAGATATATATTTTTGTTTTTGACTCAAAGAAAAAAAGTATCTGATTTACTGAAATAGCATATTCTGCACAGTAATCAAACAGGAATTGGAACCCATTTGTCCCTACTCCTAACACTAATTAACCTGATCACATGATACTGAAGCGTGTGTCTCCAGGGAGACCTTACACTTCTTATTTATTATCAGTTTAGGGGTGTGTGTATTGTGGCCCCACGTTTCTCATACAACTTGACATGTTCAAAGCTGTAAGCAAGCTAAAAACCACAAGGTGATCACAGTTTCAGAACATTCCTGTCACATCATTTCTGTAAACTGTAAAACCAAGATTAGTTTTAAGTATACCATATCCCAGAGAGTTCTAGAACACTAAACTTCTGACACCCAGGCTAGGCCAGCACAACCAGAGAAAGTGACAAGGTGCTCAAGGACATGAGCCTGGACTCAGGCTGCGGGCGTCCAGGGCCGCAGAGCGGCTCTGCAGCTCACTGTCAACAAATAGCACTCTGTACAAATCTCACAGGCTTACTGTGAGGACTGACGACAAGATCAGGTCTGAAAAACGCCCCATACACTCGTTGTTATTATTAAACTCTACAGACTTTCTGGCTATACATAAAAATACATACTATCTTCAGGTCACAGTTTTATAAAAGGTAACCATGGATGCCTCCACGTTCATTCAGTCTGACAGAGGCAAAATTTGATATTCTAGACAGTCATGTTCTCCACCATTTAAAAACTCTCCCTTCCCCCAGGCTGCAAGTGTATTTCTTTTATCTAGGAAAGGTAATGTACCACTGCTTGATTTCATCCTCTTTCTTCTTGAAGTTCTCTAGTTTTTTCAGACCCTTCACTTTCTGTTGCTGTAAGGACTCTTCACTCTCCCATGTGCTGTGGATATATGACCAGCCCTTCCACTTGATGAGGTACTGGACTTCGCCTTCATCCTTTTCAGGGTCAAAGTCGCTGCTAGGGTCTCCATTAGCTTCGACTGCATACACAGTGGTAGAAGCTCCCGTGGCTGCAAAAAGATTCAGTTAAATTTTAAGAAGTCTATGAAACCAGACCCTGAAAAGCTTCCCAAATACACAGTTATCTAAAGAGTCTCTTTTTGGATGAAGTACCAAAATCCTTTATCTTCAAATATGCAGATATTCACAAACAATACAGAATGAACATGCCCAGCAATTTCAAATGTTTTCAAGATGCAAACCCAATTTTTCCCATTTAAACAGTCTAAAATTTGCTGGTGAAATCAAAGAAATCTTTGTGTTCAAACACAATAAATACGGAACAGCAACATTCTTTTGTTTTGGTCCCTACTAACTCAGACTAAATACATAAAATTTGGGCCTTTCTGAGCAGAGAGAAATCTGCCAGCTTCCAATGGCAGGGAAGTGGCAGCAGGAACCATGTCTAGCCGCAAAGGTGGCAAGAAGCTCCTGAAGCAACGCAAGCAGCAGGCTGAGGAGATGGACAAGGAAGCAGCAGCATTCAAGCAGAAACAAGAGGCGCAGAAGGAACTCAGGGAGCTAACAGCAGAGGCTGCAGGGAAGGGCCGGGGCCATAGGGGGTTAAGAAAGCCAGAAAAAGGGAAGCTGTTTCTGTGCCTGAGGCAACAGTGACCCTTAAATCCATTCCTCCTTCAACATTTGCGCTCCCTGCCCTAACGCTTGTTGCCACCTATAGCAAGAATGAAGCACTGTCTTTGCATACCTCCTTTCTTTCCCAGCCTTGAATCTAAGACCTTTTCAATAGTTTCACTATTATCCTGCTGTTCATCAACTCCTTCTCCAGTCATTTCAATGAGGTCATCTGAGTCAGTCTCAAAGTCATCGTCTTCTTTATAACTGCATGAGGAATAATGCCGAATAAATAAGAAACTATCTTTTCAGATCCAAAATTACCTTACGTAAGATCATTAGGACAACCCTTTTGGCTCCAACATGGTGTTTTGCAGATCAGCCACGATAAAGTGGGCTCAAAGTTCATTTTTTTGTTCCTGCTTAAAGTATTACTGCATGTTCACAGATAGCGGCAGGAAGGCTAACTCATATTTCAAAATAAAAACTGACTAAAGTGATTTTTGTAAGCAAGACACAGAAAACTACAAGGACATTCTTATGTTTTCATTTTTTAACAACATCATTATTATGTATAAACAAGGAAACAACTACGAAAAAAAGAAAATGCATAATGAAAAAAATTGCCTAATGAAAAAACTGGTTCTAAGATTAATGCATCAACCCTGCATTTTGTCTCCCAATAACAAGAATATGAAATTTAAGTCTTCAAGTCACTGAGCATGCTTCCTGGTACTAAAAATATTAAAACATAACCTTCCACCATATATTATATTAACAACAAAGGGTTTGGGAGTTACAAAAGAGAAAAACACAATGCTGGATGCAGTACAGCTAGCTATAGGAGGAAAAAGTGCTAAACTACACATTAATATATTCAAAGCCTAGTCTTAGCTTTCAAATTATTAACTGGATTCACTTAACAGGTTATTAATAACTTCAGGATTCAGCTTCACCATCTTTAAGTAGACCAAAAGAAAACTATGTACCCTTCTAAAATGAAATTAAATGCCCTCTGACTGGTATAAAGTATGTATGTTTTGTATCTATTCCTTTATTTCATTTTCTATTAATTATTCATACACTATCATAACCTTGATAAGATTATTACATCCATGTAACACTATATAAAGAAACTGAAAGTCGCTCAGTCATATCTGTTTGCGACCCCATGGACTATACAGTCCAGTGAATTCTCCAGGCCAGAACACTGGAGTGGGTAGCCTTTTCCTTCAATAGGGGATGTTCCCAACCCAGGGATGGAACCCAGGTCTTCCGCATTGCAGGCAGATTCTTTACCAGCTGAGCTACAAAGGAAGCCCAACACTATATAAGCTGAAACTCAAAGGAATTTATCTGATTGAAAGTATAATTCAAAAGTAAGACTGCAATCCAAATGTGTTTCCTAAAAAACAGTGCTATACTTTTATTTTTGTTATTTTCTTGGCCAAACCACAGCGTATGTGGGACCTTATTTCCCCAACCAGGGATCGAACCCGCACCCCATGCATTAGAAGCATGGAGTCTCAACCACTGGACTGCCAGGGAAGTCCCAAAGAATGGTATGAAATGAAGATAATGTCACTACCACTCAAGGAAACGTGAATTTGAAGTAGTTCTCTTCATAGGAATGAAGGCTTGATATGATTTATCACTATTATTTCCATTTTCCTATTGGCCAGGACCATTCTTTTTGAAAGAACCTTTCTGAATACAATCTCAAGACACAGGTCATTATTTTCACCTGTCAAATGTCTGATCCTGGACCTATTAAAAGCAAGCTCTAGCCAGTTACACTATGCCCCTTCCTCTCACTAATGAAACCCTTCCGGGACATCACCTACCTCACATTTTTAGCTGCTCTGCGGCGTGTCTGCCTTTTGGGAGCTTCATCATCTTCATCCTCATCATCAGAAGAGTCTTGCTTTTTCCTCTTTCCACGCTGAGTCTTAGGTTGCTTTTTAACACGAGGTTTGGGCACTGTTCTAAAGTGAGAAAAGGAAAAATGGCCAAGTCCTTATTTCATCATTTGGTGTCTACTTCAAATCTATATAACTGTACTGCCCAGAGCAGGGCTTACCATAGAGATTAACCAAGGGAATGTTAAGACATGAATATTCCTAGGTCCTGTTCCATGAGATTCTAGTTCATGAGAAATCTGCTTCACTAGAAACAAAACGGTTCTACTGCTGACACCCTCCAGTCATTTACAGGAGACACCGTCGGCCGCTGTGACTGCAGGTCCCACACCCACGGACTTATCCAACCAGGGATCAAAAACTTATCTGGGGGGAAAAGAAGTCCACAAAGTTCCCAAATGCAAATCTTGAAACTGCTGCCCATTAGCAGCTGTTTACATAAGTATTAACATTGCAGCAGGTATTAAAAGTAATCAACAGATGACTAAAAGTACACGGGAGGAGAGGCCTAGTCTACACGGAATACAACAGCACAGCATTTCATATAAGAAGGGACTTGAGCATCCGTGGATTCTGGCATCTATTTAGCATCCCTGGCAAGGATGAAGGGAGGACCGCACTGGGGGTTCTCAGGCAACGACTCTCCACCGCTCCTCAGGATCGCCTGACACAATACACACACGGCCTGTTGCTGAGGGCAGCTCTTTTCTGGGCAGTTTGGAAATATCTACCAAAGTTACTAATGTAACCATTTTACTTCTGGGAATAAGTAAAAGATACAAACAGATATAAACTGATACAGGCACAGTAAACTATTCACTGTGGTATTTGCAATAACAAAAGATTAGGAAAACTGAATAGTCATCAAGTGGGACTAGTTCAATAACAGAATACTTGTTATTGTTGTTCAGCCACTAAGTTACGTCAGACTTTTCTGCAACCCATGGACTGCACCAGGCTCTCTGTCTACTAGTATCTCCTGGAGTTTGCTCAAATTCATGCCCCTTAAATTAGTGATGCTATCTAACCATCTCATCCTCTGTCACCCCATTCTCCTTTTGCCTTCAATCTTTCCCAGCATCAGGGTCTGAAAACAGAATACCATGCGACCATAAAAAACAACAGAGGGAGCAGTTTTCCGTGCATTGGTAAGGAAAGATTTCCAAGAGAGATAATGAAAGAAAAATGCAGGAGAGGATGCATGGAACGTTATCATCTGTATAAAGAAGTAAAGGACAAGAAATAACTACACATTTTTTCTTCCATGTATATAAAAGACACCTTGGAGACTACCTGAGAGACTGTGCCCTGCCACAGACCACGGGCACAGCTGAGGAGATCGGCCCTCTGCAGGCGGCGCCTCCCCTGCAGCCAAGACTGAGGGCCACAGACTAGGAGCTCTCACAAGGAAATCAAGTACTCCAGCAGCGGCGAAAAGTGAGAGGAGAAAGACAGTGACAGAAACTCACAATCACAGCCATCTCTTTCTCTCATACTTGCCATAACCAACACTCCACAGACAGATGACCAGAGAGTCAATAAAAGATGGGTAAAATCTAGAAGACAGACCTGGAGTGGATTCCAGGGCTGAGAGCTGAAACTCAGATGAAAGGAGACAACACTAATGAATCTCCCGACAGGGGTGGAAGGTGAGGGGGGAGGTACAACATCCTAAGCCATGGACAGACAAATATTTCTGCTGTAAATGGCCAGAGGATAAGTATTTTTTACTTTCTCAGACAAGAGGCAAAGTTGAGGCTACCAAATAGGTACTTAAATAACAAGAGAAAATAAATTTCAACAAATATTTTACAGAAAAATTCAAAATAAAATAATAATGATCAAGTGTATTTTTTGTGATACAACATCTACTAATGAGAAGAACAGAATTCTTTTTGAAGTGATGATAGCATTTCACTTAATTAGTGTTCGAATTTAGTGTTCCTTATCATGAAACTACAAATGTTCACCAGAAGCTATACTGAGGGACTTCTCCAGTAGTCCAAGGGGTTGGACTTTGCCTTCCAATGCAGAACCCTGGTCGGGGAGCTAGGATCCCACATGCCTTGTGGTCAAAAAATACCAAAGCATAAAACAGAAGCAATGTTGTAATAAATTCAATAAAGACTTTTAAAATGGTTCACATCACAAAAACTTTTTAAAAACAAGCTATATTGAGTTCACAGGCCACATAAAAATGGGGGGGGGGGGACCCCCGCAGGGAGTGGGATTTGGCCCAAAGACAACATTTGCCAACCCCTCCTAACACTGCAAGGAGAAAAATCTTCTTGGGGCCTCGTTGCCTCCTGTCTTCCTCCCCCCATCACCAATACCTTTTGTTGCCATCTGTCTGATCAGAAATTACCAGTTTCTTCCCACTTCCACCTACTTCCATCTCTGGACAGATTCTTTGCTTAATGTCATATAGATCGTACGAACAGGGTAATAAACAGTCAAGTATGTTTCAATCAGCCAATTAAACGTAGGAAAAATTAGTTCTCCCCAAAAGAATCTGTACCCTGGTCAAATACACAGAGAGATTTTTTTTAAGAGTGGAAGATATATTTGTTCCTCAGAACCAGTCCACCTGGAATATGAAACAGCAAGATTCACTCTCTAGCTATGTACCATGCAAACACACAAAATCCACAGCAGCTCAGTCATCTAATTACTTGCTAACGAAGCAGATGAGCAAGAAGTTAATCAGGCATTCAGAATCCAGAGTCACAACACACTGCAGCTTGGCAACTGAGGCCCCCGTGCCAGCACTACACCGTCCTCCTCAACCTAACACAGACTGAGCTCAACCAGAGGCAGGGACGCGCAAGCACGCACGGCACCTTCTGGGGACAGGTCTTCTGGCTTTCACTGTCTGCTCTGGTTCGCTCTCTGCACTGGAGCCTTGTTCCTGTTCATCGTCCGAGAGCTCCCATTTCCGTTTTTCTCTGTGATCAAAAGCAAAGCAAAATTTTTTTTTTTCTAAAAGAGTTCCTCGAGATCGTTTCGCTTGAAGAATCTGACAAAACCAATTTCAAGCAGAAGAGCCAAAAAAGGCAGAAAGTGTATATTTTAGATATTATGCTAAAAGATTTGTTTTAGCTTCAAATTTTGGTTGGGTTCCTTCCTGCGATGTGTAATATCTATTCCTATTTTGTATCCGGTATCAAAATAAATGATGAAGCTAAGGCTGTATTTTTTTTTTAACTATTGGTTCTGAAAAAAAAAAAAAATGTTGCCAATTCTCTAATACTCTATTTTTATTTACTATTATCATTGATCAGACTGAAGCTATAATATATACTAGATCAGAGGTTTTCAAATTTTAGTATGGATCAGAACTATATAAAGGATTTGCTGCAAGAGTTTTCTGGGCCACAGCCAGTTTTTGATTCAGGAGGTCTAATGTGAGGCCTAAAAATCTGAATGTTACCAAATTCAGATGATGCTGATACTATTGAGAGAGTTCTCTTGAGTACTACACTAGCTATCTTCAGAATGTTGATTAAACAATCCCTAAAATTATGTTATTAATGATAAACCTACCACCTACTAATTAACCTGTCCAGCTAATGAAGTAGTTTTAATAATCACTAAATACAGTAGGTGTCCTTTTGCTCATCAAGATAACAGATGGCATGGGAGAGCCATACCCTATAGGTGCCCTGCTATGCCCCAACAGTTTCTGAAGTTTCCTTGAAGACCAAAAAAGAAATCACAGGAACTCAGCTCATTTCCCACCTGCAGGGAAGAAGGAAGGAACACACATAATAGCAACTGGTCGAGAAACATCCAGGGAAACAAAAAACTCAACAGGCAAGAACCTGGTTTAGGATTTCTCTCTAAACAAAACAATTACCATGTGCCTCTGGGTCTCTGTACAGAAAATGAGGTTATGTTAAAGACAACTGCTGTCAAATTGCAAAGTCAAGTCAATATTCTTCATGGGAAAATAACTCAAAGTAATAGTGGAAGAACCTTTCTAAACAGTCCTACACTTGATTCAGTCGAAACATCAGGAAAGAAAATGTTCTCAAGCCTTCCATGAAAAGGCCATAGAGCACTTCCACGTACATTACTCAAGTTCTACTGGCACAAAGGCAGGCAAGTGGAGATACACCTTTGTTAAATACAAAGAATGAATCCTATCAGTCTGCCAGACAGGTAGAGTGTGCTTATGGACAGTGACTGGTAAAATATTAAGGTCTGCTATTATCACCAATACCCATCCCTCCCTCTTTAAAGCAAACCATGCTTTGGGCACCCGCCTTATTCTCGTTTCCTAGCGCCTCATACAATAAATGTGTTCTAAAGGATCCAAGGAATAGATGGTGATGGCCAGGAGGAAAAAAGATGTCTCCAGCAGTGGGGAGACTGGCACCTAAGGATCTAGCCTTCCTTGGCCAAGACTAGAACAGTTTATTTACCCCTTAGAAGGAGCTTACAGTCAAACTGGAGAGCAGTGGTTTCACAGGAAACAAGCTTGAAAGAACATGCACGTAAGACCTAATGGAAAGCAGATGAGATGAGAAAGATCTACAATCAAGTGTCATTCGTAATTTCTATAACTCTGCCAGGAACTGAGACTGTTATATCAGAGTAGCTAATGAGGTCTGCTTCAACAATTTTAGAGACTAAAGTGGCAGTAGACACTGAGAGAATGGAGGTTGAGAGTTTTCCAGTTAAACTGCAGATCTGTAGACGTACAGATAACCAAGAGGACTTCAAATCTTCCAATATGAGAAGGTACAAAAACTTAGCCAAGCAACTGGTCCAAAGTACTCTTCCCACACAGAGGGAAAATCAAGCCCAGTGGGAACAAGCTGTTTGGTGTATGTCAAACCCACATTTCTGCTATTCTCAACAGAACCTACTGAAGACCATTCCAGGAGGAGCTGAACAGTTAAGAGGCTTAAAAGGTTGAAAGAAGTTTTATATATATGTATCTGAAATTGGTGGATTATTTCAAATTTCATTTTAATTTTCAAGAATGGTGGGGGAGGGGGCAAGTTAGGACCAGCAATACTGTTAATTCTGTCTAAGTGGTGAAGTGAAAAGGGCAATCAATTACTAACAGATTACTGCCCCAAGGGCTCTCCAACAGGTGAAACCAACGTCCACCCCTAGAGTTTGCTGGCTTCTCAAATAATGTAGACTGTAGGAGGAAGACTCCCTGACTAAGCCATATTATAAGCTGGGCTACAAAGAGAAGTCTCAAATATAGGATCATGATTGAAATATTTTCCATGTTAAAGGAGACTTGAATTGCCAGATCCAGTTCTAAGAAGCCACCAGTGGGATTCCCTAAATGGGACTCAATAGAACTTTGGCCAAAATTTTGGGAACTGAGGGAAAAAAAATACCAAGATTTGACCACTGAGGCCTCAAGGCCATATAAATAGATAGGAAAAAGTCAGAATGCAAGTTAACTAGGTATGGTTTTCTTTCTTTACTGGGAAAAAGTGGATTCCTTTTTTCTTTACTGGGAAAAATCGAATCTAAACAACTATAAAGAAGGGAATGAACAAAAGCCATTTTAAAATAAAATAGGCCTAAAATTTGGCCAAGAGCCACTGAGGCTTCCTAATTAACTGTCTTTAAGAGCTCAAAGAAGGGAACTCCTTTCTCCTCCACTTTAGAAGGCAGATAAGGAAAACAGGGAACTAACTGCTTTAACATCACTGATTTTCAGTCGATTTTCCCAAAGAGGATGGTGTTCAAAAGCAAGTCTCAATGAAGAGGATAAATCTGTTCTAACAAGGACTCTCTTCTGCTGTGTCACAGGACTGTGACAGACTTCCACTTTACTGCACTGGAAAGGAAGAAACAACTATAATCTCAACTATAATCTCAGGAGAATAACTTCAAATGATTACAGATAAAATCATTTTTTAAATTCCAGGTGGAAAAGAGGGTTCTGGAACCACTGTTCAGTGGAGCTGAACACTACTGGGACTGCAATGAGTCAGCAGAAATCCTACCCAACATTTCACAAATTAGGACAGCATGAATAGGGACTGCCTTACCTACCTCCTGCAAAACCTCTATGCAGGTCAAGAAGCAAGTTAGAACTAGACATGGAACAACGGACTGGTTCAAACTTGGGAAAGGAGTGTGTTGGTTATATGTTGTCACCCTGCTTATCTAACTTCTATGCAGAGTACATCATGAGAAATCCAGACCAGATTAATCACAAGCTGGAATCAAGACTGTGGGGAGAAATATCAACAACCTCAGATATGCAGATGATACCACTCTAATGGCAGAAAGCGAAAAGGAACTAAAGAGCTTCTTAATGAAGGTAAAATAGAGTGAAAAAGCTGGCTTAAAACTCAACATTCAACATTGAGCATCCACTCCCAACACTTCATGGCAAATAGATGGGAAAAAGGTGGAAGCAGCGACAGATTTTTTTTTCTTGGGCTCCAAAATCACTGTGGACAGTGACTGCAGCCGTGAAATTAAAAGATGCTTGCTCTCTGGAAGAAAAGCTATGACAAACCTAGACAGTATTAAAAAGCAGAGACATCTCTCTGACAACAAAGGTCCACAGAGTCAAAGCTATGGTTTTTTCAGTAATCATGTACGGATGTGAGAGTTGGACCATAAAGAATTGCCAATTAATTAAAAGAATGTTTTCCTCCTCTAAGCTTTTAAAATGCTAATCACATGACTCCAGCAGAGTTAGTCCCTTCTAAGACTGTAGTCCTTAAAGTGTCAATGTCACAAAAGCAAATAAAGTCTGTGAAAGTGCTCCAGACTAATGAAAGCTGACATCTAATACAATATTTAACCTGAGACTGGATTCTGTACTGTGGGTAGAAAAATATTATAAATGACATTGTTGAGTTGAATGACCAAATTGGAATCCAAATTAGACAACGGTATTGTACCAATGTTAAATCTATTTACCTTAAAATTGTATTTTGCTTACAAAAGAGAATATCCTTATTCTTAGAAAACACACACTTAGTATTTAGGGGTTAAAGACCATGCTGTATGAATCTTAGTCTGAAATGGCTCAGAAAAAATATTACCTTGTGTGTATACATAAATATATATAAAGAGAACTCTCACAATGATAAAGCAAATAGGGCAAAAACGGTACACAGTGGTGAATCTCAGTATACAGGATTCCTTGTACTGCTCTTACCCTTAAAATTTTTCAACTCTTTGAAATTAATCCCCCCAAAAAAGTTTAAAAAATGGTTCCTTTTAAAAACTTTAAAATCTGTGAGACAATCTGCAGTGTTTTGGAAAAACACTGCCCCGTGCTAATATTTCACAATGTCCACTCCTCTGAGCGCGTCTCGCTCAGTTCTGAAGCCCATGTGCCCACACACTAGGTTGTCGCCCTTGCTGAGACCACAGAGGGCCCGGCAGTGCCGCCTCTCGTGACCTGAGTCTCAGCACCTGCAGGACCTCCCCTAATCTATGTTACTAACTAAACTGACTTGGGAGAAGAGCTCTCCACAAACCCCAGTGCCCTCCAGCTGCCCAGAGGAGGGCATGGCAGGAGGCCAGCCCAGGGCCCAACCAAACAGGCATGAGGAGAACCTCCGCTTACATAAGTTCCTAAGGAAGAGCCCAGAAGTAGACAAGCAGCCTCACAGAAGACACCCCCTCTCCCTCTCCCCGACAAGAAGTGGAAAGGTTCTACTCGGGCAAAGAACAGTCACAAGGGCCTCTGAGAGCTGCGTACTTTGGAGAGCTCTCAGGATTGAAAGGAGAGGGAAAAGCAAATACAGAAATCAGTCAAAATAGCAAGTCTGATGTATTACACAGGGGCTGAAAGCTGGAGGGATTCTTACACCCACATAAAGCTACATAAATGAGGTGTTCAGGGACTTCCCCTAGTGGTTCAATGGTCAAGACTCTGTGCTCCCACTCCAGTGATGAAAGGTTCAATCCCTGGTCAGGGAACTAAGATCCCACATGCACAGTGGCCAAAAAAAATTAGGAGTTCAGGTTTTCAAGTACAGAACATTTAGATTCCCACCAATGGACCAGCAGAATGTAGCCAGACGGTGGAGGAAAACACACGTGCATGGACTTCCCAAAAAGCCTCTGAAGCCTTTAGCCTGGGAAACTGAGATCTCCTAAGCAGGCCCTGGGATGGGGATAGAGCCTTCTGAGCTGCCACGAAGCAGGGGCTTGCCTACAGTCATCATTTCTGCAACTCTAATGAAATATTTAAAGCACAAATGGAAATTGCATGCCCTCTGGGCAGGGCAAAATTAAACACTATGACTTTTCTGACCATAGTTTCTAATAACTGTGTTAAGTTACCAGAATAAGTATTACCCTATTTTAGAGATGGGGAAATTTAAAGACTCACGTTACTGTGCCTCTGGCCAAATACTTAAGAATTATGCTGTGCTTAGTCACTCAGTCATGTCTGACTCTTTGCGACCCAATGGACTGTATAGCCCACCAGGCTCCTCTGTCCATGGAATTCTCCAGGCCAAAATACTGGAATGGGTTGCCATGCCCTCCTCCAGGGGATCTTCCCAACCCAGGGCTCAAACCCAGGTCTCCCGCATTGCAGATGGATTCTGGATTCTTTACTGTCTGAGCCACCAGGGAAGCCCATGAATACTGGAGCAGGTAGCCTATCCCTTGTCCAAGGGATCTTCCTGACCCAGGAACTGAACTGGGGTCTTCTGCACTGCAGGCGGATTCTTTACCAGCTGAGTTTCTAGGGAAGCCCAAGTTAAGGATTACAATACTTTAGAACAGAGAAGATATAACTGAGATTCTCAACAAGAGCCAAGGACAGCCGTTTACCATGAGAAACCCCTGAATTTGTGTGCAGGGTTTTGAGTATTTTTCTGAGAAGACAAGCTGTAGAATTCAGTTTGTCAAAGGGGTTCATACATTCCACCCCATAAAGATTTAATTACTTCTCAAAAAAAAGTCAATTTTTTTTTACCATAAGTAGAGTTTTTAAAGTTTGACAATAACAAATATATAATCCATATCATAAAGGAATTTCACATCAACCTCGTGAATTAAAATTTTCTTGCTTATGAACCGCCAACAGTAAAACTACACTGACACAATAAGGTATTTCATATTAAAATGGGTGTCCAATCAGTATAATTTTATCACACCTACACAGAGAACAAATCAACAGGAAAAACAGCCAGTCTACATGTGTTCCTTGCTTAACTGGAACAGAACACCAAATGCCTGTATGTTTGGGATTTGTGCACATTTTTAAGAAAAAAAAAATAATGGGGCTGATAGGGCAAATCAGATGGAATAGCTGTGGTGTGCCCTGAAAAGCAGCCCAATGTTCAAATGCCACTGCTGCTGCAGCAGACTCAGACAGACAGGAAGCCAAGACAGCAGAGACAGAAGCGGGCTCTGGGGCCCAGGGCGCACTGCAGACACAAGGCAGGCGGGCCCAGAGACAGCCGCACGCTCCGACTCCCCAGGCAGGACCACCCCAGGGGAGACTTACTGTTTTTTCAGCTGCCTCTGGCCTCTTCTCTTTGGGCTCCCACTCTCAGACCCGCTACTTGCCTTCAGGGTGTGAGGGGGGAAAAAGATCACAGACTTTAGTTCACAGTTCTCAGGGACAACACGAACCCCGGTTCCACAATCTACTCAATGCAACATTACTCAATATGAGCTTTCAGGCAGAAAGACACCTAAGCCTCTGTTTGGTGGTGTTCACTCTTTCATTTTTAAAATTAATTTGTCTCTTACTGCTGAGTTACCTGTAACGCCAAGAAGTATTTGTTTCAGCTGGACTTCTAAGAGAACATAGTCTAATAAAATTTTGTGATGAAGGAAACATCCTGTATCTGCAGTGGCCCACTGAGCAGCCAGCAGTCACACGTGGCTGAGCCCCTGAAATGTGGCTGGTGTCACTTAGGAATGGACTTTTCATTTTACCTAATTTCACCTAATACACATTTTAAAAGACCCATGTCTAATGGCGACCACACTGGGTGCTGATATAGAATGTCTGGCACAAAAATGCCACACAACATTAAGTGTGCCTTTAAAGGCGGTGACTAAGAACCTGTTTCATTTCAGACTCAATACAGCGCTTGTTCAGTCATGAGCCAGCAGTACTCTGCTGACAGCAGCAGAGCAAGCGATTACAGTCACGGACATCTGAACAACTCTTTTCCCCACGTGTTAAAACAAATCGGCAAGATGCTCCCATTTCTGTTGGTCCTGTGACCTATCAACAATGTGTTAATTTATATACAAAAGGGAAAAGGTATATACACCATGTGCTTGGCTGTAACAAACATGGAAAAAGAAAGCTAACTAAGGTTAACCAGCTGAGAGGTCACTCAAAATAAAACACCACAAATGCTGTGCGTGTGTTATGGTCAATCACATTTTTAAAGTATACTTACTGCCCCAAACTCATTAACCTTTGGCTACTAATATTTAACTGTTACCAGTGGGACGTTACATAGTTAAGAACAGCAAAGTCCTCCAAAGAATGCAGAGGGGACATTTCACTGAGAGACCAAAGAACACCTCTTCAGAATGTAGTCTATAAACCTAACACAGAGTTAAAACAGAGGATTTCCCCAAAAACTTCACACAAACTGAGGAAAGGTCTGATTCTATACAGACAACAAAATCCAATATATAACACTAGTTTTTAAAATCATCAATCTATTCAATCTCAGAAAGTAAATAGGCATTCATATTGCACATTAAAATGAACTCGGAAACCGAATTTTAACAATTTAGGTAAAATAATCACTTAGGCACACGCTCCCTTCTCAGCAGAAAATCTGAAACTACTTTCACTGTCACCGTTGCTTGGTGACCCAGTTAACAAAATCTAGAATTTACAAACTCCATGCTTTAAAAAGTAAACTTCTTGCTATAATCAACTGCACTATGAGAAACAAACAAACAAAACTTCAAGGGCAGTTTTATATAACACTCCACTAAAGCACACCCTATGACTTGATCTTCTGGTAGTTTTTTTTTAAAGCCACATGTGGCTTTTCCAGCTGAATTAGGTTTAAAAAACTTGCTTTCCAGTCACTTAACTCCCATGCCTGAAGTTCATGGTAATACAAACCAGAGTCAGAAAGGATGAGGTAAGATAAGGAGTGTGATCATATTCCCTTAAAACATTGTTTTTTCTTACCTCCTCCTTAATATTAAATCGTGATGGTTCTTGTCTGCTTCGGTTTGACCGCCTGACCCCATAAACATCAGGATATTCTTCCCACATCTGTAAAATTAACAGACTACACATCAATCTTTTTTTCTTGATCCCCATTTACTATTTACATTATTGGAACATATATTTCAATTTAAGTGAATTCAAATTTGTTTAATGAGACAATAAAGGACCATCTTTAAAAAGAATAAAGCAATTACCCTAGAACTCATTAAAGTTGTGACAATGCCTCTTCATCACTCCATGGCTATTAAACTAGAAAGTACGTTGCTTACCCATTGTCAAAATATAAACTTACAGTTGAATAATATGGAGACGTAAGAGAACAACCGCTTCCACTAAAAAAATATTTACTTATGAATTTTAAGTCCCTAATGCTTTCAGTTTCAGCTTTGACTGCCTAAGACTCATCTGAGAAACTCAAATAAAATCAATAGAACCCCACCACCAACTTTTTGTTAAGTAAGAATCAGTTTACTTGTGTATATTTAAAAATTCCTCAGGATGTGCAACATGCCAGATACAGTCAAAATTCACTATTTCCAACATTCAGCTTTAAGTCTCAGAACAAGACCCACTGGCGCCCCTGCTCCAGCACACTTCATGTTACTAACAATATTTACCCTTTGCCTTTAAGACCTGATTTTGGCCTCTCCTGCCTTCCAAGATGGCCTCCAGTCTTTCTATGCCTACAGTCTTTCTGTGGAGTGTGTATCTCCACAAATAAACCTTCTTTCACTTTAAAAGACTCAAATTAACAAACCAAAAGGAAAAATACAAAAGGCCTCCCTTTTCTCCCTGCTGCTCTAAGGATTCGTCTAACCCCCAGCCTCTATTCTTCCCACAGGTATGGCTAATAAGTATGTTGTGTGTGAGTGAAGTGAAGTGAAAGTCATTCAGTCGTGTCCGACTCTTTGCTACCCCCTGGACTATACATATAGTCCATGGGATTCTCCAGGCCAGAATACTGGAGTGGGTAGCCTTTCCCTTCTCCAGGGGATCTTCCCAATCCAGGGATCGAACCCAGGTCTCCCACATTGCAGGAGGATCCTTTACCAGCTGAGCCACAAGGGAAGCCCAAAAATATTGGAGTGGGTAGCCTTTCCCTTCTCCAGGGGATCTTCCCAACCCAGGAATCAAACTGCGGTCTCCTGCATCGCAGGCGGATTCTTTACCAACTCAGCTATGAGGGAAGCCCATGTTGTGTGTTCTTTTAATGAAATCAATCACCTACAGGCAAAATGAATTTAAAAGATTGTGGAACACTGAAGTGAAGATGCACAACAGGGTTAAACATTTAGAAGAGATGCTTGAAAGCCAAGATTAGAAAGCTGGATTTGCCATTGAAATACGGGAGGCAGCTAAGGTCATGAAAATATTTGGAGTGAGGCAAGAGAAGCCTCGGGCTGTGGCTCATCATGAAATGTGTGGAAAGTGGATCCCTAAAAAGACAAAAATGATGAAAGACGATTCAGGAACACAATATGTCACAAAGTCAAGGGAGGACATAATCAACAGTACCTTTAAAAAAAAAAAAATCCCAGGAAAGCCGAAGAAAAACAACCCCTCCAAAGATAACAAGCATGCTGTTCTAGGAATAGGCATTTCAGAACAAGAAGCCATATAACCACGTAGGTCAGTGTCCTCAGTTTACACAAGGGAAGAATCCTTAACCTTAGAATAATACGAGTCAGAGGACAAAAGATCCAACCAAGAATTAGTAACAATCAAGCGGCAGGAAATAAAGGCAAAAAAGGCAGCCAATGTCCACAACTCGAACCAGTGGGGCAGAGAAAGGGAGGCAGCAAGAGCTTTGCTCCAGCCCTGCCAATCAACCCACATCCACCCTTTCTTCAACCTGAGAGCTATGAAGTGGCTCCACAGGAATTAGTGTTTACTAACTGGGAATGGTACTACATTAATTAGTTTTACCATTTTAAAATCTGAGGCATTCAGGCTCACCTGTTGGGACTTTACTACAACACACACTGTAATGTGTACATCCTAAAATCATCTTGTGTTCCCATCTGTCCTTTTGAGGGCTGCAGCAGCTACTGCTGCTAAGTCGCATCAGTCTTGTCCGACTCTGTGCAACCCCAGAGATGGCAGCCCACCAGGCTCCCCCGTCCCTGGGATTCTCCAGGCAAGAACACTGGAGTGGGTTCCATTTTCTTCTCCAATGCATGAAACTGAAAAGTGAAAGTGAAGTTGCTCAGTCATGTTCAACCCCTAGCGACTTCATGGACTGCAGCCTACCAGGCTCCTCCATCCATGGGATTTTCCAGGCAAGAGTACTGGAGTGGGGTGCCAGTGCCTTCTCCCTTTTGAGGGCTAGTGATACCTAATCAACTCTTCAATAAAAACTACCATGTGAAAAAGAAGAGTGTACAGAAAACAAAGAGCGGTTCTTTAGAAGCTCGTTTCAGAATAATTATTAAAGTCATAACCTAATCATTCTAACTGGCTAGTACATCCATCTATTAACTTCTTAAAATTGATCACCTTAACTTTAATATTTCTGCCTAAACCTGTACTTCCGTTGTGACATGCAATCTTAATCCAGTCTCTCCTTAAATTAAGTTTTACATATATATATGTATATTACACACACACATAGACATTTGGCCTTACAGTTGATTCCCAGAATCCCAGTCAACATGACTTTAGTAAAGTTTTAAACACCCCGTGCAAGTCGTGGTTTCTGTGGCTTTCTTTACTCTCTGCAAGTAAAGAACTCTTCACTGTTCAGAAAAAAGTTTAAAAAAATAGCCAAGCAAGGCCTTCTGCAGGTTAATTTCTGAGCTGAATGACACTCAGACAAGATACCGTAAGTGGTACCTTCCATACACAGGGTCTCTCTGGAATAAGTCACCACCTGACATGTCTCTTGTGAAGGGCCTCCACATACTGAGGCAGGCAACACAGCACAATCCTTGAGTGTCTGAAAGTCCCTTCTCTGGTGACGAGTTAGCTAAGAAGGAGTTTTCATTTCCCTGTCCCTAACACTACACCACCACCAGCATTCCCCAACCTCCCACCAATCCTTCAGGGCCATTTAACCTTAAGCAATGACTATACTGGGAACAGAAGAACTGAAATACCAGTTAATCTCAATTCTGCCAACAGTTAAAAGCCACTTTGTTTTTTTAATTTCAGGATTGCTGAAGCTATTCTACAGAACTTGTAGGCAATTTAAAATTGTTTGTCCTCCAGGGAAGATCTCTTGTGTGCAGACACAGATTTGTATCTTAGAGGAAAAACTGATTTCTCATAAAGCTTTCAGCATAAGACCTTTTTAAATTTCTAAAAGCAATTTTTAAATATTTCTAGTGATTCTAAACTTAATTCTCTCAAATTAGAATTTCAAAAGATCAGCTGCATCTCATGACTACCTAGACCAAGTCATTATTTTTCCCCAAAAGGAATGCATCCAAAAGTTTGGACATCAGTGAGAAAATTCTACGCAACTCAATTTTCACCTTTTTGCATTCTCTGCTGGAAAATTCTTCTGTTAGGCGAAGAATATCTACATTGCCTAGGTAAAGATAATTTCTTTTCTGTGAGGAGTACTTCTCCTTCTATTCTTCAATAAAATAAAACATCCCTTATTCTTGGACTGGAATCATCCATCAAACTACAACTGCATTTCACAGTCATCTGTCAATGATTTTCTCTTGTATTACTATTGTGCTAAAAAAAATATATATATATGTGAAACCATCTTTTTTAAATGCTAAAAATCAAAACAACAAAATGTCTCTCTGCCCTATATGATGGTTCATGTAATTATTAATATTTTCCTCATAGCCCTGTGTCTTAACTAGTAGAGCAGAGAGCAGTCCCCATTTAGATCCAGAGACAGTGTATTATTAGAAAAGGCAGCTGCAGATGAATTTTCATTATCAAGACACACTAAGGAGCTTCCCACAGGAACGCAGGGGCCTGCGCTCTGGTCCAGGCTCGCGGCACACTTGTACTGTAAGCAAGGCCGATACCTTCTTCACATCAGCTATCCGTTCCTTCTTAGAGGCTGGTTTCTCTTTGGCTTCTGGAAGAACTGGCTGGGACTTGGAACCTGCCGATTCACTCTCAGATTCCGACTGACTCTCCGAAGATTCAGAACTACTATTTGACTCACTGCCATGGCCACTTCCTGGATCGCTGCCCTGCTCACTCTCCGACTGGCTGCCTGAGTCTGAACCCGAAGCTTCTTCAGATGCTGAATGACTTAATTAAAAAAAAAAAAAAAGATTAAAAAAAAAATTTAAGAACTGCCACATAAATCGGTTTTAAAAGAAAAATCCTAGCATTAATATGACAGCAGATAGTAATTTGGTAATACGAGATCAAAATTTTCAAACATACTTTTATATTATTTGCAAATAATGTCACTAGTGCCATTCTCAACATCCCTGACACCTGACAGCTACCATTTCCTGATTTACTTACATGATGCCATACGCCACATAATTTATATAGATTAGCTCTTTGAAAAAATAAAATAAAACGGGGGATATTATTTTGTCCTTCACTCAGATGAAGAAAAACTGAAGCTTAAAAGTAGTTAACCTCCCTCCTCCTAGCCTTCTCCCCAGCCGGCCGCACGGGAGGGAGGCAGAGATGGCAGATGAGATCGCCAAGGCTCAGGTCGCCCGGCCTGGCGGCGACACCATCTTCAATAAGATCAATCGCAAGGAAATCCCAGCCAAAATCATTTATGAGGATGCCCAGTGTCTTGCTTTCCATGACATTTCCCCTCAAGCACCAACACATTTTCTGGTGATACCCAAGAAACATACATCCCAGATTTCTGCAGCAGATGATGATGATGCAAGTCTTCTTGGGCATTTGATGATTGTCGCCAAGAAATGTGCTGCTGATCTGGGCCTGAAGAAGGGCTATCAAAATGGTGGTGAATGAAGGTTCAGATGGGGGCCAGTCTGTCTTATCAGGTTCTTCTCCATGTTCTTGGAGGTCGGCAGATGAACTGGCCTCCTGGTTAAGTGTGCTATAGGGATAATTTTGCCTTCTCTATGCAGTGATCAGGTTTGCAAGTTCCAATATGCTAAACAATTTTTTTTTTTTGGCCTGTGTATGGAGATATTGCAAAAATAATTTTAAAAACCCATACATAATAAAAGATATTGCTGCATAGCCTGAAAATAAAATAAAAGTAGTTGAATAATTCTTGATGACGCAGGTAGTGTTTGAAACCAGGTACATCTGTCTGAATCCACTAAGTCTTATTTGTTCATTATTCAGCCCCTCCCTCCTTAAGACAAAGACAAAATCAAAACAAAAGGAACAAACAAAAAAGCAAACAACACAGAACAAAACAAAACCAAGGCAGAGTCACTCAAACAGTAAAAATGCAATCGTTCCAACTATCCAATCAATGGCTCTCAAAAACAGGTGCAAATTAAAAACATATACACAGTAACCCCAACAGATCTCCTGCCCTGAAATTTCCTGCAGGTGAGTCCCAGACCTGGTAGACTTAAAAGAAAAGGATAAACAAAGAGTCTAGTCCAATAAAGACTGCCACTGGACTCCCACACAACCCCAACTTCATCATTCCAAGCCCCCCCCAGGAAAGCGCAACACGTGAACGACAGCAGAAGTCACACCAAAAAATAAAACAGAAGGCATGTTCTTCAATGTTAAAAAGAGAGCCAGGGGCATGGTGGCAGGAATGAGGACACTATAGAGAAGAGACCTAAATGTGATGGACTCTACAGGAAAAAAAAAAGGTGGAGAGCTCCCCCAGCTCTTCTGCTTAGAAACCCTCTATTCATTTAGGAGAGGCAGGGCAGAGAAGGAAGCAGGCAACAACCCAGAACCTAAAGCAGTGCCAACACAAAGGACCTCAGGTGTAGCGACCAGAAGACAAAGACACGCGGCAGGAAAATCAGAAAGGGTGTTTTAACAAGAGCGAGGCTGTTTATCTACCACCACTCTCTTCCAAACCAGAAACGAAGTGCTACCATTTGACAGATGTGTCCAGAGAATGAACAGGACAGTACACAGGGATGGGGCATTGACCCAAATATCCCGTGTGACCCACAGCAAGCAAAATACAGTCAGAGGGACTTCAGTTGACACGAGGAAGCAATGAGAACACAGGGAGTGGGCGAGTGTCTACCTTGGGAAAGGGAGCAGAAGGGGAAAGCGACTTATCATTTGTCTGATCATGTAATAGATGCCGAGTACCTTACATGTCTGTTTAACTTATATATCCACCAGCACAACACTTTTACCACCCTCGTGCGGAGGGTGAGAGTGCTGGGGGGGAGTGAGGCAGAAATTCCACCTGAAGTGTGGCTCTAAAAAGCTCATGTTTTATTTCACCACAGGAGTTCAAAGTCCTAGAGACTCAGCCAATCAACCTGAACCCTGTAAAATGGTGACTCAGTACCTTCAAGGCCCCACCGCACTGACTGACTCCTGGGTCCTTGGCACAGTCAAGTTAACTAGTCCAGGTGACTAACCATCTCAACTCACTTCTTCTCCACCTGTGACCACTCAGAAGGTGCTCAGCAAGCGAGAAGGAACACAAGGAAGTGACCAGTTAGAAAGTGCAGGCTCTGGCCCTCCTGGTGTGGGTCTCCACCATAGATCATCTCAGGCCTGCGCCCTCTTGCAACCCATGCCATTAGTCACTGCCAACATGCATGATAGAGACAATTTGATACCAGTTCCCACATCAGGGTACACCTGTGTCCATGAATACCTCCTTCTCTTTGAATGGCTTCACAGGATGAACACATATTTAAACTGCTCCCTTATTAAAGGGACATTTACATAATTTTTAAACTGTTCTCTTAACTAATAAGCTACAAATATCATTGATATACTTCCATATCTCTGTATTCCTGAGCAAAATATTTAGATTTTAAAACTGTGCACTTTAACAAAACTGTTTTTGTATATATGCCTCATGTGCAGCTCTATATTTGTGTTTGTGTAGGAAAGTGACCTCTGGAAATGTGAGCAGGCATACAACACCTTTTAGGTAAAACATAGCTACGTGCATAAAATCATTTTAATCACCAAACTGCTAACACTGGTTTACTCTATGGGGTGGGTTATTTGAAGTACCTTGAGAATTTCATGAATTACTTACTTGTGCAATTTAAAAATAAAAATAGTAACTCTAAAAGTCAAATCCAAGAGAAAACATCAAATTTACAACCGTATTTACTTATGGGGGTTAAGGGAGGCAGATGTATTCTCCAGGAGTTGCCATGCCCTCCTCCAGGGGTTCTTCCCAACCCAGGGACTGAAACCAGGTCTCCCGAATTGCAGGCGGATTCTTTACCAGCTGAGCCACCAGGGACACCCAAGAATACCCGAGTCGGTAGCCTATGCCTTCTCCAGGGGCACTTCCTGACCCAGGAATCAAACGGGGGTCTCCTGTATTGCAGGCAGATTCCTTACCAGTTGAGCTACACAGGAAGCCCTCAAAAACAGTTAACTCTGAAAGTCAAACCCAAGACATAACATGAATTTTCAACTGTATTTACTTCTGGGGGTAAAGGGAGGCAGATGTAATCAGAAAATGATATGGACAGGTTTTAGGACTGAGGCTGAGTGGTTGAGTTCATAGCCGTTCGCTATGTATCAATCTTTTTAGTCTTTCAAATTGTTCATAATAAATTCAACCGAGAGTCAAATTCAAGGCAAGGGGTGTAAAAATCCCCAATCCTACACAAAATGAACTTAAAGATATGAATGAGAGTAAGACCAAGGGTTTTGTTTTTTTTTAAATCATTTCTGAAACAAGTCAGATTTAAGCGACCTAAAATAATATTGGGGGGGGGGTAAAATAAGCCTTAATAAAGATATAACAATTAATTTGCATACTACTTCTAGGAGGACAAGTTCCTAAATATAAAATTAGAAAAAGAATATTTAGGAAAAAACTATAAATATCTCCACATTTAAGATACTGATGACCTAATTATTAATTCCAAAGACATGAAATTTCCTGAAATATTATGAAGATTCACTGTTAATGCCTAATGATAATACAAAATACTATCAATATTAAACTGTAGGCTGAGATGCTTAGAGTAGGAGATATGTAAAGTCCACAAGACTAGAAAAAAGGACAAATCAAGTTAGAGGGTAAGTAGTCTTTTAACTAAGCTTTCACCTAAATTAAAGTCATAAAATTACCTGATTTCCAATGGCATTAATAGCTAGCTATAAGGCAATGAAAAATGGAACTTGAGAATGATTATCCACCATACATACAGAATTCTCATGAAAAATAAGTTTACCTAAAAATTACACAAAACCTAAGTTGCAGACAAGTTCTGTAATTTTTGATTGAACAACCACAACAATGGAAACACAATGCATAAATACATACAGGGGACTGAAGTCAAAACTGGGAACTGTTGGACTCCAATAGAAAAAACTTATTTAAAAAAGCTTAACACTTCCTGTCATTCACTGCTAAAAAAGATTTGATAACTCTTGAAAATCCCTTTCAAGCTGGCAAAAACACAGAGATTCAGTGTGTCTTTACAACTCGACTGTGAAAGCAAGCTGTTCCCTTTTCAATCACCACTTTAGCAATGACCACACGAGGGCAGCACAGCAACACTTGACTGAAGAGCAAGCCTGCGCGTCTCTGCCCACGAACTTACCATTTCAGCACTTGCTGGGTTGTTTTTCCTAAACTTACAAAATGGCCGAGTTGCTTGGCAGAGCTTGTTTTTCTGGTTGGTGGTGGTGAAAGGAAAATCTAGTAAAAACACAAAGCAATCTACACTGGAATTCCATAAAGCTTACTTCCAGACTATGTACTATCAATAATAAAATAACTAGCAATTTACAGAGCACTTCTGCGTCACGTTAACATTCTCCTCTAATCCGCACCCTCATTTTACAGAAGAGTTCTCGCCCAAGAATGTGTCTATGTCAACCCCATCCCCAGTCTCAATTATGAAATCCACAGTATTAACCTCTAAGTGGTATTTCTGTCCCTGTCATAATCAGTTAAAGAGATTATTAAACCACCCAGCAAGAGACCAAGGCCAGAACCATTTCAAAGGTGTGCAGGACAAGTCCTTCTCAATCACTCCTTTGTGTCATAAGAGGATAGAAAGGCAGGGATCATTAAGTCACAAGTTTCTTATTCGTAATAAAAAACACTAGATATAGTTCCTCTAACAAGTTGAATCCTATCTTTAAGACCTCCTCCACCTCTGGTTCAAGTCCCATGATTCTGAAGAATAAGCTACATTTTAAGTCAGGTTCAAAGACAAGAGACAGAAATTTCAATGTACACACAACAAAGCATTTACACATACAAGGTAGGAAGAATTACGTAGCAAAGAAAATTCCAGTAAAAAACTGGGCAAAGGAAATGAACATGCAATTACAAAAAACCAAACAGCAGAAGCCAATAAACATTAAAAAAAAAAAAAAGGTAATCAGGCCTCACTAGTAACTTGGGAAGTGTAATTACAACACATTAAATTTACAGTCATCTGCTCTGCAGAAATTAAAAAGTCTGGTAACGTTAAAGGATGATGAGAAAGTAGGGAAAATAGTACTCATATATGATTACTGGAGAAGTAATCAGCAGAAGCTTTGGAAACATATTTTGTGTTATCCAGTTGAGATAAAAAATACGCGTATGAGTCATGTGATTTGATCAGTGGGTATATAACCTAAATAAATCATCATATGTGTGCAAGAGGTGGAAAAGTATAAAAATATTCAGAGATCTGCTCACAAGATTTTAGAAAAGGAATTAACTTACATGTTCATACACGAAAATGCAAAGATAAAATATGAAAGTCATCCGTTCAGTCACTCAATCATACTATGCAATTAACTACAGCAGTTAAGACTAGGGATGTGTCATCCATAAAAATATGACAATTTCAAAAAAAAAATATGACAATTTCAAGGCTATATTTTTTAACAAAATATATTGCACGAATCATAATTTTTAAAATGCAAAGTTTTTCATATGCCAAGTTCACGAGAGTGACAAGGGGAAAGGGGTAGATAGGATTTTAACTGTACCTATCTTGTTTAAACTTTAATTTCATTCTTTGAACTTTTCTGAACTTAACTTTTCAAAAAGAGCTGTGTTTCTAACACTGCAAAACTAATCAGTATTCTGACGCAGATCATCCTCAGATTCAGCAATACTTTGGGAATTTAACACTGGGAACACGAAGGATTCTCTTTTCAGATAAAGGTATTGGGTTGGCTGAAAAGTATATTCAGGTTTGGAAAAAGCCGAATGAACTTTTCAGCCAACCCAATAACCCATATGAGACAAAATGCACACCAAAATGCCATGTACAGTTTCAGAAGATAAAACGTTAAGTCCTATCAGTAACCACCTCTTGCTCCCAAGAAGTAGCCCGGGGCAGAGACGGGGGCGGGGGAGGGATCTGCCTGGAATCCTCAGCTGGGGTCAGGCAGAGGGCGCCTGCATCTCTATCATGCTGCTTCTGCTGCCCGATGACCAGGAAACACAGGAGTGGCCCTCAATGGTTTAAAAAGCGTAAAACAAACGGAATCCGGGCAAACAAATCACTAGGGAAAAAAAGTGGGTTACAACAAGAAGCCTGGGTAAGGCACAAATTAAATACCCATTTCACAAACACCTATCCCAATCCGGATCTGATAATGCCCTAAGGACTACACAAAAGGCAAGCTTTCTACCCAGGTAACATGGAAAACCAACCCTTCATGCAATGAAAGGCAGTTACAAGTAAAACTAGCCCTATAAACCACCATGGGTTTCTCTGGTGGCTCAGTGAAAGAACCCGCCTGCCAACTCCGGAGACAAGGATTCATTCCCTGGGTCAGCAAGATCCCTGGGAGAAGGAAATGGCAACCCACTCCAGCATTCTTGCCTGGGAAATGCCATGGACAGAGGAGCCTGGCAGGCTATATAGTCCATGGGGTCGCAGAGTCAGACATGACTTAGTGACTGAACAACAAAGGCATAATCCACCATATCAACTGATGTATTTACCCCTATTTAAACCCTGAGGCTGGATGAACTTGTTTAACCAGTTTCTTTCAGCCCTTTGAGTCTTTTCTTTCCTTATTAATAAACGTTCAGGCAATTTTGTCTTAGACTTTTATAAGACAGTAACTCCAGAGTTCAAAAGAGATTTAAACGTCCTGGCTGCTAACCTCAGTAGTAAATGTGGAACTTATGCCCACACTGTCACAGGAAGTGAGGCCCCTGAACCAGTCCACAGAAAAGGTGAGGGCTCCCAACTTTAAGAACAGCCAACAGTTTTCGAGGCAAAAACTGTACTGTTTTAGACCAATTTCTCACACTCGCCATCACTGTTCTGGGCCAGACAACCCCGTTGGGGAGAGGGTGGAGCAGAAAGACAAGCTCGTGTATGGTGGGATGTTTAGCAGGGTCCCTGGCTGCTACCCGCTAGATGCCAACTGCGTCCAACCCCAACCAACAACACCTCCAGACGCTGCCAAAGTTTTGCAGGGGTGCGGGGAGGTGGTGTCCTTTATTTCAAAACTAGTTTATTAAATCATTATTTAATTCTAACTTCTATCAAAGAAACAAGCTCAGAGTGTCCTGTCTGCAATTCAATAGCTAAAAAGAAACAGAACTGACCCCAAATCCTGTCCCATTAGCCCCTATTTCCCAAACCTGCCTGAGTGCAGAAATCAAGGGAGCCTGTTGTCAACACAGATTCCTGGGCACCATCCCAGATGGTGCTAGTGGTAAAGAACCTGCCTGCCAATGCAGAACACAGAGAGACACGGATTCGATCCCTGCGTTGGGAAGATCCCCTGGAGGAAGGCATGGCAACCCACTCCAGTATTCTTGCCTGGAGAATCCCATGGACAGAGGAGCCTGGCAGGCAAGTCCATAGCGTCACAAAGAGTCAGACAAGACTGAAGTGACTGAACACACATACATCCCTCAACGACTGAGTTACAACTTCCAGGCAAGCCTGGAATGTTTAACAAGCAACTCAGGTGATTCTTAGCAAGTAGATTTGGGGACTTAAATGCCTATATAAAGCTAAATTCAGAAGGAACAGACCTTTTAATCAGGCAAGAGTAAAGGAGCACTACAAGAATTTGACCCATCACCCACTTCCCTTTCTAAAGGATAACTTACCAGCCATAGTCGACCTCCATGGGAAGGTCGAATAACTGGAGTGGACTTTTGACACCCACCATCAGGAACTACTTCTCTAGTGCACACATAGAATAGCTGTTCCAGCCCTGGCTTTTACAAGGCCACACCTGGAGCATAATTCTGATTATCTGCCCCCTCCCTTCCATCCCTCTCCTCCCCTCCCCACCCTCCCCTCCCTTCCACGCCCTCCTCTCCCCTCCCGTCTCCTTTTCCCTCCCTCCCCTCCCAAAATCCAATCAGGTATGTTTTGAATTCACAAGTGATTCTGATGCAAAGCCTACAGTGGGAAATTAAGCTTACCAACAGCAAAAGAGAAAAATGAGCAGCTCAGCGTCTACAAACTGGCCAAATTCAAAGTACACGTGTGGCTGCTGCTAAGTCGCTTCAGTCGTGTCCAACTCTTTGCGACCCCATAGACGGCAGCCCACCAGGCTCCTCTGTCCCTGAGATTCTCCAGGCAAGGATACTGGAGTGGGTTGCCATTTCCTTCTCCAATGCATGACACTGAAGTCGCTCAGCCGTGTCCGACTCTCTGCGACCCCATGGGCTGCAGCACTCGTGGCTGGAGAAGGTCAAACCAGGCAAGGGCAAGGTTCCAGAGCAGGGCTCCCTCCCCCCACCCACCACTACCCCCAGGGCAATCACTTCCCGGAACAATTTAACTTGAACCGTTTCTTGTAAAAGTATGGCCTTATGGCCTTTTGAAAAGCAATGTGTCTCTTCATCAGTCACACCATCAGTCATCAGAAGGTGATTTTCATCTTTTGGTTTCTTAGTAAGTTTAAGGTAAACAGAACACAGAATTATTCTACGTTTTCAATCACCTATGTACTTTCCGCTTACCCATCTGTAATAATTCATCCTGGGGCCAAACTGCCAGTGCCTGAAGCCAAGGCTACCCTTTGCTCGCCCTTGTGCCTCAGTTTTCTCATCTACAACAGAGAAGTAACGGTCGTACCTGCCTCACAGATACAACGTGAGGACAGACGGCTCAGAGGAACACATACCCAGGACTCAGAACAAGCGGCAGGCTCACAGCAGCCACTGCCATTGGCAATTACTGAACTTCTCCAGAATAAATCAACACAGGTTTCAATGAAACATCTCTCAACAATCAGAGCTACTGGTTTGATATTTAACCCAAGTGTAACACTGTAAGCAGAGCCAGCAAAAACGAATCTGAGAAGTAACGACAAACGCTCTAGCTAGGTATACAACCCAAACTGAAGGATTGGGGTGACATGTTTAGTATAAAAAAGCTCAGCAGGATGCAGGACCACCCACAGAAGTTCAAAGGCAAGCTCTGGGGACGGTAGACCTGGGAAAGCTAGCGGAAGGAGGTCACTAGCAATCCTGCTACACTAACCTTCGCGCTAAATAAAATCTACATTCGAAACTCCTTAAAACAGTGCCTGACACAGTGAGCGCTCCATAAAATGTAAATCGACTCTGGTATTTTCTTATAAAATGTTCACCACATATGTTATTTTCCTTCAAGATAAAAATCCAATATGAAAGATTACCAGCCATGGCTGGACTGAGCAATCACTCCTATATATGCAATACCTTGAGGTTTATTTTATATCCTATTTTCTTATTCCATTCTTAATGCTGGTTACAATTCACAACCCACCAATGGGTGACAAATATGACCGTGAATCACTGCTTCACAGGACGACCCTGGGCAGCTGCTCCAGCCCTGAGCTACCTTTCCTCAGCTGGGGGAGGGAAGGAATTCTGAAGGGAATGTAACTGCATTCAAAGTCAATTATGCAATCCAAACTTTTAGAGGTCTCTAAAAGGGTCTCGAGAGTCCCTAGGATTGCAAAGAGATCTAACTAGTCAATCCTAAAGGAAATCAACCCTGAATATTCATTGGAAGGACTGATGCTGAAGCTCCAACACTTTGGCCACCTGATACAAAGAGCCAACTCACTGGAAAAGACCCTGATGCTGAGGAAGACTGACAGCAGGAGAAGGGGACGACAGAGGATGAGATGGCTGGATGGCAAGCTCCGGGAAGCCTATCGTGCTGCAGTCCATGGGGTCGCAAGGAATAGGACACGACTGAGCAACTGAACAAGAGGGTTTAAGAAGACAATCACAGTAAGGAAGAGACAGAGCAAGAGTTTAAAGCAATTGGGGCCAAGGGAAAAAAAAAAAACCCAACACTATGAACAGTTTAAAGGTATGCTACAGCAGGATCTGGCACGCCGTTCAAATGCAAACTTTCCCTCTTTCCCTACACCACCTCCTTACTAGCACCCCATCCCCCACTGCTACCAGACCAACTGCCAGTTGCCCTAAAAAGGCAACTGAGAAACCAGGACAGGTAATGGAGGAAGGGTTAGAAAGAATGTAACAAGTGCGCCATGGGAAGATTTGAAACACATGGGGAATCACGTCAATGTATGGAAACACAGGCAAATCTGAAACAGGTGGAGAGCTTTTAAAACTGAATCACAAGGGCTGGGCTGGACATTGGTATTTTTAGAAGCTCTCCAAGGTCTGATGTAGAAACAAACAAACAAAAGACAGAACTCAACGAACTCATAAACCAAAAGTGAAGGAAATGAAGGAAGGAGGGGAAAGGGAAACACAAATCATGAGACTACAGGTCTAACAGAATAAATTGGACACTGCACGTTATGTTAAATGAAATTAAGTGCCACTATGGGGAAGACTGACTAGTAAAAGCAACCTACAGCCAATCTGACATTTGTTGAAATATTATAGCAGTTACATTTATATCCAAACAGCACTGCACCTTGGTATGAATCATTCCCTCTGGCACAGCCTGAGATGGAGACGAGGCAGAGGGTAGACCGGGGCAGTGAACACCAGCTCAGGGAGGAGGAGACAAGGCCTCTACTCAGAGTGACTGCGAGAAGACTATGACTCAACACAAGCTGGTCTAGCCCAGAGAGACTCACACGCTCCCTTCAGAAGGCTGGGGTTCTCAGGAAAAAGCAAGCAAAAAAAATCCTAGGATTAACTACAAAATACACCCAAGGTTTCAACGAACTAAAAGAGATCTTGCCTTCTAAAATCATCTTAACCTAACTGGCCTCAACTGACTCCTGTGGGAGGCCTGGCCACCAGCCTCAGGGGCGACCTGGCTCTTAAAGAGGAACTTATAAAGTATTGAAAAAGAAAGATGAAACATGAGGAATAAAGTGTTACTAGTGGCTTGCAGTTATTGAGTACTTTCAACCTAACAGTGTCTCTGCTAAGCACTTTATCAGCATTACATAATTTAATCTTTGTAACCCAATGAAGACTGACATTATCCACACTTTTTTTTTTTTTGGCTGCACTGCAAGGCACGGGGGATCTTAGTTCCCTGACCAGAAACTGAACTCACATCCCCAGCAGCGGAATTGAGTCTTAACCACTGGACCGCCAGGGAGGTCCCATATCCACACTTCAAAAATCAGAAAATTCCAGCAGTGTACTTCACTGGCCTAAACTGAGAGAAGTCGTCTGTACTAAAGTAAAGGCTGCACCGTGCCTGTGTGCTCTGCCGTGTCCGATTCTTTGTAACCCCGTGGACTCTAGCCCACCAGGCTCCTCCGTCCAGGGGATTCTCCAGGCAAGAATACTGGAGCGGGCTGCCATTCCCTCCTCCAGGGGATCCTCCCCACCTAGGGATGGAACCTGCGTCTCTGTGTCTCCTGCATGGCAGGCGGGCTCTTTACCACGGAGCCAGCAGGGAAGCCTCAATGCTGCACTAGCGCTCATCACTGCACCCGCTCTCGCCAGGGCAGGCGGAGAAGGAACTGCTAAAGACGCCACAAATCACAAAACGACCCATCAGAACTGACATGGGTATAAAATCACAATCATCACAGTGATGCCTCATCACTTTTCTGCAACATTCTCCTCATAAAGAGGAGACCCACCCCCCAAACTGTGAGGTCTCTCCAAAGTTATCACTAAAGTAACAAAAAAGGTGACATTAGCCAAGCATCTTAACATAATGCTGTACGTCAATTATATTTCAAAAATAAAGTAAATGATAGACATAGAGATGAGATTTGAGAACCAGAGGCAGGGCTTGGGAATGGTTCAGGGGGAGGGGAGTAAGGAGTCTGAGGGGACAGGGAGTTAAATGAAGGTAGTTAAAACGTATAAACCTCCACTTATAAAACAAATATGAAATATGTACTCCAACACTGCTAAATCACTGATAATAAACATATGACACTCACTGGCATTTACTGAACTGTGTCAACTTTTGTTGTTTCGGCTTTATACTAATAACACTCAAGTTCCAAAGACGTAGTAACAGGCAGTTTTGGTGAGGTATGAATTCGAATTCAATGTGCAGTCACGCTGAAATGCAGGAGGGAAGTAGTCAGCTATAGTAACAAATAGCAGCATAAGTAAGGCAACACAGTTGTTTTTAATTGTATACAAAATTACTCTCGAGTGATTAAAAACAAAACAAAACACTGTTTCTTCCCTAAAGGAAGTATCTCTTCAAGAAATCCAACCAAGTTTTAAGGCTTTCCCCAAAAAAAAAAAAAAAACCCTTAAAAAATTGATGCTCTGATCCAGAATAAAATTACCAGATGTCACACAGAGCAGTCACTTAATATTTATGTCAGGAACAAGCTGGCTATGCTACATTTTGTGTGAAAGGACAGGAGTCTAGAAATAAGTGGTTTTAGGAGGTAGATCTCACAATTGTCAGGGGTTTAACTCCATATGGAAGGAAGGAAGCCAACCAATTATAAAATCTGTGAGTTTCACATACTGTCGAGTAAAATGCAACCGAACTTCCAGATTCACCTCTCAAAAAATAACTTGCTAAAAATTTTTATAACTAAAGTACCTCATGAAATAGTTGGCCCACCTTCCTGCAATTGCTTAACCTTTACTAAAGATGTTACACTCCAAAAAGCCAAATATCAAATGGAAACTGCAGGTTTTCAAGTCAAGAATCTAAAAGAAAGAAAAAAGATTAACCAGCACTTTTCTTGCCATTTCATGACGTTTTGCACACATGAGGAAAATCCATAGAAAGCTCAATGAAGAGACCTAATACTTCCCTTCAATAAATTAACTGGTTCCAAGTAGCATGCAAATAGTTCACAGAGACTAAGGATGTATCATAATAGTCATTTTAATTCACACAGTAGTATCTATGACATCTACTACAGAGCAGTTTACATTCTAGAACACAACTGCAGTGTTACTTAATTCTCTTTTAATTTAGGGCATTTAGCAAACAAAATTTTAATGTAACCAGAACTCAATCACAAAATATAGGAAGAACAAACCTTTCTACTTGTTTTATATTCACCTTAAGTTGCTAATATGTTAATGATCTTCAAATTTAAGTACTTGTCCCTAAGGCTGTTAAAATTTTCATCATATATATTTGAGCATATAACTGAAATATCATTTACAGAATATTTGATGAACAAGTTTATAAAACAAACTGAAAACCCAATTTCACCTAGAAGTTTCAACAATTCCTCCTAAAGAACAAAGACTATGCGAATCTACAAAACCAATTAATAATGTAGTGAATTTTACTCTACAAACTTGACTCAGAAAAAAATTCATGATATGCCCAGATAAACATTTCTACCTGCACTCAGGAGTTTCACATCTCTTTGGAAGTATATTTTACTCTATAAAAAAAAAAAGTCTTAACTATTGCCAACAATCTGATATTCCATTTACTGTTAAAACACCCCCAAAAGCTTGGAAAAAAAACTCTTCACCGGGGTATGATTACAGTATTGAGTACAGACCAATACTGTTTTTCCTCTGTGCTTAAATTCCTTACTTATGACCAAATTATAAAGTCATGGTTGGTAAGCTATGATTATTTTTTTAACCAGAAATCCTTGCAAGGGTTGCTAAAAAGGCAGACTATGAGCATCATTGTAATATTTTAACAAGTTTGCCAGGACTGAATTAAAATTTCCAGAACGGGTAAAGTTTCCTAAGATTTTACCAAGGAATTCCACTATTGCACATGCTTCGGGAGTCACTATTCTTTAGCAAGTGCTCTAACACTTAAAAGACTTGTCTCCTAACATTTGTTTATAGTAATGAATGGCTATTGATGTATTCGTTTGTTAACCTAACATTAGTAGACTAATAGTTACTAAGAAGGTGAAAATCTCTTGCTATTTTCTACCTAATTATCCCTTAAAAATAAATCACTTTGCACATACTGACCTGAGTTTTTCTCCATCAAATGTCAATTGAGAAAATATTTGGTACCAAGTAAAAATGCACGGGGACAAGTTCAAATAATCTTCCCTTTGTTTATGAGCCATGTGTTAAAACAGCTGTAACACCATTAACGAACTTTCAATTAAAAATATCTCCTAACAGTGAAACGCTTTTGGTTAATGGTTACAAACTCACTAATCTTCACAGGAAACACACACACAAAAATAAAAAAGAGAAAAAAAAAAAAAAACCCTCTAGGATATGAGAAAGGAAAACGAAAATTGTAAAAACAACACGCAGGTCCTTCACTTTCTCCAAAAGCTGAAGCCGCTTCTAAATCAGGAAAACCATTCCTAGGGTTGGGCAAAGAACACACGCCGCAGGGTGGAGACAGCCACGGACAGGGCGGAGGACGTCGCCGGGAGAGGCCGCCCACCGGAAAGTCCCAGCCAGCGTCCCTGCCCCTCCCCACCCCCCGTGCCCCGCAGCTGGCGGCTGGTTCCGCGAAAAAGAACGAACCAGGCTGCGCACGCAACCTAACGTCATTGCGTACACCCCTCCCTGTGGAGAGGGACGTGACGTCACGGGGCGGAGCCTGCCCGAAGGCCGCCGCTGTTGACCCGCTGTTGCCAGGCGCGCGCACAGCCAATCAGCAGTCGGCGACGGCGCCGGCCGGCCTTTGAACTCCGCACGGCAACTTCCTGCTGTTTGGCGAGTACACAGTGCAATGCAGTATGTCTGTCAGCGCTGCGGCACAAAGGAACAGCCATTTTGTGACTGAGCTGGACCTGCACCAAGATGCCAGGGACTCAGAGCTGCTGCCTGCGCTAACTACCAAGCTGCCCTTTATTTCAGTACCAAAGAACGAAAAGGGGGGAGAGGGGCAGATGTTTTGGTAATTCAGGTTTAAATTTGCTTTATTTTCAGTCTTCTCAAAAAAATCCCGACTCATAAGAATTATCAGCATCATAAAATGGCTGCCACTTAAAAAACTCCCTGTTCCAGTTCACAAGCAACTGCATTATGCCAATTTCTAACCATCACCAGCCTTTTAAGAGCGACAACTAAAAGGCTGATTTAAAAAGCAGATTTTGCCCGCAGCCCAGCTTATCAAAATAAATCTGGTTCAAAGGCAGAGGGTTTGGAGATAAATTTTAATAAACTTTTATGATAAAATCAAAACGCAGCGTCCTACAACACAGAGCTCTTTGTGTGCACACTTCCACTCACTTGCCCTTCCCTTCCCTTCCCATTATTACTGAAGTCACCCCCACTGCGAATTGTCTTAGCTAAGTGTGTGATCCTCATTTCTCTGTCCATCCCTAAAACTTTGTTTCAAATACTTAAAACTTAGATACCAAATCAAAACATTTTTGAAAGTGAACTTTTAACCTTCAAAAACCATGACACACAAAGTGTTAACATTATACTTAAGCATTAACTTCAAAAGAGTAACAAACTTACATAATGACTATTAAGTATTGCCATTATTTCCCAAAACAGGAAAATAACAGATCACATTCAATTCTCCCAGGTCCTAAAGTAATTTCACAGACCAAAAAGTTTACTTGACCTGCAAACTCCTCCCTTCCTCTGATGGCTCAGGCTGCAAAAGTGATTTTTCTAATATTCCCCAAACACTAGACTTTGTGCCATTGAAACTAGGTCCTTATGGAGAAATTCTGAAGCATTAAGGAACCAAGTACTAGCTGTGGTAAGTCACAGTTTTAGCTCATTTAAAAATAACAATTTACTACAATAAAACATCACTAACATTCTCTTAGCTTTACAATTTTTAAAGGAAGTGATGTCATAATTATGTACATGTATCAGTATGCAATTTAGGGGGAACAGTAATTTAAAACTCCATCTTCTTTTCAAGGTGTCTCAAATATTTGACACTCATCAGGTGTATGAACCAAAATATACTTGACAAAACATTCAAAAGTACAGTGCATGCTCCTAGTTAAGCTGCAACCCCATAACCAGAAAACAAATGCATGGAAACTTGCATGTCGTTCTCCAGGTCAGAGTAAATTAATGAAAGAATAACAAAACCATTTAATTTTTTTAAATTAGAAAGCAGAGTCTGGTCAATGACGTTAACCACAAACCTTGCATGAGAAAGCCAGAACCCATGTGAAATATGCAAATCATTCACTCAAGGGAGTACCAATTTTAGGTATTGAATCTTTAATAATTTGTCAAAGATTTCTGGGGATTCCTATTTCTTCAAGTCACCATCACTTTTCAGAAAAATCAGTTTAGAATCACGAGTTTTCTGTCCTAAATCTTGCCTAGATAATTACACGGGTAATTCAATTTCAAAGACAGTAATCCAAACTATGTGACAATTCAATTTGCAAAAGAATTTGGAAAGGTATTTTTCAAAGCAAGGGTGAAAATATTTTAAGTCTTATAACACAAATAAGAATTCAACATTATAAATAAACCATGTTCAAAACTTTCATATCACTAACCTAGTAATATGTATTGTTTATAAAAAATTGTAAAAGTAAAAGCAAACTGGGGAGGGAAAAAATTCATATAAACCAATCAAGTTCTTGTTAAATGCATTAATTTAAAATCTGTAATGTGACAGTTCATAGAATACACATCAAGAAATGTATTCATACATACTTTAGAAAATTAATATACAGATTATACAACAAAACATCTTAGAGGATTTTCATACAACAAGATATCTTAGAGGCTTTATTACTTAGTCACTAATATGGTGAACTCCAACAAATGTGAAACAAATCATGATTTGAACAAACAGTAACATTTGTAAGCTTCAGAAGATAAAGCATTCCAGACGACTCTGTCGAAATAAATCAATAAATTTAAAGCAGCTACAACTAAAATGCAAGGATAAAATACTACATCTACCAACCAGAGAAAATTGTCTAAATATAAGCATACAAATGCAAACCTTAAAGTATTTTAAATATAAAATAAACAATTAGAATCACAGTAACACACACAAAACAGAAGCATATTAATCGTATTCCAAGATTTCTGTGATCACAGGTTTGATTTTATAAATGCAGGAACTGTAACCATCAAGAGTAAAGGTTTTGATTAAATCTTACCAAAATTTCCTAAAATGTCAACAGTATCAAAAGAAACATAGAGTCAAATAAAAATATAAACTGAGAGGCATCAGTCAAAGGGTCCTTTATGCAATTTCATTTTAAAATGTACATTTTTTCATTCATATAACTTTCTCAAATGTCTATTTACTATAATTTACTACCACAAGGCTCCTCTATGGCCTTCAGTTACTAGTTTGGGTATCCTAGATTCTTCAAAGAAAAAATTTGCCTTGTATGTAAAATGGTGCAATGCAGCAATGGCTAAACCGACAAGGTCATTTTCCCACAGCATGAAAACCTAAAAACTGAAATTTACTGTCAAAAAACCTGTGGTTTGCAGGAAAGGCCCCCTTGAATAAAGGTACCTTACCTTTTGACTGCTGTAAGAGGCCTTAAGTCACAACTTAACTTTCATAAATTGCTACCAAAAAATTAGGGTGTGGCATATTAGCAATCTCAAGGTCACGCTTTAAAAAACGAACTCAAATTAGTAAAATTCTTAAAATAAAACAGACAGCTATCCTTGTCTGTCAAGGTAAACAATGTAAGCTGAGGTTTCCCCAAAAAAAAGAAAAAAGGAAGAAAGTTGATAGCTCATACCTCGATGCATTGCTGTGTAGCGAACTGTCCTCCTCTTGGCTTTTGTCCTTATTTCTCATCATCTTTTAAGTCTTAAATATTAAGGGGGAGGGGGAATCTGTGTTTGCTTTGAAGTCCTGTGCCCAGGTATTTACTGTCAAAAGTTGAAAGAAAGGTAAGGTCCCAGCTTCTATCGATGGCTTTTATTATCAGGAACAAAGTCCTGACTATGTAACGATATTGTTATAACACAACGGCGGTAAACACCAGAAAACAAAATATTTCTATTTTTTCCTTAAAAAAAAAAAAAACATGATAAACCGAACAGAGGGAATCATCACTATCAATAAGGAAAGTTTCTCAAAGTAACACACTGGATACAAATAACAATCTCTGTATCTTATTGCGTCATCCAGGAATTTCACATATTTACAGAAAATAGAGCAAACTTAAACATGTAAATCTTTTAAATTACCACTAATGATCGTGAACTTACCTGATCCATGTAGTAGGTCCAAAGCAAGAGTCCTATCTAGTAGTAGAAAAATATCAGATCCCAAATAATTAAAAATAAAAACAAAATTCTCCGCTAAAAAGCAAAAAATAAATAATATAATCCTCAAATATGTTAACTGTTCAAAAAAATAAAGCAACAATTAATCCTGAAACGGGTCCGGAAGAAAAAAAACCTCATTAGGAGAGCGCACAAAAATGGAGGTGCGCCATGGCTTCTAAGCTGGAAAAAACAACGACCTGGGCTCTCAGTACGGCTGCTTCTTTCCAACAAGGCACGAAAAGAAAGCTCCCAAAAGCTGCTTTTCTCCCTAAAAAAGGTTCGAATCGACCCCAGTAAGTCACTAGGAGAGGCAGGGGGCTGCGGGGGCCCCCTGAGGCTGCCCGAAAGTTAGGGAAAGTTGCGTAAAGTGAGGCGAAGGCAGGGAGCTGAGCGCGCTCTCTCTAAGGCACAGCCGCCATCTAGAGCCTCCTTCCCAGCTCTGAGCTCTGCCTTTGATTGACACTCTCTACATTTACCCCACAACTCAGGTGATGTACCATAGACCCACCCCTTCATCTCCACCAAAAAAAAAAAAAAAAGATCCTCCATCCCAGGGAGCCTAAGGACCCCTACCCCCACCCCTCCCTGCCCCTCCAGACCACCCCATCAGGCGGAGGGGGGAGGGTTTCTTAACCCCCTCTGGCTCAAACACCCTTTTTAAGCCAGAGAGAAATGTAATTTGTTCCTTTTGTCTAAAGATCTGCTAAATATTTCAGTCCTTGAGCTAAAATAACTTCCTCTCTGGACAGGAAGTGGTGTTTTATCAAGCCATTTTGAAAAAGGGATAATTCTTAGGAGAATATAAAGCTCAGCTTAAGTACTAATCTTTTTAAAAACTACCCCCACCGTGGTAAAATGGTTTCTAAATAAAAGCAAAACCTCAGTTTCATAAATTAAAATTCAAGTTTTGCCTTCCTTATGAAGCCTAAAAATTATCTAAGGATTAAGTTTAAGGGGGAATTTTCCATCCCAACTGAAAGGAAGGGGCACAAGAGCGCCTCCCTAGTGTTCAGTTGCATTAGGGCAAAAATTAATGCAACTAGTTTTTATTCAAAAATCTCAACTTTTCTTTGTATTTTCACAAGATTCTTTAACCCATTATACAACCTTGCCAAAACCATACCCCAAAAATTCTCATACCATACTGATTCACGCAGAACAATGGTATTAAATTCAAGAGCATGGAACTACCAATGAAAAAACAAACCCAAGAAACTCCACCTCCAAAACCAACACATGTATTTCAACCATCCCCTTGTACTCCAAATCAAATTCTAAGTATATACCAATTTCAACAATGGTAAACTAGTAACAATGTCATATCTGATGGAAAAGTTACCAAAGTAATGTCACATATCTCCTACATATCAAAACCATGACATCTATGTAAACAAAATCACTAATGCCAAAACCAAATTATTCAACTTTCTCAACAAGCACCCCAAGAAAACATTCACACATCCAAAAGCAATCAACTTTCCTTACTCAACGTTATCTGCCAGAATACCACCCTTGCCTCACTGAGAAGCCAACTTTAGATTTATACTCAACGAAAGCAATAATCTGCACCCAGGTAAATGTAAAATCCATAAACAAAACCCAGTCTCAATTCCATACTTTCTACAAAAGACCATTTTGTACCAAAAATCAAAATCCAAAATTCCACTTTTGATCTATATAAACCAACCAACCAACTCAAATCAGCCAATGAGAAGGAATACATCTCCATTGATCACTGACTTGTGTATCCTGGTATTTGCCATTAATTACAAATATGGCGTGATTAACATTTTCTCACCAAAACAAAAAACAAAAGCTGAAATATCATTTGTTCTCTATATAATGGGAAAATATAATCAATTCATTTATCAAAGTCGGCCACACCCCATAATAGTAACTGAAAATAATTTTAACTGATTATCAATGAATGAAACTGCAGCATTCACCCAGAATTCAAACAAAAGTTATCAATGACATAGTGTGGTTCACTTACTCTAAACTTCTAAATGTACAGAATCAGAAAAATACAATAAGCAATCTTATCTTATAAAATCTATTGTAGACATTATTGACACCAAAATGTTAAGTTCTTCTAAGAATACCCTAAGGACCTTCCTATAAATCCAACACCTCTTCACCTAATATTAACCATTAAGCCAAAAGGAGGATTCAGTTTAATTTGAATATTCAGATATTCTACAAGATGTTTTATTTATAATATTTAATAAGCATAGGTGAAAGGGACCATTTCCATCAAAACATACTAATTCAGAAAAATACTCTATCATTCATGCTGAATTCTGAAGCAAAAGGCATTTTTTTTTTTAAAGTTCATTAAAGTCTCACAAAATCAAATATCCTTGACCCACTGGTTAAGCAAGATGCTTTAAGAAAGTATAGAATAGTATTTTACCTGAACAACCATTTTTTAAGGCACAAATAAATTTCCACAACTTTGTAAAAAGACAAATGTTAATCAACCAAGTAAAATATTTTCCAGCACACCATTTCCATTTTACCAGCTTTATTCAGTACATTTGACTGCTGGGCAACTGTAAAGGTCAAAGTGTGATTTAAGGCGACACTGAATATTTAATGAAACATGAGCTTAAAAAAAAAAAAAAAAACCCAAACTGAGAAATTTTAAAGTGTTAGAAATTTTATTAAAGTTAACATTCCACAAGGTCATACTCATACAAATCAAACTGAAAAAATTCCAGGCATACAAACTATCATCTGTTAATGTGCCATCTTTTTCTCCAAATGTCAAAAATATTCCTAATGATACAAAAAGTCTCTAGAAAGACAAATTTACTGTCCATTTGTGCTGTTAAAAAACCTATATCTTCATTCATTTCATGAAATCCATGTTAAAAGAACCCTGTCTTGGTTGTATATTATCACAGCACTCTTGTATTAATCCATTTTTCTCAATTCCCCATAGTGGACTGCCATCTTGATTTCTCAGTGGTAGGGTCCATTTGAGACTCTTCAAGCTGACTGGGTGCTTGATGAAAACATTAAAAGAAAAAAAAAAAATGCTGTTGGAATATCAACAATCATATTCCTTCAAACAGACAACATCTACCCACCTTGAAGATAAGCTTACCATACATAATGCTTTAATAATTTTGTAACAACTTTAAACTCTAAAATTGTATTATATTAAGTAGCATGTGCTGCACAGACAACTTCTCACTGATAGAAGCATGGCACAAACAGCAGCACACCAGTAACAAAATTCTTTTCCTGTCACAGATACAGAGTAACCATAAAAATGTGGCAGTAAGAGTCACATTTTTAATAGTTAAATGTTGTTATACTATCTACATGAGAAATGGAAACAAAAAGTCAAATCCACAATTCTGGAAAGCTAAAGTACAGCAAACACTATGGATTCTAAATCTCAATGCAGAAAACTTTCCAAGCTTCTTCAAATAAAACTAAATATGGAAAAGAATCTTAAAGAATTAAAAAAAAAAAAAAAAAAAAGACCAAAGCAGTGGATCATAGCAGTTCTCTGGTGCAACAGATCTTAATTTTGCATAAGTAACACAAATGGATATGGATAATCTTGAGCTACATACATGAGAATGCAGGAAACATATAGCCACTAGAAAACAAAATGATCAAAATGCAGAGTGTCTGCCTGTCTTATTTGATGTATCAGATTTCAAATTCAAGTAAAATTCTCATTTCAAAAACATCAAATTTTCCTCATTAAAAAAAAAAAACTGCTTAAATAATTTGAGCTAAAGGAATTAAGGGAAGTCAGAAGATTTTACCATTAAATAAATGGCCCTGATTCATCATGATCAAACATAATTAGAAAAATAAGCTTTAACTCTGATCTTCTCTATAAATTTTACAGCTCTCAAACTAAAATTTATACCAATAAAGTCTGGATGACTGACTTGGAAGTTATTAAATACAAGGGCATTTTTTGCTCTTTAGGTAATTAATACATTCATTCCAAAACTATAAGGATTCATTGTTGCTGTTGTCTACTATATACAGTACAAAAATCTACTGAATAAATCACATGATTAACCAAGAGATATCACCACTCATTTAACAGATACTGAAAATGAGTGTCACAACATCAATAAACATCAAACAAAAGATATTTCTCCCAAACGTTTTTGCCCATATCTCTCCAGCCTAAAAGGAGAACTAAAAATAACTCATTTATTTCCCAGATCAGTAAAATAGCTTCCACTTGAATTGTTCATTCCTTAAAATTAAGGGACATATATCTCTATATTAAAGTAAAAAGATAAAAACCTTCATTCCTCTTGATTAGTTAATTATAAACCAATTTCTCAAACTGTTACAATGAAGGATCAAGCTCTAAATGATGTTTGGAATGTAAATACTATTATGATGAACAATGACATTAATGCATTGATATCAAGTTACAGTCATTACAATAGCAATAGGTGCAATTTATTCAATCTAGTACACTAAGTGATAAACTCAGGGCTTCATACTCTCCTGCCACAAGGCAAGAGGAAAAATCCATTCTTGACACTATGTAAAATATTAAAGCCTTATTTTAAAAAATTAAAACCATATTTTTAAAGATTCACAAGGAAGCCAAATGATATTAAAATCATATCAAAATTAATTAACAGAATACATCATCTTGTGTGACAAAAGTAGAAATTAAAAAATACCAGCATATTGGTTGTGCTATCATATATACTGTCATCATATATAAGATGGTAAAAAGGGGGAGGGGGGTGAGTAGGATGAAGAAAAAGATTGGTACTAGAAAAGCCATGATCAATCTGCATTCCTATGAAGCAAATCAAAACCCAGAAAGTAAGCATTCTGTTAATAAGCAAAAGAGCTAAGTCAAGCATTCAAAGCACTTAAAAGAACAATAAAGGATTTCAGAATGAGCCATTTAATTTCATGGAATTTCAATTTCTTACAAAAATTAAATTTGCAAATAACCAAAGTTAAAAAAGTGAAAAGGTATGCATGAGTTGAGCCTGGAAATTTCATTGGTAACTAAATCCAGTTCTTCATCTGTAAAACAGAAGTAACAGTAGTACCTACCTTATGTAGCAGTAGTGGTGAAGATTAACATTTATAGCTTTTACATTACCTGGCATATAGAACGACCTCAATAAATATTAGTTATTACTCCAATATACCAGAGTAACCAAAGTACCTGAGGACCTACAGACTAACCTTAATGAATCAAACAATTTATATTCCAATGGTCATGGTATCTCTGAAAAATCTATAGGGTCCTGGGGTCAACTATTTAAAAGACAAAAACAATTTCTGCTTTAAAGAGAATTTAATGTCACATTTGGAGAAGGAAATGGCAACCCAGTCAGGTATACTTGCTTGGAGAATTTCAGGGACAGAGGAGCCTGGTGGGCTACAGTCCATGGGATCACAAAGAGTCCAACATGACTGAGTAACTAACATAATGCTAATGTTGCATTAAAATAAGATCAGTACAGAAAACTGAATAGGGTTTAGTATCAAAGCCCTACTACTCCATATCTTTTCAGCAATTTGTGGATTACTGCAAACATACTGAAGAGATGATGGTTTGATCCAGAATTCCATCATCAAACATACAAGCTTCAAGCTAATACTATGAAAAGTTAAGAGAATTTTCCCACTATAATGGTCACTTATACTTTTTTTTTTAATTGCTTGTTCTAAGTCAGTTCTAGACAAACTTTTATGGTAAGAAGGTATTAAGTATCTACTATCTCTTAAAATCCCCAAATACTGTACAGCCAGAAATTAAAAACACAATACTGAACAAGAAAGTTTTAAATTCTAATTCAGTAAATTTGCTTAAAACACATTGGGATACTGTAAAATGAGTTGTTAGTTGAAATTCAAGCAAGTGATTTATTACTGGATGTGTTTTAAGAGAGGTTCCCCTAAAATAAGCCACTTCCTTACCTCTACTTCTTAGCAAACCCCCATTTTACAAGCAACAAAAAAATGTGGAGGACAGGAAGAGCACAAGGAAAAAGATGAATGACTCAACTTTTTAAACAAGTGGTTCTAATAAATGTTACAATTTGTTAAAATTCAAAGACTTAATGCAAAATGAGTGGGACAAATGGGTACAAAATTACAGTAAGAAGGAGAAATTGATCATTATCATCACATAATGAATCTTCCTGGTACTTATGTCATAATTTCAATCTTCTTTGCACAGCCTTTAAATTTGAAAATATTTAATATAGTCAATTCACATATTGTCTTATTACCAAAAACAGCTTGACTCCTCAATAGGATTAAAATATATTAACAAGTCTGGGTCCTAAATAAGGTGGGCATGCAAGAAACAAAAGCAGCCAGCTGTTGTTCACACTGTTAAAACTATGCTGTTCAACTATGGGGGCTAAGAAAATCATCTTACTTAAAAGTTTTATTATCAGATCTTCCCCATTATCCCTATTAGTTTAAAACTTGACTACATGTTCATGAAAAGATTGAACGTTGTGGTTTCTTGTAACTTTTAAGCTTTTACTGAGTCAAAGTTTAGTATTCAAAGCATATCTAAAAGTTACTATTTAAAGCATTATAAACTTAACCATGAATTTCCCTTCATTTTTAGTTTAGACCCCAAACACTAGTTGACAAATGTTCAACAGCAACTATATACATTAAATTAACAAGTATTTACTGAGCACCCACTATGTGCCAGGCAATTAAGCACTTTAAAATAGAAGGCATGAAGTCAATAAATTATACTACATTAGGTAAGTTTTCATCTCTGTCCTCACCACCCCCCATTAAAAAAAAATTCAATTTTACAGGTCCTAGTCACCATTTATATAATAGAGGTTCAAACAATAATGAGAAACAAAGATTATCATATAGAATCTAGATACGCAAATGTGATTCAAAAACTCTTTTATAAAACAATTACTAAATAATTATACTAAAAAGTTTTGTCAAAAATAAACAAATCCATTTGAAAATTCATCCAAATTCATTTATACAGTCTCACCACTCTTTTCTCACTATTTCTCAGATGGTGAATTAGAAATTCCATAGTAGTAACCAAACCTTCTACACTATCAAGGCAAAACCCCAGTGTAAAAAGAACTTTTTGTTGGGCTTTCAAGTTTAAGGAAAGCTCATGATTACTTCATTTATTTGAATTAGTAACAATGAAATCCAGTAAAAAGTATGCTCTATTACCAAGAGAATTCAAGGGCTTCTGAGTTCTATATATGTAAAGCTGACAAAAAAGAAGGATCCAGAATAAGCTAAACTGCTTACAGGACAAGATACTAAGTATTCAATGGTTTATGGCCATTGGCTACAACTACTACTCTCTACTCAGTAGCTCTAAATAAAGTAGACACAGAAAATGTATAAATGAAACACCATAGCTGTGTTCTAATAAAATTTTATTTATAAAAACAGAGGGCAGTTTACAAACACCTAGATCTACGGTGCAGGTTTTTTATTTTGGCTGCGCTGTGCCTGCGGCCTCCTATTTCCTTGACCAGGCATCGAACCCTGCACCTTGCAGTGGAGCCCAGTGTTAACCACTGGGCCGTCAAGAGAAGTCCTAGGTATAGTATTAAGAGCATATTCAAATATGATTTCTTGCCATTTAAACTTTGCCTGAACCTAAGTTAGAAAAGCAGAAAGTAATAAAAGGTTGGAGTAAATTAATAAGATTTTAATAAACTTGGTACACACCTAACCATATGGGTCTATTTTTGTACTGTTTTGAATCTCACTAAATCTGTTTTTATAGACTCATTTACTTAAAATTTCCAAAGTCATATTTAAACTTAAAAAACAGATTAAACATGTAAATTGAGTAAAAACTTACTAAATGCTTCCACCAACATCTATTTCACTTCACCGTAGAGGCCCCTTAGGTAATTCAGCTTCAGGATTCATATTCCTGCAGAAAGCAAAAGGAATACAATTTTATGAATAGAAACACAAAAATAGACTTGGAAATTTCAACATCTTATCAGAATCAATTACCAGACATGTATTTATAAAGACAGTTCCAAAAGATCAAAAGTTCAAATCCAGAGAATCTTAAACCTGAATGCTCGGAGCTTCACCTGTAGAATGTTATTATAAAAACACATGTTAAGTCTCAGTCCCCAAGAACTTCCTAGGTAAAAATCTGGGCTCCCTAACAGGCAGTCATGGTTGTTAAAACAGTTGTTTAACAGAGCCAACCTCACTCAACAGAAGAGTAGTATTTTATCTTCTGGTCCTTCATCTAACCTGCTTTCAACATTTCTAAAGGAAAACGTCCATTTCCATCCTGGCAAGGCCATGTTTCTCACTCTTCAGTATTACTATATTATCGTGAACCTTAATCAAATCAACACTATTCTGGGATAGAAACCTTAAGCATAATTTCCAACTTTCCTTTACTACTAATTAAATGGACCTACTCAACACTTGTTCAATCACTAAGTCTTGCTGGACCCTGTGAATCCATGAACTGCAGCATGCCAGGCTTCTCTGTCCATCACTATCACCCTGAGTTTGCTCAAGCTCATGTCCACTGAGTTGGTAATACCATCCAACCATCTCATCCAGTCGCTCCCTTCTCTACTTGCCCTCAATTTTTCCCAGCATCAACACTAAGCCTCTCTAAAGTATGTGGCTTGATAAAAATACCATACCCATACTTTTCACTGGTTAGACTGAAATACTTCACCAACATGGAAGACAATGTTTCTCTATCTTGAGTATATTTTTGAGAATACAGGTATATACTTTTTCCCGTCACTCCTATGCCAAAGTATGATTATAATAATCAAAATAATGGCAAGAACTATCCAAAATGCTTTGTTTAAAAGTTCAATATAAAAAAGTACCAATTTAAGAATTTTTAGAAAGTAAAATAAAGTTTAAGATTTAAGCAACAACTAAGCTACCTTAAATGTTTTCCAAGACCAAGGTTTCCAATTTTCAAATTATAAAGCAAGTTCCTGATAACTTTACCAAAACCCATTAATCATTTTGACTATTCATATCCAAGAAATATTGCAAAGACCTGCTTCAAAATTTCTTCTAAGATCAAGATGCTAAAATTTCCTCCCAACAAGTTAATAAAATGAAGCAATTAATAAGAAACACAGCATTACTCATTTTTAAGCTTCCAAATTTAACCTGACCTTATATAAAGAAGGCAGTTACTGAACAAAGATAAATCCTAAATCAATCAAGTAAAATAAATTGATTTAGTCCCTGAGAGTAGAGCAGGAATGACTTAAGGGAATATCCATGAAAGAAATATCCGAGGAAAACTCATCAGCTTATTAAAAAAAGCTCTCTACCAGTATAAGTATGTGGTTCAGAGTGCTCACTCCATGAAAACCAGATGAAAAGTTGGATCACACTTTGCACCACCACAAAAATTACTGACACTGATGTAATCTACCACTCAATCTCCTTTCCAAAATGACAAAGCTTTCCTTTATGTGGAGACCTGGGATTGACCCCTGGGTTGGGAAGATCCCCTGGAGAAGGGAATGGCAATCCACACCAGTATTCCCGCCTGGAGAATTTCAGACAGCATAGCCTGGCAGTCTACAGTCCATGGGGTCCATGGGGTTGCAGAGTCAGACACAACTGAGCCACTAACACAAGCTAAGTTCACCTTAAGCAGACTACAAACTTTGATATATCAATTTTGCTCATATTCCTATCTATCTCTAATATTTTGCAGTAACAAGGATCCTCATTTGAGAGGCTTACTCCTTGGAAGGAAAGTTATGACCAACCTAGATAGCATATTCAAAAGCAGAGACATTTCTTTGCCAACAAAGGTTCGTCTAGTCAAGGCTATGGATTTTCCTGTGGTCATCTTTGGATGTGAGAGTAGGACTGTGAAGAAAGCTGAGCACCGAACAATTGATGCTTTTGAACTGTGGTGTTGGAGAAGACTCTTGAGAGTCCCTTGGATTGCAAAGAGATCCAATCAGTCCATTCTGAAGGAGATCAGCCCTGGGATTTCTTTGGAAGGAATGATGCTAAAGCTGAAACTCCAGTACTTTAGCTACCTCATGCGAAGAGTTGACTCACTGGAAAAGACTCTGATGCTGGGAGGGATTGGGGGCAGGAGGAGAAGGGGACGACAGAGGAGGAGATGGCTGGATGGCATCACTGACTCGATGGACGTGAGTCTGGGTGAACTCCGGGAGTTGGTGATGGACAGGGAGGCCTGGCGTGCTGCGATTCATGGGGTCGCAAAGAGTCGGACACAACTGAGCAACTGAACTGAAAGGTATATTATGATTGCTGGTCACTTTATAATAAAATGCAAAGATGACTTTAGTGCAGTCTTACATTAACACTAGGCCATCTGTGCTTTTCTTACATTTGATTGTCATCTTTTGAAGTCCTCAAAACCACCTAACATCTTAATTAAGAATAAAGTTTGAGAGCATTGTGAAATATAAGAAATTTTTCACAAAAATAAGATACTAGTGGTAAAGTCATCAAGTTATAAGAAAACTCTCACAACTCATAAACCACTAAAGTTAAGCAAAATATTTAGCTTGATAACCTAAATTAAAATGATTTTGACTACTCTGTAATATATATTAAGGATATAATTGCTTGTTTGGAAAATATTCAATTTCAAATAAACTCAAAAAACAAAAGCTTGTTTTCCAAAACAGTGGATTATCTAGCTTTACACAATGTATAAATCAAATTGTTGTAGTAAACATGCTTCTTGGAAGTTATGTAAACATTCAAATCAGTTTTTATTTGCAAAGTTCAGAATATCCTTGAATTTAAATTGTCATGGTTAATTATATTCAGAAATAACACTCAATTTGACAATTAAGTGTGGTGAGCTACTTAACCTGGAAGGGAAAGGCAGCTGAGTAAGAGAATATTTATCTCTGAAATACAGTTGTATTCAGAGAAAATTATATAGGTTATGCCAAGCATGTAAGCTTTATAATCATGATAGTCAGCTGCAAATGTTACATTAAATACATTAATCTTTAAATTACTTAATGAAATAATTAGGAAAAAAATTCAAGACGCTTTCATTGCAGCATTCTAAATCTCTATTTTTTAAAGACACTTCTCCATTGTCTGCATTTATACTATTTATTAATAGTTTAGAATGCCTAAAATTAAGAAACAGCTTCCCTGGTGGCTCAATGGTTAAGAATCCTCTTGCCAATGCAGAAGACGCAGGTTCCTGGGTCGGGAAGATCCCCTAGAGAAGGAAATGGCAACCTGCTCCAGAATTCTTGCCTGGGAAACCCCATGAACAGAGGAGCCTAGCAGGCTATAGTCCATGGGGTCACAAAGAGTCAGACACAATTTAGGGACAAAACCACCATCAAAATTAGGAAAGTCAGGTATACTACCGGCCCAGGTCTCACGTTATTCAAATTTCTTCAACATAAAATTAATACCTACAATTTGCAATGCAAAAATTATAAAAACTGCTCTCCAGTTTAAGAGAATTAGACATTCTATTATTTTTACCACACAATTTAAGAGCAAACTGGTGTGAGATTGGAAAACTCCAAATATTTTATACAAAATAGGAAGACTAAAGCCCACAGTGAATAAAATGTCAAGATTACAGAACTAATTCACATTAGAAGCTGGGTCTCCTCTCTGCTCAATCAGTTATTCTTTCCATTCTTTCACACACCTCTCATTAATGGAGAAGATGGAGATATCCCCAAGTTATCTTTTTTTCCCTCTCAACAAAGAAGAAAATCAGAGTAAACAAGGCAAATTAATTGGTTGTCCACAGTCCAAAATTTTAAATTATCAAGAAACTGTGAATAGTAAACTAAGCTTGAAAGAAAATTTATATTCAAAATTACCTATTTCATATAATCTAGCCTCTAATTATAATGCAATAGTTCATGAAAGCCTTTTGTTAACTATGGGCATGGCTTCCTTCATTATCTGTGGAACTCCAGGGAATTTTTTAAACAGTTGTTGCCACAATGATAAACACAATGGAATTCAATCTCGAACCTGATCAGGTTATTTTGATTCAAGAATTCAAAATGTTAAAATAAAAACAAGTATTTAAGTATTTTTAACTTTGACTCAAACAGAAAATAGTAATAAACTAAATAATTTTTTATGAACTATACAAACTTAAAATAATGGAATCTTAGGTTATATTTGCTCTCATGTATCCATTCTTTTTGTCTACCAGAAATATTGCCAATTTTACAAGCTTGGCTCAGCAGATTTCAAAACACTGACCGTATTATTATCAAGGTCAAAGGACATGCAGATCTTTTTAAGATATTTATTTTGTTGGTGATAAAAAGGAAAACTGAACTCCATTATGTTAATTTAGGAGTTTCTATATCATTTAAAGTATTTTTATAATGATTAATACTACACAAAAAAATTAAAATCTCCATTTAATATTTTAATCTTAAAGTCTTTTATTTTTTTTTTACTTTTATGGATTCAAATTACAACTTCGGTAGTCTATTATAAGTCACTGCCAATTTCTACTTAAACTTACCTTAAACTTCACATATATTTGTGTCTTAAGAAGCTCAATTCTCAATTTTTACAACAGTGTCCAAGCACATCTGAATGCCAAAGTAACATCCTATCATTTACAAGAAGGAATCCCTAACCTTGATATTTGTATTAAAGACGCTTGGGATGAAAACATGTCTTGACTCTACATATATGACATCTTAAAACTTTATACTGTTAAAGGTCTAACATTTGGTTTCCTTTGTACATTATAAAAAACACAAATTTGACCAAACTGCAAAAGGACCAAAAAGCAAAAATTAAGCTAAATTAAAAGAAATAAAAATATTACCTCTATCATCTATTTGAATCAACAGAATAAGCTAACACCAATGATAAATTATCCACAAAAATTATAAGAACAAATGCAAACCTGCCCTTATATGAATTAATTGGTTATTTGACTATCCTTAAAATTTCCCAAGATATCTCATTATATTCCATATTTCCTCTGGTAAATCCCTTGTTAATATCACTTGACATTAATTTCCACATTCAGTGTTAAGGAGTAAGAAATTATTCCTGACAATTCTGTACCTATTTTTTTAAATTCATGTATCTAATTTTAGGATATCAAAAAACCATATACATGTTGAAATTATTCCTTCCTTTCAAGCTCTAAAGACTTACTAAGCTATAGATAACAAGTCTCTCTTGTCACATCATTTTAGTTTCCTGTAAAATAACTTATTTTTCTACCTGTTTGGGAAGAAAGACTCACAAAAATAGGTAAAATGACTATTTTAAATCCACTAAATAATAACTAGACTATGAAAGGGTCTACTTAATTTTTGAAATACAGTTCTTTTAAGAATTGTAAGATCTGCAGATACAAAAATTCTACGCCATTTCTAAAACATAATCTATATCACCAAAAAAATGGCTGAAGAATGTACATTTCAGATTGTAAAGATGACTCAACTTCTGATTTAACCATAAATCTAAATCACCATTTAACTGAAAATTACTGAATGTCTCACAGCTGATATAAATCACATGTATCAACTGTTTTAACATTAACACAAAACTGCTTTGATACAAGGAAATGCACTTGACGGGCTTTTCCTCATCCCTTTTTTGAGATTAAGTCTACAATTTATGTCACATTGACAACCTTTACTGATATTTTCCTATTCAAATGTTGGTAGCTATTAGACTTCATATGTTGGGTAAAAACATTTACTTACTTGCTATACAAAATACAGACTATCACAAAGATTTATCCTCAAGGACAAAATTCCATGGTCTCAGTCTTCAAAATGGCATACCTTTTGGGGGGGAGGGGGGGGGGAAGAAAACAATATTCTAAACAATTCATTGATGGAACCACCAAAAGCCAAGTAGGAATACATGTTTTTAAAGTTCTTATTTCATAAAAGGAACAAAAACTAAAATCTATGCTCACAAAACGCTAGTTTTTAAAACATTCTCCCCTAAAATGTTAATATGAATAGTAACTAGATTGAATTTTCCAATGAACTTATTTAATATTAAAGATTAAAACTGTTTACACAGCATATTAGGCAGCAAAAAAGAAAAACCATATCTTTGGTTTATGGTTTTCCTGAAAGTATAATCAGTCTTTTTCTTGGTCCCAAAATTAAACAAAGGCTTAAAGGACCTTCAATATTTTAAACTATTCAAAAGGCACATTAAGTTACAATAGCTATGTACGTAATACTTCTCAATGAAAAGGTTTAAAGATTTTGTAAAATTATTTCAGATACTTACTCATAATCAGTATCAAAAATATAAGTTATCAAAGAAAATAAAAACCTAATAAGCTTACTTTTATGTCAAAGTAGTAAAATTTACCCATTCTTACCTCAAATAAACAGCATATTTGTTCAGAATCATCGTCAATCAAATTTAATTTTAATCTTGTAAGTTACCTTAAAAAAAAAAAAAGATATCAGTGTTTTGATTTTTGAACAATTCTTGGCCAAAGTTTCAGTGTGATGGAACAATGAGAAAATATTCCAGAGACATGCTCACTGGATAAATCAAGAAGATGCTCATCAACGCGCTCCCTGTACATGTGAGGTTGCAGCTATTTATCAGAGGGCCTATCACTCTTTGTTTTCCTCATCTTTTGGGTGCGTGCATAAACATTAGAGAGAAAGCAAGGAGATTAAAAAAGAAAGAATTCACATCTTTGGAGAGGGTTAAGATTATAACCTTGTTTTCATTTTTATTTTTCTTTGATGCCAAGCAATATACTAAAACAAAGAAGTTTACCACTGGTAAAGATTGAAATCATCTTAAATTTTCTTTACCATCTAGAACTACCTTTTACAAGAAATGAGCAATTAAAAATTAACTCCAGGAGAAATAAGTGAAGTTAAAATGGCTACTGGTTACTTTAAATTTTTAAACCACAAGTTATTTGATCTCACCAAGTGGGATATTAGCTTTGTCTTTAAAGCAAATCTAAAACATGTACTATCTATGATCTTTATTCAATTTCAAACTGAGGTCTCTAACCTTTTCAGTCTCCCTTCCCCCATTTCTCATGTAAAAAGATCTTAGGAGGTTAAACAACTAGCAATTATTTTGCATTTTGCTATTTAGAGGATTCTGAAAAACTAAGATTCAGAATATTAATGTCAAACGACTTGCAAGGTTCAAAAATTTCAAAAAACGTTGATTTGAAAAACCAAAACGGTTAAAACAACACAGTCTGTAAAATCAAGATATGCGCAACTGATGTAACGTGTAGCAGTATATGAATGCTATTAGGAAAATAAAACAATTTCACTAACAAAAATACCCTCAGAAACATTAAAAAATACAACAGTACCTGTGATTTTACAAGTACTACGTAAATCTGCCCAACACTATTTTTACGTAGATCTTCACCTCCACAACACCACACGAGCTACCGCAGGACGAAGACAAATATATTCTAAAATACACAAAGGTTTGTGCATTTGTGGTTTGTTCTTCAAATCACTAAACTTAAATTCCCTCTCAGACAAGGTTTCAAATTTCTAGACTGTACAGGGGACTCTACAAATTTTTAAAAAATCATAATACACTATTGAAATACTGTTCCATTTTGAGCATAACTGGATTTTTATGCATGCAACAAATATGGCTCCTCTTCATCGCCCATTACCGAGCAATCCTACTTTAATATTTACACTACCAGAAAGTAACTTCACAAAGGGATTTGGTCTCTGAATATTCCTTTGCAGAAGTTTTGTCGACCACAGCTTGTGAGGATATACATTATTTTTAAAAATAATCAAACGACGAACTTAAACTTTTAAAAGTCTAGGAACTGACCCAAGTACCTCCTAACATTCAGGTGTGGTATAACGGCTCCTTATGACCTTTTTAAAAGTACCCCAACAGTAGATTTAATCATCGTTCAAACAACAGAATGTCAAACAATCTTGGCGTAATCACTCAGTAAAATAAACTACCTTAATCAAACGTCATCTTCTAGCACCGTAATTATAATCTATTTCCATTAAACAGCCCTGACGACATAGTAAACTTGGCTTCGTAATTTTTGAAATACCAGAAGCACTCCTCCAACTTGCATTTTTAAAAAGACAACCTTAAAGTCAGTAAAGGGTTGAACAAGCAGCAACTACCTTTTCATCTGTAACACTGCAGCCGTTTTCAAAATCGGCTTGGAAAGAGTTAAAAGCCAACACCCAAAAGGAAAAAAAAAAAAACAAGTTTTTATTTTTTGTTGAAACGTAGTCAGGGTTCCATTGTTCTTTTAAATTCGACCACGAAGATGAGTTCCCACCTCACGGGAAAGGGGTTAAAAAAAAACTCCGCAGTTGGAAGGATATGAAAAGGGGATTCTTTTTTCCTTACCCTAAATATCAAAATAACTCACCAGGACAGACGGGGGCTCTCCTCGCCCGGTCGCCGCCGCCGCCCCTCTCCCCGCGGGGCCGGTCCGGGCAGCAAGACGGCCCCCCGCCCGCCGCGGGGTCTGCAGCGGGGCCCCGCGCCCCCAGCCCCCGGCCCCGCGGCGCTTCCCGCCCGAAGAGCCAGCGAGCGGCGCCGCCGGGGGAGAGCCGGCCCGCGAGGCCCGGCCCGCCGCCCCCTCCTGCTCGCGCGCTCAAGGACATTTTGCTTTTCCTCCCAAGGACAAAGGACAATAAAAGGAGCCGGGGAGCCACTCACCGGGTCCGAACGCCGCGGCCGACCCCTCCTGGTCGCCTGCACCCGACTCCCGCGCCAGGGCGCCCGCCCGAGCCTCCCGCCCGTACGGGTCGGGCCGCCGGGGCCCCGGGGAGCCTCGGCGGCCGCTGCCGCAGCGGCGCTTTCCGCGTCGTGGGCCCGGCCGCCCCGGGCGCCTCTGCCGCGGGCTCCCAGCCCGGCGCGCGGCCCGCCTCACCCCCCAGCCACGGCCGCTTTGCTCCCGCGGGTCTGGGGGCCGCCCGGGAGTAGGTCCTCGCCGGCCGGCGGGCTCCGCGGCCGCGGCGGAACGCCTGACAGCTCGGGGTGCTGCTGCCTCTCCGGCCATCTTGTGCCGTGTGTGTGTGGTGTCTCTCTCCCGTCTCCTCTCTCGGCTCTACTCCCTCCTCCTCCTCCCCCCCGCCCCACACACCACACAACATGGCCTCTTCGCTGCGGCGGCGGCGGCTGCGGCGGCAGCAGCTCCGCCGCGTTCCTGCCGGCTCCCCTCCCCCACCCTCCCCCGCCTCCCGCCCGCAGCCCCAGGTGGCAATACGCATGCGCGCCACCGCCCGCCCGCCGCGGCCATTGGCTCCTCGAGCTTCCTGCCACCCCCTTCCCGGGGAGCGGCCTCACGCACGCTCGCAAGCGTCTTCCTCCCGCCTAACAACAACCACTTGGAGACTATTGGCTAATTCTGAACCCACCCCCTTCAGCTGCCTCCCCGCGGATAGGCTGGCCTTAATGCCACTCACCTTCTGTAGGTGTCTCTGGTTTTCTTGAGGGGTCCCAGCCAGCGATTGGCTGACGATGGAACATTTGGTTTGGAGCTGGTTTGTGGGTTTGCACCCCGCAGTGCGGACCCCTCGGAGAAGACTAGGGGGGTTCCAGGCGCGAAATAGTCCAGGCCAGTATTATTAGTACAGTGGCCTAGAGATGGGGCCTTCGCTCCTGGAAAAAACTTGGAATTCGGTGTTTTTGACTTCAGATTTTTGTCTTTTTTTAAAAAAAAAAAAAAAAAGGAAAATGAGAGGATGACGGGCAAACAAGATGCAGGTTCATAGCCCTTGGGCAACAGCCATTTCTCCTCAACTGTAGAACTCAAGATTTTTCTTCTAAACAACCCAATCGTTCCCTAAAGGTCAAAGAATTAGAGCCAAGTGATTTTCCAACCAGCACATCCCCCTAGCCAAGCATCCTAATTGAGATGCCAATTATTTGAGAGTTTGTAACCTTCTTGTTGACCGTTTATGAAAGGCAGTGTATTAGGTACGTTGTTACTCGGCCTTGTAAGTCAGGATCTCTTAATCCTGGTTGGGCCAGATTCCACCCTTCCCCAGTATGTTAAAGCGATAGTTTGAAGCTGAACAGTCATAGTCTACCTGCCAACCACCTTCTCCCAGAACTCAGGCAAAACAAGCTTCACTTCCTTTAAGCAAATCTTTCCCCGCCCCCTCTCCCCTTCTTCCTACTTAAATCTGGAAGTAACTCTTGGCAGACCGAGAAATAACTGAAAACCTAAACTTTACTGAAATGGATGGGAAAAGAAAAAGTAGTGGCTCTCTCCCAACGCCAGCATTTTACAAATCTTGCTCCTTTTGGCAAGGGACCTGGGAAAAAGGAAAGGAACACTAGACGCTCTTAGTCCTAACGGATTTATTTGAGGGAAGGAGTCTTGGGGAAAGGTGGGCAACTCTGAAATTCTCTTAAGACCCTGTTTTCTGTTCTTGAATTAGAATCAGAGAATGTTAAATATTCATGAGGCCTAGGAACTAGGTCTGGCCCCTTCTTTTGAAAAGCATCAGCTACTTAGGACAGAACTAGGGCTAGAACTCAAATCTCCTAACTTTATATAGATCTTAGGGTTCCTTCTGTGCAAACTGGCCATTCTTCTTAAGAGTGTAATTTGAGCTCTAAGTGAACACAAAAAGAATGCTTCTTTAACTGAAATTCAGCTTTTCTCCATTTAATTTCCAAGAGATATTCCTTTACACAATCTAACTTTGAACATTGTAGACCTGCTGCAGGCTTTGTTCTCTGAAATAGCCCCACCCTGAACTTTTTGTCTTCATCCTTCCTGATTCGTTCTTGTGTGTTCTTTGTTCATCCCCCCACCTTTTCCCTCCTAGCCCTACCTGAAATCCATCTATGATTCTGCTTGTCCCGGTTCATCATGGAGTACTTCTCTGCCAGCAAAACTGGCCTGAACAGGTCCTTATTAAAAATAGGTATGACTCAAAAACATTGAGTAAGCTATGCCCCAGGCATTGTTCTAAGCCCTCATTGGAGGTTGATTTAGGTGATCACACAGCACCCCTATGAGAGGCTGTTATTATCACTGTGTATTATCTCTGTTAGGAAACTGAGACGCAAGTTTAACTTGCTCAGGTCCACACTGCTAAGAAATATTAGAACCAGCATTGAGTCCAGTAGTCTGACTCCAGACCCATTCCCTTCTGCCTCTCCCAGTTTTTGGCCAAGACTGTCCCCTTGCCAGATGGGTTCAGTTGGATCTGCCATTGTGGGAGCTGTCTGATTTGCCAGGTGCTCTCTCCCCTACTTCATTGACATGTTCCACCTTCAGAATCGGGCCTCCCTCCAACTGGGAGATACCAGATCCGTTTTAACTTAATCCTGGTTCCCAGACCTGGTCCCCATCCTCCACCCTGTTGCTATCAATCGCCTGGCATGCCACCTGGGAACTCTAGGTCTCTAGTTCTGGTTTTGTTCGTTTGTTTTGTTTTCGGCTGTGCTGGGTCTTCATTGCTGTGTGTGGGCTTTCTGTAATTGCAGCAAGCAGGATCTACTCTCTGGTTGCGGTGCTCGGGCTTCTCATTGTGGTGACTTCTCCTGTTGCAGTGAACAACACTTTAGGCACATGGGCTTAAGTAGTCATGGCACCTGGGCTTTAGTTGCTTGCCAGTGTAGGAGACATAAGAGACTCCGGTTCAATCCCTGGGTCGGAAAGATCCCATGGAGGAGGACATGGTAACCCACTCCCATATTCTTGCCTGGAGAATCCCATGCACAGAGGAACCTGGTGGGCCATAGTCCATAGGTTTGCAAAGAGTCAGACACGACTGAAGCAACTTAGCATGCACACATGCCTTAGTTGCTCCACGGCATGTGGAATCTTCCAGAAGCAGGATTGGAACCCTGTGTTGGCAGACAGATTCTTAACTACTGGACCACCAGGGAAGTCCCTCTAGCTCTCCTGTTTTACTCCTTGTCCAATTGTGGATCCTCACGGTTCAATTGTGGAGTGACTCCCTTTTAAGAAGATACATCTTGGGTGGCTTACAGAAAACAGCTTTCTTCTCCCAAGCTTACATTCCACATAACGTCTTCTTCAGAGAAGGCCCTTATCTACCCAATGGAAATGTTTTCCCTATCACCTCACACATGACAGTCATGATTTATTTTGCCATGTCAACACTGTGCCTTTAGCCATCCTCTTTAAAGCTAGACTGGTGGTGATGGTTTAGTTGCTAAGTCGTGTCCGACCCTTGCGACCCCATGGACTGTAGCCTGCCAGGCTCCTCTGTCCATGGGATTCTCCAGGCAAAAATACTGGAGTGGGTTGCCATTTCCTTCTCCAGGGGATCTTCCTGACCTAGGAATCGAACCTGTGTCTCCAGCATTGGCAGGCTGATTCTCTACCACTAGTTCAGTTCAGTCGCTCAGTCGTGTCCGACTCTTTGCGACCCCATGAACCGCAGCACGCCAGGCCTCCCTGTCCATCACCAACTCCCCAAATCCATTCAAACCCATGTCCATTGAGTCGGTGATGCCATCCAGCCATCTCACTCTCTGTCGTCCGCTTCTCCTCCTGCCCTCAATCTTTCCCACTAAGACACCAAGAAAACCCACCGGGGAAGGTAGACTAGCTCTGTCCTGAAAAAAAGCACCTGATACCTGGCTGACCACAGTCTACTTCCACCACAGTTCCTTTCGTGCTAAGTGATCTGCCAGTGAACCCAGAGGAGGTCACTCCCTTCCCCAGCCCCCGCAGGCTCCTATTACTACTGTATCTCTTTACCAGTGAAAATGAAGAACCCAGCCCTTAGCCCTGACTTCCTCAGAGGAAAGGCCTCTTCATGCGCTCTAAGTAGATCTGTTCCAATTTAATCTTGTCAAAAAAAAAAAACTTCGATGGGCAGAGACTATTTCTGGAAGGATACAAGGATCTGTTTACACTGGTCACCTCTGAGGAGACCTGAGAGGAAGGTGGAGAATCAAGTGGGAAGGGCATTTTGTACTCTATATCCTTTCGTGACATTTGAACTTTGAACCATGTGAAGGTATTACCTTTTTAATGAAGAGAGAAAAGGGAGAAAACTCGATCTCCTGGGCTAAAAGCTGCTACTGTTATAAAGGTAACTTAAAAAAGATTTTTTTGTGGGGACTTCCCTGGCATCCAATGGTTAAGACTTCGCCTTCCAATGCAGGGGTGTGGGTTCGTTCCCTGGTCTGGGAGCTGCGATTCCCCTTGCCTTGTGGGCAAAACACTAAAACACAAAGCAGAAGCAATACTGTAACAGATTCAATAAAGACTTTGAAAATGGTCCACATCCAAAAAGTCTTTAAAAAAAATTTGTGTATATGTCATCTGCATTGGCTGCACAAAACACCTGTACCTTTTTTTATTTTTTTAATGAAACAAAGGTCATACAACACTCAGGACCTCCAGAGATGTGAATGGCCCCTGGAGTGTCCCTGGCTGATGGTAAGGGTCCCTGGCACATATGATGGGCAGCAGCTCCCGGCCCCGTGAGCTGTGGCATCACACTGCAGGACAGAGCTGCTTGCTTGCGTCCCTGCAGCTCCGCGAGCCTGTTTCCCGTTTCTGCCCTCCTCTCCTCTGGTGGCCATTAAAGAAGAGCCAGCCAGACATGCTTCCCGCCTTACGTCCTGTCCTACACATCCACCTTTGCCTGGAGTGTCTCCCTTCGAGGGTCAGCCCAACTCATCACGGAGGCTCAATCAAAACCTAGGATGACCTTGATGTCAGAGGCAGAGTTTCTCTGCTCCTGCTCTTTGCAGTTTCTCTTGCTGCTCACACTCACGTGACTTACATGCAGCCTCTCTTATTTCTGGATACACCCTGCTCCTTCTTCACAGACGGCGGTCTTTCTTTTTCCCAGGGTACATCACACGCAAGCTTGAAACTCGTATATTCAAAAGGTTTCCGAACACAGTTCTTATTTCTTCCATGTACCAGGTACTATTTTATTTTATTTTTTTAAACTTTATTCCTTTTTAAAAAAAGTCCATTTGTTTGGCTGTGCCAGGTCTTAGTTGCAGCACACGGGATATTCACTGCAGTGCACGCATTCTCTAGTTGTGGCACTGGGGCCCCTGAGGGCTCGGGCTCAGTAGCTGCATTGTGGTTCCACAGGCCCAGTTGCTCTGCATCATATGGGATCCTAGTTCCACAAACAGGGATCCAACCTGTGTCCCCTGGATTACAAGGCAGACTCTTAACCACTGGACCACCAGGGAAGTCCCACCAGGTACCATTTTAGAAGCTGGGGATGCTGCATAGACTGGGGTTCCTGTTCTCATGGAACTTATATTCTTATGGGGCAGAAGTCTGTACATAAGAAAATACCAAGTAGTCATCAGTTAGGTATGTTGATGGAAGGCCTAACCACAGGTTGAGTGGTCAGGGGAGACCTCTCTGAGGAGGTGACATGTAAATTAAATCAGAAGGACACGAAGGAGCTATGTGTAGCCAGTTCCAGGCTAACATGGCAGACGGTATGCATGCAGCTAATTTTGCTCCATCCCCAAACTGCATTAAACAGCTTTTCTTTTCCCTTTCTTTACTTCCTTCTTTTCTTCTTTTCATAAACTTATCAGGGAAAGAACACAAGTGAGCAACACAATTTCCGAAGCTGGAAAATAGATGGATGAAGGTTATCTTAAAATTAAGCAGGCTTGAGAAAGCTAAGATCCAACCCAACTTACACTCAGAAGGCTCAGAAACCAGAGCTGGGGATCACTGGGACTAAGTGGGAAGGGGAAGGGTGAAATAAAGAGAGCTGAGTGACAGCAGTTTGAGAAGCAGTTAGAGCTCACATCCCATCCCTGATTCCAGCAGGAGATTGGAGATTATTCTGAAGAGAGAGTCTCTGGTCTGAAGGATGCCAGGCACATTGGAGGGCCTAGCTACCACACCAAAAATCAGGAGATCCGGAGGCCAGATGCTCAGCAAGTGAGATGACTCCAGTCGTCCTGCCCCAAGGCTCAGTGGTAAAGAATCCACTTGCCAAGCTGCAGGGGTTTGATCCCTGCATCGGGAAGATGCCCTGAAGAAGGAAATGGCAACACACTCCAGTATTCTTTCCCAGGAAATCTCATGGACAAAGGAACCTGGTTGGCTACCGTCCATAGTGTTGCCAAGAGTCAGACACAACTGGGCACACCCACAATCCCAATTTGGCTCTTAGAATGCTGGCAATGTGACATTTACCTTTGGGTATGAGATTGGAAGACTCTTTTTGAGGAATCTAATAGGTCTATGACGAAGGCCCACAGGGGGCATTCCTAACTCCTGACAATGGTCCAACCAGGTCACCCTTCAGAAAAGCTCAGGATCAATGTGTCAGACACCTTTTGTGCACTGCTTCCTAATCCTCTTGACCTCAGCTGTTATTCTACCCAAAGTCATAGCCACTGTTCCATCAAGTTCCATATAGCTTCCCAGAGCAAATATGATGGGTTTCCTGTGTCACTTTAACTAGCCACAAGATGCCCAGATATTAATTAACACTCCTGGATGAGATTACCATTTGAATTGGTAGACTGAACAGATACTGCATGGATGCTCAGTCGTGTCTGACTCTCTGCGACCCTGTGGACGGTAGCCCTCCAATTTCCTCTGTCCTTGGGATTTCCCAGGCAAGAATACTGGAGCGGTTGCCATTTCCTCCTTCAGGGGATCTTCCCCACCCAGGAATCAAACCCACATCTCAAGCATCTCCTGCATGAAAGGTGAATTCTTTACTGCTAAGCCACCAGGGAAGCAGAGCAGATATTGGGCCTCATCCAATCGGTTGAGAGTTTGATAGAACAAAAAAGCAGACAAGAGAATTTACTCTTCCTGCCTAATGTTTTTTTTTTGAGTTGGGTCACTTGTCTTTTCCTACACTCACACTGGAACTTACACCATTGGCTCCCCCGGTTCTTGGACTTGAATTACACAACTGGTTCTTCTGCCCTCCAGTTTGCAAATGACACATCATGAGATTTCTCGGCATAATCACCTGAGCCAGTTCCCTATACTATCTCTATCTAGACCTATCTCGTCCCTGAATGTACTTTCTGTCTCAAAGCTGCTTTGATGTCTCTGGGTCAACAGAATCACTCGGCATCAGCATGGAGGAATGTGAAGCCAGAAATTTATGGAAGATAATACCTGTGAGGATACCTTTGAAGACTTTGGTCCCCTGATTGGACAGCTGAGACAGACTCTACGGGACTCAGAAGATGCTGTGAAACAGACCACCGGTCGCTGCGGCACACGTCTAACGCTGATGCTGTGCTCTGCCACTTTCCCTCCCACCAACCCCACTCCTGCTTCTTTGGATCATGTCATCACTCCCCTGTGTGTAAGTCTTGGGCTCTTTCTTGAGGAAAACCTTGGCTGAGTTACAATAAGACCCAATCTTACAGTCGGAGCTTCCAGTCACCCTTTCAGACTCTACTCTTGATAAGGAATAAATTGTTAATAGTAAATAACTAATGCCAAACAACTAATAAAAGTTTCTCACATGAACGATAAGGACCAAAACCAAGAGGAATGAAAAAAAAAAAAGTAACTTGAAGGAAAAACAGGCCATGAAGGGAAAGGATATTAAAAAATAAAATTTCTTAATCATCATTAGTATTTCAAAAGGGAAAGAAATGATATTGGATCCATGAAAAAGGAAAGGATGCCATATAAAGAAATAATTCAAAGAAAGAAAAAGAAACATAGTGACAGAAATGGAAAACTCAATAGAAAGAATAATAAAATTGGAGAAAACTCAGAGAAAACAAAGTATGAAGGACAGAAATGGACACTCAGTTCAGTTCAGTCGCTCAGTCGTGTCCGACTATTTGCAACCCCATGAATCACAGCACGCCAGGCCTCCCTGTCCATCACAAACTACCGGAGTTCACTCAGACTCAAGTCTATCGAGTCAGTGATGCCATCCAGCCGTCTCCTCCTCTGTCATCCCCTTCTCCTCCTGCCCCCAATCCCTCCCAGCATCAGAGTCTTTTCCAGTGAGTCAACTCTTTGCATCAGGTGGCCAAAGTACTGGAGTTTCAGCTTTAGCATCATTCCCTCCAAAGAACACCCAGGGCTGATCTCCTTCAGAATGGACTGGTTGGATCTCCCTGCAGTCCAAGGGGCTCTCAAGAGTCTTCTCCAACACCACAGTTCAAAAGCATCAATTCTTCGGCGCTCAGCCTTCTTCACAGTCCAACTCTCACATCCATACATGACCACAGGAAAATCCATAGCCTTGACTAGACGAACCTTTGTTGGCAAAGTAATGTCTCTCTGCTTTTGAATATGCTATCTAGGTTGGTCATAACTTTTCTTCCAAGGAATAAGCGTCTTTTAATTTCATGGCTGCAGTCACCATCTGCAGTGATGGACACTAGGAGACAAAATTAAAGGATAACTCATGTAGGCACCCCCTCCAGTGTTCTTGCCTGGAGAATCCCAGGGACAGGGGAGCCTGGTGGGCTGCCGTCTATGGGGTCTCACAGAGTCGGACACGACTGAAGCGACTTGGCAGCAGCAGCAGCATGTAGGTTCAACATCTGAATAATAGAAACTCCAGAAAAAGAAAACAAAGGTAATGAGTTGGAAAGAATCATCAACTAAATAATTCAAGATGTTCCAGAGTTGAAGAACACAATTTCCAATTGGAAAAGGGTGATCAAGAAGCAAGACCAACAGATGAAGTAGACACTGAGTTTCATCATTGTGAAATTCCAGAACATAGAAGTCAAAGGAAGATTCTACAAGCTTCAAGGAGGGAAGGTCACATACAAAGGACCAGGAATCAATAGTTTCAGGCTTCTCAATAACATCACTGGAATCAAGAAGTTAGTGAAGGGACTTCCCTGGCAGTCCAGTGATTAAGACTCTGAGCTTTCAAAGCGGGGGATGCAGGTTCAATGCCTGGTCTGGGAACTATGATCCCATGTGCCAGGCACGGCCAGAAAAAAAAAAAAAGCATGTTAGTGAAGCAACATCTTCAAAACACTAAGGGAAAAATGATTTTCAACTTCAAATTCTACTTCTAGCCAAAGTATCTAGCATGTAGAAGGTAAAATGAAGACAACTTTCATGCAAAATCTCAAACAGTTTACCTCCCATGAATGCTTTCTCAAGGAGCTGTTGGAGAATGTATCCTGCAAGGGAGCAACCAAGGAAGAGGAAGTCATAATCAGAGGACAGGGGAGATCTATTGCAGAAGGTGGGCAAACAGAGTCCCCGAGTGGACGGTACAGAGAGATCCCAGGCTGTCAAGTCTGCTCCAGACAGCCACCAGGCAGAACTGGAGCAGCGTAACCCAAGAGACAGACTCCAGGATAGCTTCATTGGGATCTGCCTCCCCTGGTTCCTTCCTTTGTGCCTGAGGACTGAATACCCAGGTGAACCTGCTTTCTTGCTCAGTCATTCAGTCATGTCTGACTCTTTGTGACCCCCATTGACTGAAGCCCCCCAGGCTCCTCTGTCCATGGGATTCTCCAGGCAAAAATATTGGAGTGGGTTGCCCTTTCCTCCTCCAGAGGATCTTCCTAACTCAGGGGTCACACCTGTGACCTAGCTTATAATCTGGACGTGACCTATCTGGACCAGGTATTGATAAAATTCCTCTCTCCCCCATTAAGCCACACCATCTAGATCAGCTGAGGACTCACTTCTTCCTCCACAGATACGGTCTGCTTTGACCCACTGCTAGACCAAGGTGAGAAGCAGATTAAAACGGAACAGCGTACTCCCGAACCACGTAACTGCCACAACACTCGCCTCCTGTCTTGTCCTGTCAGTGCCCCCACTGTGCTGCAGCGTGTCTTCTCCAGGATTCACTCCTGATGTTGCCGAGGTGAGGTTCTCGTAAATTCCCAGGGAAGCCTCAGTCAGACTACAACCTGCAGATGCGTCTCTTTGCCGTCTCCTGGGAGCCTTCATCTAACTCTGCCAATATACCATGATAGCTAGGTGAGTGCCTACAACTCAGGCTTTCCAAAGTAAGTAATAACTGTTCAGGGACTTCCCTGGGGGTCCAGTGGCTAAGACAACAGACTCCCAGTACAGGGGGCCTCAGTTCGATCCCTGGTCAGAGAACTAGATCCCACATGCTGCAACTAAGAGTTCATATGCCACAACTAAAGATCCCAAATGCTGCAGCAAAGATCCAATGTGCCACACCTAGGACCCAGCACAGCCAGATAAATATATATTTTAAGTTGAATTCTATCAAACTTTCAAGCAGAGTGTAAGGGAACTTGTGCTTCCCAGCCAAGATAGAGCCTGAGGAACCAGATTTACACACCTGCCTGAAACAAACAGACAAAAGGCAAGAAAAATGCAAGGGTACTTAAGACATCAGGCATCAGCTAACAAAGGACCATGATTCCTGAGTGCAGGAAACAAATGTGATAAGCACTGCTGTTACCCCCGCTTACTGCCTGGATTGCAACCCTGTCTCCAAGCCTCGGTGCTGGGAGAGGAAACCCAGGCAGAACCCTGCCATCTCCCTGAGCTGAGGAGACGGGCTGGCAGTCCAGGAAGCCCAGGGAGGGCACGGTGGCTGGAGTTACCAGGGCAGAGTACCAGAGAGAAGAGAGCATGGGCCATATGGAATCTAGAAAGATAGTACTGATGAACCTATTCGCAGGGCAGCCATGGAGACACAGACATACAGAACACTTACGGACAAGGGGGAGGGGGAGGAAGGAGAGGGTGGGATGGATGGAGAGAGCAGCATGGGAGCATATACACCAACATATGTAAATAGGTAGCCAATGGGAATGTTCTGTATGACTCAGGGAACCCAAACTGGGGCTCTGTGATAACCTAGAGGGGTGGGATGGGGTGGGAGGGGGGAGGGAGATTCAAAAGGGAGGGGACATATGTACACCTGTGGCTAATTCATGTTGATGTGTGACAGAAATCAGACCAATATTGTAAGGAAATCATGAATCAATGAAAAGTAAATAAACATAATAAAAAAATAAAAAATGCAATTTTTTAAGTGAGTGAAATACATAAAGAGTTCACCAAAGAAGATAGACAAATAGTAAATAAACACATGAAATAATGCTAGGGGAATTCTCTGGCAGTCCATTGGTTCAGTGCTAGGGCTTGAGTTCAGTCCCTGGTTGGGGAATGAAGGTTATGCAAGCCAAGCAGTGAAGCCAAATAAGAAAAATAAGATGCTCAGTATCATTAGTCACCGGGGAAATTCAAATTGAAAATGCAATGAGATATTACTATGTACATAATAGGAACTTGAGAGTTTAAAAAGACTGTCCCAGCAGGATATAATATACATGATAAATATAATTAATACCATTGTATGATATTTATGAAAGTTAGTAAGAGTAAATTCTGAGTTCTCATCACAAGAAAAACACTTTTCCTCTTTCTTTAATTTTGTACCTATATGAGATGACCGATGTTAACTTATTGTGATAATCACTTTATGATGGATGAAAATCAAATCATTATGGTGTATATCTTTAACTTATATAATGCTGTATGTCATCTACATCTCAATAAAACTGAAAAATGAAAATAAAAAAACTCTGCCAGCTTGGGAGGATACAGAGCAACGATAAAAGACGCTCATGCTTTGCTTTTGAAAGTGCCAAATGGTACAGCCCCTTTGGAAAACGTTGGCCGTTTCTTGTTCAGTTCAAAATACTTAATGTACGATTTTTACCCAGGTGCGTGTCTATAAACGGGAATACTACTCAGGACTTCGGAGACAGTCTAGAGGTTAGGAGTACATGCTCTCACTGCCTAGGGCCCAGGTTCATTTCCTGGTCAGGGAACTAAGATCCCACAAACCACGTGGTATAGCCAAAAAAGAAAAAAGGAATACTAATCCATCACTTTTAATGAATAAGCTATCAATACAAGCAACAGGGTTGATCTCAATATTAATTTTGCCTGAGGAAAATAAGCCAAAAATAAAGAGTACATACTATATGAGTCCATTTATATAAAATTCTAGAAAATGCAAACTAATAGAAAGTAGATCAGTGCTTTGGTTGCCTGGAGATGGGAGAAAGATGGGGCGGGATGTAAAACAGGGACATCACAAGGCATGAGGGAGGAGATCTCTAAAGGTGATGAATATCTTTTTCATGCTGATAGTTCTGCAACTGTTAAGTGCACACTGAAACATACCAAATTGTATGCTTTAAATATGCGCAGCTTATTGTACGTCAATTTTATACCTCAATAAGGCTGTTTGTTTAAAATTTTCCGGAGTTTGCTTTTTTTTTTTTTTTCTGGCCGTGCCAGGTCTTAGTTGAGATCTTTGATCTTCCTTGCTGCCTGCAGGATCTTTCAGTTGGTGGCATGTGGAATCTTGCAGCATGTGGGATCCAGTTCTCTGACCAGGGATTGGACCCTGGCCCCTTGCATCGGCAGTGCAGAGTATTAGCCATTGAACCACCAGGGGAGTCCCTGCTTATTTGTTTTTTTTGATGGCGGATCCTGTGAAGATTGTACTCTAGAACCTTATGTTCCTATTTCATTCTTTTTTCCAACACACTTGGATTTTATCTTTTAATTTAAAAAAAAAAAAAAGGTTTAGAGTTAACACCTGGTTCAAAGTTCAAAGGCTATACAGTGAAAAGTCTCCCCTCTCTCTTCCTATTCTACCCAGAGCTCCTCTCTGAAACCAATCAATGCAACCAGTTTCCCCAATGTCCTTCCAAAGATATTTCAGATTTTATTATAAGGATCACAATACCAAGATGACTTAGAGTGTGGTTGTATTTTATCTGTTGGCTCTAAGACTGCAGGACTGGGGGGCCTATCAGACAGACAGGTCAAGCCCCTGTGAAGTCATGCCATCCCAACATTCTCTCCCCTACAGATATGACCATCAGTCTCAAGTGTTTCTCTCCTTGACCTTCCTCCTGCATCACCCACTAACCTCTCACCTCTGGAGCTCTTCAGACCTGGACATGTACCGGCCCTGCTTTGTTCTAACTGCTTCAGCCATTTCTTTCTCAGTCATCTTCCTATAGCCACTTTCAAGCATAACATTGGTGGTTTGCCAGCTTCATAAAGCAGCTACTCAGCCAGACTGCTGATGTCACGCTCCTGTGATTCTATCTAGCCTCTGCCTGCCCCTCACCTTTGCCTAGCCCTCAGTGGGAGCAGCCCACATCTCCTGAGAGTACAGTGGGCTGTGCTTGTTGGACTGAACCAGTTCATGCGAACTGTTCTGTCTTCTGTCCTCCAAAGTGAACTACTTTCCCACCTTGGAATTTCCATGAGTTAATGGCTATGTTGCTTCCCTGGTGGCTCAGATGGTAAAGAGCCCACATGCAATGCAGGAGACTCGAGTTCAATTCCTGGATTGGGAAGATCCCCTGGGGGAGGAAATGGCAACCCACTCTGGTATTCTTGCCTGGGAAATCCCATGGACAGAGGAACCTGGTGGGCTATAGTCCATGGGGGTCGCAAAAGAGTGGGACATGACTTGGTGACTAAACAACAATGGCTATGTTATTCTGTGCTCAACGGGCTCTTTCATAGCTTAATATTTGTCTACTTGGGTATATGGAGCACATGTCCCTGCGCAGGCTCCACGTGCTTTGGCTGACAGCCGAAAACCTTACTTAGACTTTGTTTACTACTACGTAGTTGTAGATGCTCAAATATCAGCTGATGAAAGATTTGCTCTGTTAAAATACCCACCAACTGTAATCAGATTCCATTAACTAGATTAGGAGAACTTTATACTGAATGCGCTTCAACATGATTTAGCCAAAGTAAATCATCACAATTTCATGTACTTCTTATGTAAATATAGTTTTCCACTTATTGAAAAAATGAAAGTTAGTCACTCAGTCATGTCTGACTCTGTGTGACCCCATGGACTGCAGCCCACTAGGCTCCTCTGTCCATGGAATTCTCCAGGCAAGAATTCTGGAGTAGGTTGCCATTTCCTTCTCCAGTTAGAGCTTCTTAAAAGTAGGGCACACCCTGTATGTCAGTGATCAAAAATAGATCTTGCCCCTGGCACTCTGATAGACTGTCTGGAACTCTGATATGTTTATGCAATAGCCCCTGACCAGCCACCCAGAAGCGACTCTGTCCTGAGAACTCCTTGGGACTTCACCTGGGCTCTGATTTTCAGGGTGCCGTAGGGTGATACCTTGTCGTCTTTTCTCTTTCCTAGATGTAGGCACTAGAAAGAGAGGGAGTAGACAGAGGCAATGCAGGAGCAAGCAGAGCACATGGACCTTGGCATCCTCAGCTGTGGGATCCAACCTGGTCCTGGCTGCTCCCTGGCTCTCTGCAGCCAGGTTCTCATACTTGTCTCCAAACATAACCTGTGACTCTGTAGAAAGCCTCATATTTCCCTGTCTGTTTGCACAGCATCATCAACCCTCATAAACCCACAGGAGGGGGATGAGGTAGCCTAGGGGGCCTGGAAACCTCAGGCTGATGGGGAAACAACTATTCCCGTTACACAGTAACTCAAGATCAGAGAACAAGCAAATAACCGGTTCTTAGTTCTACTCTTGCCTGGAAAATCCCATGGAAGGAGGAGCCTGAAAGGCTGCAGTCCATGGGATCGAGAAGAGTCGGACACAACTGAGCAACTTCACTTTCACTTTTCACTTTCATGCATTGGCGAAGGAAATGGCAACCCACACCAGTGTTCTTGCCTGGAGAATCCCAGGGACGGGGGAGCCTGGTGGGCTGCCCTCTATGGGGTCGCACAGAGTCGGACACGACTGAAGCGACTTAGCAGTAGCAGCAGCAGTTCTTCAACCAACAGGGATTTAACCCACCCCGCCCTGCAGTGGAAAGTGCAGAGTCTCGATCACTGGACAGCCAGGGAAATCCCCCCACCCCCTCCTTTTTTTTTTTTTTGGTTGTGCTGAGTCTTTGTTGCTGCTCCCTGGTTTTCTCTAGTCGTGGAGAGCAGAGGCTACTCTGTAACTGCGGTGTGGGAGTCTCCTTGTGATGGCTTCTCTAGTCGCAAAGCAGAGATCCTAGAGCCACAGGCTTAGGAGTTGTGGCTCTCACACTTAGTTGCTCCCATGCCTCTGGATCTTCCCAGATCAGGGATCTAACTGATGATGTCCCTGCATCGCAAGGTGGATTCTTAACCACCGCACCACCAAGGAAGCCCCAGCAAATAGCCAGTCTTGATTTAAATATTTGATATTTTGTTCATCAGGGATATTTTAGCATTAATTTTCCCCTTTAAAAACATTACATAAAAATATTATTTGTCTTGATTTGGCACCTCTTAAATTTTGTGCCTGAGACAAGTGCGTTCACCTGAACCCCAGTCCTACGTGGATGGTAGAGTTGCAGAAAAGGAATTCTGGTAACCAAAAGGCTTCGGTTCTGACCCAACACAGCCATGAAAGCCTCAACACTTGGCCTTCCTGGACCTAACCCTCATGGCTTCCTCAGTCATATAATACAGATGATTCTATCTGCCCCGCTTTATTTGCAGGGCAGTTAAGTATGACGGTCAGATGAGATCTCATAGGAAAAAAAATTACTCTGCACACAAAATGGGATAATAATTAGCAGTCATTTGTCTTCAGGCTTGCTGTTTAAGCAGGGATGAGCCAATCCAGTTTGATCTGTGAGCTCCTAGGTCGAATGGGATGGTGACCTTCAGAAATTGCACGGCAGCTAACAAATACTGAGATCTATTTGGCCTCTGGGTTCTGACCCTGGGATAAGTCTGTGCTAACA